>NC_083610.1:45142342-45455339 GCF_029168945.1 Cannabis sativa | reverse complement strand
AAGTGATGGCTCAGTCAATTCATAAGTTTTCACAAGCCTTTCTGACAGAAATTTCTCTCTTCAGAAAAATTGAGTCTTCCCCACTTTCTATACCTGGCCGAAACCCTCTCTCCTCTTTTCTTCTTCATCTTTTTCGACCCTAGTGAAAGAGTAAGTGCCCACACACAGCAAGCAGTAACTCAATCATAGATTGGAAGACTATGAAGGATCAAACTTGAAGAAGAAGGACATTCGGGCTCAAATCTTGATTATACTCTGCTACAGAAAGGATTCAAGGGTTAGAGATCTGAGTGGAAGGAGACATTAATTCCGCTGCATCAATGTAAGGTTTTCTTAACTTTATATGTGTTTAATTTATCGTTTTAGAAAGTTCATATTTAGGGTGTTTAAACAACATACTTGTGAGTAGATCTAAGATCCTGGTAAAATATATTCCTACAACTGGCCTCAGAGCCATGGTAATTGATTTACTTGCATGAAATTTGGACTTGAAAACGATTGTTTGTTTGTTTTTGGATGGTATCATGTTGTATTGAGTGTTATTTGATCATTGATTGATGTTTGTAAATTTTCGTGAAAAATAATTGCGATTCAGTTTCTGGAATTATTTTTATTGGATAGTATGAAAAAAATTAAGCAAGTTAGCCTTTACAGAACTCAATTTCGATTTTATTTGAATTAGTTATGAATTTTTGAAGATTTGAAAAAATCGGGGCTGTGATGAAATTTTCCTGCGATCGCGAAAACTGTCCGTACAACTCACAATTTTTTCGTTTTTCTTCGATTTTTCATGCTTTTTCATGGAATTAACTTCCGATTTTTTGTATAGTTTTGTATATATACTATTACTATTCCTAATTCAATTCTAATTATCATTTTGAATTAATTTAATATTTTTTAAATTTAATTCAAGATATTAGTGTAATTTGAATTTGAATAGAATTAGTATCTATCTTCTTGCTTAAAAATCTATCTTATTTTTAAATTTGATTATATCTTATCTTATTTTTAAATTTAAGGTCAGATTTTATATATTTTTTTAAATTAAATCTTTTTTTTAGATATTTTGACCTTATTTAAATTTAAAATAAGATATTTATAATCATGTAATTTTAAATAGATGTAAGATATTTTGCTAACTTTTAAATTTTGTTATTTTATTTATTTAAATTAAATTTAAAAATCTGATAAGATATTTCATTTATCTTTTCTAATTTTTTATTTAATTTTTATTTTTAAAATAACATTTAATTTTTAAAAATAGTTAGCAAATTTTGAAACGATATTTAGGTTGGTTGAAACCTAATTTTTCAAAATAGTAGGTTTAATTTTAAATATTTATTTTTTTTAAATAATTTCGAAATTTAAATTTATTTTTTTTATTTAAATTTAAATTTTATTTTTTCGAAAATTAAAATATTTTATTTAATTATTTATTTTTTTTTTCCGAAATTATTTATTTAAAATTAAATAAATCCTACTTCCAACTATCCAGCTAACCTTGTTGCAGGAGTATGTGGTTTTAGCTTGTATGTAAGTTTTCAAAACCTATTATTACTTGATTGCAAATAGCCATGGTTACTTTTTGCCAGATCTAATGATCTGATGGCTCCCTTGGTCAAGTTAATAATTTGTAACAGGTAAATTTTACAATCTTCTTTCATCTGTGTATGACCTAGCAACATGATAGGATCCATCCAAAGTATGCCTGTGTGAGCCTATATGTTTATTTTATTTTAATATAGATATATATAGGTTGTTGCTAAATAAAATGTCACACCATGATAGATTTTATTTAGGTCTATTTAGTTATTGGACCTATTCAATTAATAACAGTTATTTATTTTAAGGTTAAATTTCTCTCTTTTGGGCCTTGTGTGAGAGTTGGGAGCCATAGAAGTGGGTACGACATACTGAACCCAGCACCCCCTCACATGAACTACCCCAATTGTGAAGGCCCATTTGCCTGATTTGAATAACTGTACTAGGTTAATTATATTAGTTTGACCTAATAAAATTGAATTAGCAACATAATTAACTTTTAAAATATATGAAATTTATTTTCATTTTAATATTTTAAAGTTAATTTTAAGAAAAACACTTTTAGTTTAGATATTATTTCTAGACAAACTATTTGTATTTTTCTTGTATTTAATTAAATATAGAATTTTAACTAACTAAGATTCTTTCTGGAGCTTATTTAATTAAATATTCATATTTAAGTTATAAATTAGTTGTATCAACTGATTTTTCTTATCTAACTTAAATTTGAATATTTGATTTAAATTTTAAATCAAGTTGAGGAATCCTAGGCAGTAGTTATTAAAGATTCTTAAGATATTTTTTTTAAGTTAATATCTTTTCAAATATTAACTTAAAATGGAATATTTTAGATATTTTTTTTTTTGGTTAATATCTTTTCAAATATTAACTTTAAAAAGATATCTTCAAATTAAGTGGTTACAACTTAATTTTTGATATTTAATTAAATCTAAATTTGAAATTATTTAAGTTTTAGATTTTTTCTATATAACTTAAATTAGATATTTTTCAAATTTTTTTGAAAAGATACTTAGTCAAATAAGATATTTTCTAGATAGTAATTTCTAGACTACTTATTATTTCTAATATTTAAATAGGAAAATTATACTTTGTGAAATTAATTATTTAAATAATTAATTTTGGTACAATTTTATTAAGTATATTTTTCCTAGTATTAAACTAGAAATAAATAATTAAGCCTTCTCTACACTTAATTATTATTTCTTGAATTTAATACATTTAATTAACTTGAAAAATCTAAATATCTAAGTTGATTTTCATCATGATACTTAAATATTTATTGATTTTTCATGACACTTAATTAAATAGAAATTATTTTTAGGTTGAAATTTAATTTTTCAACTTAAATTTAAATAATTTTCAATATATATATTTTTCTTTATTTTATTAATCAATTTCGAAATTTGCATTTTAATTATGCAATATTTTCGATTTTTTATTTTGAAAAATAGATTGAGTTGTAAATTAATTATTTATTTTAATTAATTCTTGGACCAACTCAAGTCAATGATTTTTTCATTTAATTGATTAATTTAAAATAAATGAATTTAAAAAATATATATATATATATTATTAGAAATTGAATTAACTAGTCAAAAGAAAATCTAGATAGGTAATATTTTTGCTTGAAGTATTTCTTTTCTATTTTTTTATTATTTTCGAAAATTGTATATTTTTAATATATACTTAATTTTTCGAAATTCAATAAATATATTCTCAAAGGAAATTTTTAAGTTGCTAATTATTTAATTTAATTCAACTTAAATTAATTTCCTTAATATTTATATTTAAGAGTACTACTAAGATGGAAATAATTAATTTTATTTCAATCACCATCTAAGTATAATTTTATAAATATTATATTAAATTCTTATTTTTGAATTTTAATTCTTAATTTCGAATTTAATGAGAATTTATTTATTAGAATAAAAAAGAAAATACATTTTAAATAATGAGCTTTATTATTATTAAGATATTCGATCTCCATTGTGGGTTTTACACCGCGTTTGTTTTAGTGAGTAATCCTCCCTAATGGAGGAACGTTCATTAGCAATTTCGCACCGTTTAATTTCGCATGATAAGTGGTTTGTAAGTGTTTTATATGGTATAGATCACCCTAATGGTGGCGACCATATTTGACTTGCAAATTGCGAAACAATGGTAGAAGCTCATGAGATAGAATAGCCTTGACTCTCGCCTAAACGGGACAACGCTGGATTCCAATCTTGATCGAATAAAAGGTTGCTAGAATGTTTAACATTTTAGATGAGCTGACAACTCTATTCAATGGATGGTAGCTTTGACTCTCGCCTAAACGGGACAACGATATCGCCTTGTTGAAAACCTTGGAAATTATTTAGGATTGAATTTTTTAAGTATTTTCTCATATCATTCCTACTTGCTATGTGCTTATAATTTCTGAATTGATTTTGTGTGTTAAACCATTATTAATTTCTATTTGTTGATTTCTATTATTTTGTAGTATCCTATTTTGTCAAAATGAATCCCATGTTATCACTGTTGACTGAAAATAAGCTGAATGGATCTAACTTTAATAAATGGAATGAGAACATTAATATTGCTCTCATAGGAGAAAGTGCCTTGTTTGTTTTAACTGAGCCGTCACCTGAAGTGCCTGAGGATAATGCATCCAAAGCTGTGAAAGAAAAGTATGAGCGTTGGCAGAAAGCAAATGACAAAGCTCTATACTTTATGCTTTCTAGCATGGTTGACACCCTCAAAACTCGATTTTCTAAAACTGAGAAGGCTGCTGAAGTTATGACGAAGTTAAATGAGCTATTCGGTAAGGCATCGCTTCAGTCACGCTTTGACGCGACTAAGAAGTACATTAATGCACGGATGGAACCTCATCAAAACGTGCGTGACCATGTTCTCCTCATGTCCAGTTATTTCCAAGAAGCCCAGGATCATGGTGCTGAAATGGACAGTGCTACTCAAGTTAGTCTTATCTTGAATAGCCTGACTCCAGCATTTCTACCATATACATCAAATTATGTCCTGAATAAGAAGGAAATTGACTTTCATGAATTAGTCAATGACCTTCAAACTTATGAAAATTTGATTGGAGGACCCAAGAAGAAAGGGAGTAAACCTCACAATCCTGGGAATGGTAATGGGACGATAAAACCTGAAGCAAATGTTGCCTCTGCTTCAAAGCCCAAATCGAAGAGGAAGTGGCACAACACTAAGAAGCGAACAAAAGCCAATAAAAAGGCTGCTCCTTCCGGTGATGCTACAATTAAAGGAAAGTGTTTCTACTGCAATGAGAAAGGTCATTGGAAACCCCAGTGTCCTAAACTTCTTGCAAAGAAACAAGGTATTTTCATTTATAAACTTTAAGAGTTTTAGTGAATTATTATCCAATTGGATTTATGATTCTGGACTAACTTTGTTTATTTGTTTTCTTCTTCTAATAGGCCAAGCTACTTGAACTCAATTGAGTTGGATCAGAAAGCTGGACCAAGGGTGAAATCGTCCAGATGAAGATGAAGCTCTTCAATTTTTTGAATTAATTGTTTTAGTTTAAAGACAATTTGGATTTCAAATTTTAGTCAGGGATATTTATCCCTGTTTCTCTCATATTGTTGCAATACATTTTTTTTTAATAAAGTTTCTAATTTTCGAAATTAACTATTGCAATTTATGAGATTGAGCTTCATTTAATTTATTTTCATCAATTATTACCACATTATATTTGTATGTTTGTATGTGTAAGTGTTTTTATTATTGATGCAAATTCTATAATATTTTCAACTCTTCATAGAGTTATATTATATAAACACTAGAAATTATTTCTATGTTTATCAATAATTGTTCATTCTCATACAATTATTAAGAATTTGTTTAATAAAAGGATCTTTTGATCTGATAGGGGTGGAGAAAAGTTAAGAAAACTATGCAGTTCAACGATCTTTTATATCTAATGAACTCTGGATAGTATTCAACTCCACATAAACTCTATCACACTATGAGAATCATGATCTTTACAACCTTTAGTGGTGGATCATAATCTCTATATACTTAGGGGTGGAGGTTATCCATAGTACCCTATATGTATATTCTTAGGGGTGGAGTCCATTCTACAATTCCCTATGAAACACATATCTTGTTTAAACATAGAAGTAATATAATGAGTCAACTATTGTCAATATAAATTCTTGATCTTGATTGTATGTTCCATTTCGTTTTTACTGTTGTAAGTAAAAGTTTGATACCTTTGAAAGTTCTTTGATAAAGTTTCACACTACCTTAATTGAGTGGGAGAATTTTAAAGTTCTATAACCATCTTCATTAGGTTGATAATTGTGATAGATACTTAAGAACACTACTGAAAAGCAAATCTAACCATTCACATGGATAGGAATAGCTTATCAGAATTATGAGAATAAGATAAAGAACTCTAGTTCAGTCCATTCGAATGACTTGAACCAAGAATTCTTAATCCTCATAAAATTTGATGGTATCTTAATTTTGATTACTTTATCTCTGGCATGTATTTTTCACTTCAAATACTAGTCTGCTATGTTGATGACTTAGTCTTGACTTAAAGTTTCAGACTAATACAAAAGTCACAACTAGGTAACTCTCTAAACAATCAGAGGTTAAAAGTATTATTTAACCAGACATCTGCTATTGAGTGGGAGCTATCTGAGATGTAATCAAATAGGGAACATTAGAAGATATTCAAGAAGGATTTATGAAAGTGATATATATGTTAGATATTAAGGAACTGTGTATCAGTTGTCTTTGTATCTCACCATCTAATTTCGATTTCTATAAGATGGTGCTTACTTTGGGGGTGGAGGAATTATTGTATAATAATTGAAGCTCTACCAGAGAAGAATTGTAACGTGGTCTATTCGAAAATACCAGAAAGTTATATCACTGAAGAAAAGTCTACACTGTATTATCTCAATTACATATTTTAAAATATGAGAGATATGTCTTCTGTTAATTCAGATGTACTTTTAAAACAGTAAAGATTTCAGTATCCCTTGATGAGTAAAGCATATAGTAAAGGATGTTTCATAAGAATATTTATGAACTAGTTTCCAGAAGTTTGGGTGGATTCAAATAT
This sequence comes from Cannabis sativa, assembly GCF_029168945.1. Lineage (NCBI taxonomy): Eukaryota > Viridiplantae > Streptophyta > Magnoliopsida > Rosales > Cannabaceae > Cannabis > Cannabis sativa. The sequence goes on along the minus strand of NC_083610.1, from coordinate 45,448,678 downwards.
ACTACACTTGATCTGAAGATCAAGATATCAGATTGACCTATTTGCACAGTTTGTTTTATATTAGTGCAAGTGGGAGTTTGTTGGGTTTTATGCCCTAAATAAAACTCTTTACAATCTGATTAGTTATCAATATAAAAAATTTGAAGTGATTGATGTTTGCATGAATTTTACATGCTAATGGTTTAATATGTTTAATATGTTTATTACATTCATACACACAAAATCAGTTAAATCCAGATCATATGATTATTCACAATTACAGTATCGTCAACACAGTGGAATGTGATTGTGATCATATGAATCAAAAGTTTTGGTCCCTGTTTCATCAGTGTTATTGGATTTACACTAATGTGATAATCAGCGATGATGTGTACTTACACTTGGAGTAAGTGTTATGTTCTTTCCAGGACATTAGTAAAGTATACTAGTTTCGAATGTATGGAGTATACATTGGACTGGACCGATATTGCAACTAAGTTAAGATTTTACAAATTTATCGTTACACATATCTTTCCAAGTCAATATCAGTAGTTGATCTTAAGATTAAAAGAATCTAAATCCTGATATGCTTGGGCTCAACTCAGGAGTGCTATTCATGTTCTTTGATTTATTAGTTAAGCCTACTTTTGGGTCAGGGTGATACGTATATTTTGGGAACATGATAGTATGATTGAGTGGGAGTGCTGAACATAAATATGGAATCTATAGCTTCTACTGGTGTATAGAAGTCAAGTGATGATTCCCTTCGAGCTTAGCAAATAGAAGTAAATGGATGAGCTCTTGTTTAACTGACTAATTATTAGATCACTAAACACCATTTACAGGTAGCTAAGTGTTTTAAGGGGCAAAATACATTGAGGGGTGAGAACGGTAAAGAAATCCCATCTCGATGTAGATCATCTATATAGAGGATCTTTAAATCACAATAAGATTATAACAATGGTTAAATGAGATAGTATATTGATATCGTGGAACATACAATATGCTCTATATAAGTCTGAGAGTGCAATTCTAAGTTCTAAGAGTGGATTCAACGAAGAATTAATAAGTAGGAATTTACTTGGTAAATTTGGTTCACTTATTGGAAGCTCAGCATATAGATCCATGTGTTGGAAATTATTTTACCAGGATCTTAGATCTACTCACAAGTATGTTTATTAACACCCTAAATATGAACTTTCTAAAACGATAAATTAAACACATATAAAGTTTAAGAAACCTTACATTGGGTGCAGCGGAATATATGACTCCTTCCGTTCAGATATCTAGCCCTTGATTCCTTTCTGTAGCAGAGCATTATCAATATCTGAACCTGGATCTCTTTCTCTGAATCTTTGATGCTGAAACTCCTTCTTGCTGAAAGTCTTTCTTCACGATCTTCCTCACTATGATTGAGGTATCACTTGCTGTGTGTGGGCACTACTCATACACTAAGGATTTCGAAATATTGAAGAAGAAAAGAAGAGAGGGAGTGGTCAGCCAGATAGGGAGAGAGAAGGCTCAGGTTTTTCTGATTCAGAAAGTGTCAGAAGAAAAGTGTAATTTTCCTGAAGCCTTCACTATCTATTTATAGCATTCCACTAGGGTTAGGTTTGAATTATTTGACATTAAAATAATGAAAAAATCAGTTTAAATTTCCTACAAAAGTGGCTGGCCCTATACAAGTGGATTTGGGCCTCTTTTTGCAATTTTGTAATTTTAACACCTTTTGTATCTAATTTTCTCAAAAATGCCAATTTCCTAATTCAACCATTTAAATGCCAATTCTAACTATTTAATAACTATAAATAATTATTAAATAATATTGTCATTTATCATATTTATTAATTGAACCATACAAAGTATCATAATTAACAAATATGCCCCTACAAACTCTTTCTTTACAATTTCGCCCTTACTTAGTGAAAAATTCACAAATAGACATAGTCTAATTTGAGAATTATAATTGATTAATCAAAACCAATTACACGAGTCTTACAAGCAATATTATCTCAACTAGTGGGGGGACCATGGGTCTATATAACCGAGCTTCCAATAAGTAGATCAAGAATTTAGCACTAAAATTCACTAACTTATTAATTCTTCGTTGAATCCACGCATAGAACTTAGAATTGCACTCTCAGTATATAGAATGCTCTATATGTTCCACCATATAGACACATCATTAGTTATCCATTGTTATAATCGTAATGTGATCAATGATCCTCTATATGAATGATCTACACTGTAAATGGATTAAATTACCGTTACACCCTACAATGTATTTATTCCTTAAAACACTTGACCCCGTATAAATGATAATTCAGCTTATGTGAAATGAGTACTCCACCATTTATGTTCGTTTGGTCAAGCTCGAAGGAGATCATCCTTTGCTTACTATTCGCCAGATAGAAGCTATAGATTCCATGTTTATGATAGCACTCCCACTCAATTGCACTACCGTGTTCCCAAAATGTACGTATCACCCTGACCTAAAAGTAGGCTTAACTAACAAATCAAAGATCACGAATAGCCTCTCGAGATTGAGCCTAATCATAACAGGATTAAGAACATTTGATCTAGGATCAACTAGGCGATATTGACTTGAATAGATATTACGGTAAGTTTAATAAATCTAAGTCAAAGTTCAATATCGGTCCCTTCCGATGCATACTCCATGCATCCAACCTGAGCTTTACTTTAACCAATGCTCTGGAAAGAACATAGCACTTCTCCAAATGCAAGTAAACTCTGTTGTAGATTATCATATCAGTAAAACCCTATATCTGATAAATCTAGGAAACTTTATTCACATAGTCATGTTTACTTTCCAATGTGTTGACGGCACAATAAACAGGATCAAGTATGTGAAAAGGGTTTCAGATGAATTTATACATTATGTACATATAATCATGAAATAAATCATGTGAACCATGCAACATTAAATGTTATTTCTGATCTATATTAATAAGTAAATCTGATTATATTGAAATGAGTTTTATTTAGGGCATAAAACCCAACAAACTCCCACTTGCACTAATATAAAACAAAAAAGTGCGTTTCAAATAATCTCAACACCTTGATATACAAATCAAGTGTAGTAGTAGTAAACTCCTTGTAATAGGATCTGAAATCATTGATAATGTGAAATTCCTCTCTATATGTCTACTCTCTTGGGATACTGGATCCTATACCTTTGGCAACTACTTTTGGTTAATCAGGAAATTAACACTAGTAGTTTAAGGCAATTTGGAATGGTGCCAAAGATGTATAGAACTTTCCTTAGATTGAATAAGTACCTTTCCTGCAACTTTAACATTCAGTCTCTCTCTGGTAGACCTAGAAACTTCAGATAGGTTTTTACACTTCTCCAAAATCACTATTCCACCCCAGAGTAACCACCATCTTATCAGAAAGATTTACTAGCACAAAGGCAAATTTTGAAATCTGATATGGTGTAGTCTAAGAGTTTTAAACACACCCTTATAGACTAACATATAGTTCCTCTTCTTAATCTTAAGATTTACTTGATTGTCTTCCAATGTTCTTCTCCTGGATTAATCTGATACCTACTCATTACTCCCACTCAACATCAAATGTCTGGTCTAAGGCATACAAAAGCATATCCAAGACCTCTCACTGTTGATATAAGAAATTCTTTCATGGCTTTATCTTTTCTGGAATAGTTGAGACTTTTCCTTAGATAAATAAAATCTATACCTAAGAAGTTGTGAAGCTTCTATAGATTGCCATTAGAAAGAAAATGCTTCAACATCTTGCTAAAATAAGTTGCTTGCATTAGAGTAAGTAATTACCAGGTATACCACAAGCCATACATTTAGATAAACTCAAACCTATAATACTAGGAACAGGAAGTTTTGTTAAGTCCATTGAATGGACTTATAAACGAAAATTTCTTTTTATGTCCTTATAATAGAAAACTTTAGGTTACTCCATGTGAATGGATTAAACCATAGTTCTATTGGCTTTCTTCTTAGTTTCTTATCTTGACAATCCATTACTTGTTTAAACTCACAATGGATTTTAATCACTAGTGTCTGTTGGAATTTATTTTACCAGGATCTTAGATCTACTCACAAGTATGTTTATTAACATCCTAAGTAAGAACTTTCTAAAACGATAAATTAAACACATATAAAGTTTAAGAAACCTTACATTGGGTGCAGCGGAATAATATAACTCCTTGCGTTCAGATATCTAGTCCTTGATTCCTTTCTGTAGCAGAGCATTATCAATATCTGAACCTGGATCTCTTTCTCTGAATCTTTGATGCTGAAACTCCTTTGTTGATGATCTTTCTTCACGATCTTCCTCACTATGATTGAGGTATCACTTGCTGTGTGTGGGAACTACTCATACACTAAGGATTTCGAAATTCAAGAGGGAAGAGAAAGAAGAAGTGGCAGCTAAAGATAGGGAGAGAGAAAGGCTCAGGTTTTTCTCTGAAGGAAAAATAGAAAATTTAAGTGTAATTTTCCTGAAGCCTTCACTATCTATTTATAGCATTCCACTAGGGTTAGGTTTGAATTATTTGGCATTAAAATAATGAAAATATCAGTTTAAATTTCCTACAAAAGTGGATGGCCCTATACTAGTGGATTTGGGCCTCACTTTTTGCGATTTTGTAGTTTTACCTTTTTTGCATCTGATTTTCTCAAAAACGCCAATTTTCTAATTCAACCATTTAAATGCCAATTCTAACTATTTAATAACTATAAATAATTATTAAATAATATTGTCATTTATCATATTTATTAATTGAACCATACAAAGTATCATAATTAACAAATATGCCCCTATTAACTCTTTCTTTACAATTTCGCCCTTACTTAGTGAAAATTTCACAAATAGACATAGTCTAGTTTGAGAATTATAATTGATTAATCAAAACCAATTACATGAGTCTTACAAGCAATATTATCTCAACTAGTGGGGGGACCATGGGTCTATATAACCGAGCTTCCAATAAGTAGATCAAGAATTTAGCACTAAAATTCACTAACTTATTAATTCTTCGTTGAATCCACGCATAGAACTTAGAATTGCACTCTCAGTATATAGAATGCTCTATATGTTCCACCATATAGACACATCATTAGTTATCATTGTTATAATCGTAATGTGATCAATGATCCTCTATATGAATGATCTACACTGTAAATGGATTAAATTACCGTTACACCCTACAATGTATTTATTCCTTAAAACACTTGACCCCGTATAAATGATATTTCAGCTTATGTGAAATGAGTACTCCACCATTTATGTTCGTTTGGTCAAGCTCGAAGGAGAACATCCTTTGCTTACTATTCGCCAGATAGAAGCTATAGATTCCATGTTTATGATAGCACTCCCACTCAATTGCACTACCGTGTTCCCAAAATGTACGTATCACCCTGACCTAAAAGTAGGCTTAACTAACAAATCAAAGATCACGAATAGCCTCTCGAGATTGAGCCTAATCATAACAGGATTAAGAACATTTGATCTAGGATCAACTAGGCGATATTGACTTGAATAGATATTACGGTAAGTTTAATAAATCTAAGTCAAAGTTCAATATCGGTCCCTTCCGATGCATACTCCATGCATCCAACCTGAGCTTTACTTTAACCAATGCTCTGGAAAGAACATAGCACTTCTCCAAATGCAAGTAAACTCTGTTGTAGATTATCATATCAGTAAAACCCTATGTCTGATAAATCTAGGAAACTTTATTCACATAGTCATGTTTACTTTCCAATGTGTTGACGGCACAATAAACAGGATCAAGTATGTGAAAAGGGTTTCAGATGAATTTATACATTATGTACATATAATCATGAAATAAATCATGTGAACCATGCAACATTAAATGTTATTTCTGATCTATATTAATAAGTAAATCTGATTATATTGAAATGAGTTTTATTTATGGCATAAAACCCAACACCATGGTCCCCATTCAATTTGAGAACATTCTGCTTGTAAGACTCATTAATTGATTCGCGATTGATCAATTATAATTCTAAAGTTAGACTATGTCTAATTTTATGAATTTTCACTAAGCAGGGGTGAAATTGTAAAGAAAAGAGTTTTCTAGGTTTATTTATTTATTAATGGACTTTATATGTCTAATTAATAATTAAATTAAATGACAATATTATTTAATAATCTATTTTAGTTATTAAATAATTAGTTTTGGCATTTAAAAGGTTAGAATTGGAAAAGTGGTGTTTTTGAGAAAATAGAGATAAAATTTGATAAAACTGCAAAATTAAGTGAGGCCCAATAACACACCATGGCCGACCACTTAAATAGGTTTTTCAAATTAATATTTTCTTTAATGCCAAATAATTCCTAACCTAAACCTAGTAGTTGCCTATAAATAGAAAGTGATGGCTCAGTCAATTCATAAGTTTTCACAAGCCTTTCTGACAGAAATTTCTCTCTTCAGAAAAACTGAGCCTTCCCCACTTTCTATACCTGGCCGAAACCCTCTCTCCTCTTTTCTCCTTCATCTTTTTTGACCCTAGTGAAAGAGTAAGTGCCCACACACAGCAAGTAGTAACTCAATCATAGATTGGAAGACTGTGAAGGATCAAACTTGAAGAAGAAGGACATTCGGGCTCAGATCTTGATTGTACTCTGCTACAGAAAGGATTCAAGGGTTAGAGATCTGAGTGGAAGGAGACATTAATTCCGCTGCATCAAATGTAAGGTTTTCTTAACTTTATATGTGTTTAATTTATCGTTTTAGAAAGTTCATATTTAGGGTGTTTAAAGAACATACTTGTGAGTAGATCTAAGATCCTGGTAAAATATATTCCTACATGCCGAGTGTCTACACTTGAAAGCAATATTGGATAACTACACTAAGCTCTCTGGCCAAAGAATAAACCTTAATAAATCAGAGCTTTGTGTGGTAACAAAAATCAAAACGGAGACCGGGCTTGCTCTTGCGGCTGTAATGGGGGTTAATCTTGTGGAATGTCACACCAAATACTTGGGGATGCCGACTTCAATTGGGAAAAGAAAAAAAGAGGTTTTTGAAGACATTCATACTAAAGTCAGAACCAAACTCCAAGGGTGGAAGGCTAGTTTATTTTCTCAAGCGGGAAGAGAGATTCTTTTAACAGCAATAATTCAAGCCATTCCCACCTACGTAATGAGTTGCTTCCGTCTTCCTAAAGAGCTAATCAACGACATCCATAAGATGATGGCTAGATTTTGGTGGGGGTCTTCGGATTCAAAAAGCAAAATCCATTGGGGAAAGTGGAAAAAACTGTGCAAACCGAAGGATGAAGGGGGCATGGGATTCAAAGATTTGGAAAAGTTCAACCAAGCCTTATTGGCTAAACAAGGGTGGAAAATCATAAATAATCCTCATTCAATGCTTGCAAGAGTGCTGAAAGCTTGCTACTACACCAACTCAAGTTTTTTGGAGGCTAAAGTTGGAGGCTACGGATCGTTTATGTGGCGAAGCATATTATGGGGCAGAAAAATCATAGAGAAAGGGGTTCGGTGGAGGGTTATTTTAGGTAGAGACATCCACATCAATGAAGATAAATGGATTCCCCGCTCCTCAACATTCTCTTTGCGCACCAAGGCTAATGTGCCTCCAGGGACCACTCTAGACTACTTAAAGAATGATGATGGGTCTTGAAAAACAAAAACTGTGGAAGAGTGCTTCCACTCAGATGACACTTCTTTGATGCTTGGAATAGCCCCTTGCTCAACAAGCAAAAATGATAATCTTGTTTGGCATTACACCCCGAATGGAAACTACACAGTGAGCAGCGGGTATAAAGAGGCAACAAAAGATGACATGAAAGCAGGTCCTTCGGCGAATGAGGTAACAAAGAATTGGTGGAAAGGAATATGGAAGATTGAAGCCCCCCCAAAGATCAGGAACTTCATTTGGAGAATGTGTAATAATTGGCGTCCTGTTAATGTAATTTTAAGGCATAGGGGTATGAACATCAACCCGTTATGCTGCTGGTGTGGTGAGAAAGAAGAGACAATCGATCATAGTCTTTGGTTCTGTACTTCAGCAGAAAACATTTGGAGGCGATTTTCAATTTGGCCTGTTCTCAAAAAAAGCAGAAACCACACACTGGACATGCTCATTCACATCAAAAATCAGGTATCAAAAGACGACTTCCTTTTCTTTCTAATTCTGTCTTGGCTGATCTGGAACAGAAGGAATAAGAAGCGTCTCAACATTTACCTTCCTCCTACTGAGATGTGGATCCAATGGGCTCAATTGGAAATCGACTTCATAATGAAAAACTGTTGGGTTTTATGCCCTAAATAAAACTCATTTCAATATAATCAGATTTACTTATTAATATAGATCAGAAATAACATTTAATGTTGCATGGTTCACATGACTTATTTCATGATTATATGTACATAATGTATAAATTCATCTAAAACCCTTTTCACATACTTGATCCTGTTTATTGTGCAGTCAACACATTGGACAGTAAACATGACTATGTGAATAAAGTTTCCTAGATTTATCAGACATAGGGTTTTACTGATATGATAATCTACAACAGAGTTTACTTGCATTTGGAGAAGTGCTATGTTCTTTCCAGAGCATTGGTTAAAGTAAAGCTCAGGTTGGATGCATGGAGTATGCATCAGAAGGGACCGATATTGCACTTTGACTTAGATTTATTAAACTTACCGTAATATCTATTCAAGTCAATATCGCCTAGTTGATCCTAGATCAAATGATCTTAATCCTGTTATGATTAGGTTTAATCTCAAGAGGCTATTCGTGTTCTTTGATTTGTTAGTTAAGCTTACTTTTAGGTCAGGGTGATACGTACATTTTGGGAACATGGTAGTGCAATTGAGTGGGAGCGCTAACATAAACATGGAATCTATAACTTCTATCTGGCGAATAGTAAGTAAAGGATGATCTCCTTCGAGCTTGACCAAACGAAAATAAATGGTGGAGATCTCATTTCACATAAGCTGAAATATCATTTATACGGGGTTAAGTGTTTTAAGGATTGAATACATTGTAGGGTGTAACGGTAATCTAATCCCTTTACAGTGTTCATCATTCATATAGAGGATTATTGATCAAATTAGGATTATAACAATGGATAACTAATGATGTGTCTATTTGGTGGAACATATAGAGCATTCTATATACTGAGAGTGCAATTCTAAGTTCTATGCGTGGATTCAACGAAGAATTAATAAGTTAGTGAATTTTAGTAATAAATTCTTGATCTACTTATTGGAAGCTCGGTTATATAGACCCATGGTCCCAGCACTAGTTGAGATAATATTGCTTGTAAGACTCATATAATTGGTTTTGATTAATCAATTATAATTCTCAAATTAGACTATGTCTATTTGTGAATTTTTCACTAAGTAAGGGCGAAATTGTAAAGAAAGAGTTTTAGGGGCATATTTGTTAATTATGATACTTTGTATGGTTCAATTAATAAATATGATAAATGACAATATTATTTAATAATTATTTATAGTTATTAAATAGTTAGAATTGGCATTTAAATAGTTGAATTAGAAAATTTGCGTTTTTGAGAAAATCAGATGCAGAAAACATAAAACTGCAAAATTGCAAAAAGTGAGGCCCAAATCCACTATGCATGGCCGGCCACTTTTATAGGAATTTACCTCTGATATTTTCATTATTTTAATGCCAAATAATTCAAACCTAACCCTAGTGGAATGCTATAAATAGATAGTGAAGGTTTCAGGAAATTTACACTTAAATTTTCTATTTTTCCTTCAGAGAAAAACCTGAGCCTTCTCTCTCCTTATCTGGCCGACCACTCCCTCTCTCTTTCTTCCCTCTTGAATTTCGAAAATCTTAGTGTTAGAGTAGTGCCCACACACAGCAAGTGATACCTCAATCATAGTGAGGAAGATCGTGAAGAAAGACTTTCAACAAGAAGGAGTTTCAGCACTAAAGAATCAGAGAAAGAGATCCAAGTTCAGATATTGATAATGCTCTGCTACAGAAAGGAATCAAGGGCTAGATATTTGAACGGAAGGAGTCATTATATTCCGCTGCACCCAATGTAAGGTTTCCTAAACTTTATATGTGTTTATTTCATCGTTTTAGAAAGTTCATATTTAGGGTGTTAATCAACATACTTGTGAGTAGATCTAAGATCCTGGTAAAATAATTTCCAACAATAACATCTCCCCGAAAGATCACAGCAGCCAAATTCATACAACACCTCATCTCGGCTGGGAAGCACCACCTGCTAATAGCTACTGCATCAACTGTGATGCCAGCTTAAATGGTACAGAATCTTCGATCGGGCTGGGAGCTCTAATAAGGAACCAATCGGGCGAAGTCATAGCAGCAGAAACTAAGCAGCAATAAGGCCTTTTCTCGGTGGAGCTGGCTGAAGTTTTGGCCTTACGGATGGGAATTAAACTGGCTATCCAAACAGAGGTTGTTCCTTTTATTATACAAATTGACTGCCTTCGGGTGGTTAACTTCTTAATGGGCTACAGTCAGGTGAACACAGATTGGAGCGCGTTGCTAGAAGAAATCAAAGAATCCCCAGCTTACACAAACTGCTTAGCCGTGATCCACATAGGGCGCCAAAGAAACAAGGCTGCTCATTCTCTTGCCAAATTGGCAATTTCTTCAAAGTGTAATAAGTTGTGGATGGGAGATTATCCCCATTGTGCGTCTGTCTTTGTAAAGGCGGACTTGCCTAAACTTGTGTAGTTGTTCTTTATTGAATAAACATCTTTCAAAAAAAAAAAAAAAAAAAAGAAAAAGAAAGAAATACCATAAAAAACTTAAAAACTCATATATAAATTTTACTTCTCTATGTAATCAAAACTAGTTTCGTGATGATGAAATCTAGTTTCTTGATAAAAAATTAGTTTCTTGGTGAAAAAACCAGTTAAATATATAATTTTGTTAAGACAATGAATTAAACAACCAGTTACTTCTATGAAATCAAAACTAAGAAATAAATTATTTCTTAATGAAGAAACCCGTACCAAAACTCATATAAATTTCATATGCTTTGTATTCTAGTTTACTATATGGAATTGTCGTCATTACTGAAAATTTTTTGGAGTTAGACATCAGAGTTATCACCAGTGTTGGACGTTGGAGTTGGACAATCTGAGACTTAGAAACCAATTATATTTAGAGTAATTTGCGGTATAAATAACTAAGTTTAACTCTCAGTTGCAAATACATACTAAGTTTATTTTTGGGAAATTTACATGGTATACTAACTTTTGTCATTTTTTTTTACAAAAATACTGCCAGGCGGTATTTTTTACTTTTTTTACTGTATTTTTTTATAAGTTTCATACTGCAGTATACTGTGTTAAGTTTTCACTGGTGTTCTACTAGTGTTTTTTAGTTGTTCTACTGCTGTTTTGAGTTGTTCTGTTTTGCGTTTTACTGGTGTTTTATAAAAACACAGTATTGTTGAAATTTTTTTCGTGTGACAGTTTTTTTATAAAAATTAACCCAAATTTCAGTATTTTTGTAAGTTTCTCTTATTTTTTAGTGGTAATAATACTTAAGTTATATTTCAGGAACTCTGTAAGTACCAAACAGTTAAATGTAAAGTCATTATCCATGTAAAGTCATTACACAGAGAAAATAGTTATATAAAACAATTAAATTAAAACTTAACTCACATAAACTACTTACCTAAATAACTAAAACAAAAATTGAATACACAAACCAGTTGCAATAAAAAAATATTTAACAACTCAGAAAATAATATCCAACATTCATTTTCTTATTATTACATGCTATGTTTAAGATTTGTTTATTATGAAACCAATTTTTTAAGGTTTCTCAAAATTCGTTCGATCCTTTGGGATTTCGGTTGCTGAATGTGTCCCTGGTGAACGGAGATTAGTAGGTGGATTGTTGAGGGGCGAGGCAGGTAGGGTACTTGAATGAAGGAGAAGAAATAGCTTTGAGATTTTTTATTTTTTTTTTTAAAAATAATTTATCCAAACATATATGGGATTTAAAAATTAAATTTACACATATATGGCATAGATTATTCCGTAAAATAATTCAAGAACTAAATATGCCATAAAAGTGGCCAAACCTAAAAGTGCTATATTTTTGTAACCAAGTTTAAAAAACCTATATTAAGTATAGTTTCCTCTATTTAAAGTTTTAAAGTTACAAAAAACACTTTTTTGAGTGAAAAGTAAGAAAACAACTAAAAATAATAAGAAATCAACCTATGATAACTATAAATAAACTATAAAATAACCAAAACAACAACCCATGATAATTATAATATAACTATAAATAAATTATAATATAACCACAAAAGTAAATTATTATTTTTGCTGAAGATGTATTTTTGTATTTTTTTTTTCAAATTTTTATTCTATTGTAAAAACTTTTAAATTAAATACATAAAAATATTTTTGCTTTAAATAAATTAAATATTATGTTAATTAACACATGTAGTAATTTCTTTTTATACTCATTAATTCTGAATTTTGTGTTAGTTTTATGGTGCATTAAACATTTAGATATTCTTATCAAGATTGACATATGTCTAGGAATTGGTTAAAAAGAATCACTAAGAAGTTAGGTCATGGGAACCGAGCTATTGACAGCTTGAACCACGAGTAAAGCATCCGATTCAACCACCACCTTCGACAAGCCTTTTCTCTTCATCCAACTTAGCGCTTCTTTGACCCCAAAAATTTCAACAAGCTCCGGTTGAACACAACCAATCCTGCTGCCAGCCACAACTTCTATCAAACAACCATCATGGTCATGGATAACACAACCATAGCCGTATCTACTCACGCTTTCAAAGATAGCTCAATCGGTGTTAATCTTCATCATATTCGCCATTGGTTTTCGCCACTGCTGGCAACCATTGTTGTTATTCACCAAGAACAACACTTCACCCATTTGTTGTTGAGCAATCCTCCATTGATCAAGAACCATCCTAGCCGATCGAACTACACTCAAAGCAGAGCAAGATTTATTGTTCTAAAACATGTCATTTCGAGCTTGCCAAGTTCGCCAACTAATCAATGCCGCCTCCTCCACCTATTGTGGGCTGCCATGGTTGAGATGGTGGAAAAACCAGCTGCTAAATTCAGTCACATTCTCCCCAGTCGACAACACATAAAGGTTCCAACAGGAGCACGCAAAGCCACATTCAACTAAGACATGGAAATTGTCTCTATAGCCGTGTGGCAAAATAGACACATGAGATTGACATTGACATGTTTTGTGGACAATTGTACCTTAGTGGAAGGACAACCTGAAATCACTCTCCATAGAAAATGAAGAACCTTTGAAGGCACACCAATTTGCCACAATTTTTTCCATCTATGGCCTTTTTTTAGTAAGCAGCCACTCACCCTTTTGGGATTGCAAGAATTTATAAGTACTCTTTACTGAATAGAGCCCAGATACCCTCCTTCTTCCAATATCAGTCATTCATGCATGTCTGCTGAGTCACTTAAAGGAATAGAAAGAATAAGGTGCTTGTCTCTTTAAATTGAACATATCCGAGACAACCTCCTTATCCCATCTATTAGCATCAACACACATTAAGCTTGTAACATTTTGACCATTAAGACCAGGATGATGGGAAGTAACATACGGGTTTAACGTATTAGAGAGCCATGTATCATAGATCTCCTAGCCCCTGCCCGAACTAGCTCTTGAGCATCAAGAATACTACGCCAATTAAAACTTGGATTTTGTCCCAAAGTAGCAGATAAAAAAGTACCATTAGGATAGTACCTAGCTTTATAAAATTTGGACTGAAAAAAATCGAGTTATACATGGACATAATAAAGCTAAATCTGCTAAGAATGTTGCTGTCTTCGCTACCAATTACATCGACAACTTTCGGGCAGCAAGAATTAAATTCCACCCAGCAGTTGCTGCAACTCCTGGGCTGTCACCTCCAACAGCAGCTCTGGCACCTGACTCTGGCCCACTCAAACTCAACGTAGATGCAGCGGTGGGCGCTAACAAAAATATAATTGGTGTGGGTGCTATTGTTCGTAACTCTCTTGGTCATGTTGTAGCAGCCCTCTTCATGCCAATTATTGGTAATTATGCATCTCATGAGATGGAAGCTAAGGCTCTTTTCCACAGTTTGAATTGGGCATCTCAGCAGCAACTACCAATTAACAACATTGAATCTGATGCCTTGATGGTTGTTAATGTTCTGTGCACTCTTTCGTCTGCAATTTCTTCTTTTCAAGATCTAATTGTTTATGTTTTTTGTCTTTTTTTTTTCCTGATGTAAAAATATCACATGTCAAACGCACATTTACAATAATTGTTCACGGGTTGGCTAAATTTGCATTAAGGGTGGATGAAGTTTGCTTTGGTTGGAAAGTATCTAAATGACTCATATTTTTATTTTATGATAACAAGTTTTTCCTAAAAAAAAAACATTGTTAAAAACGACACCAAATATTTCTGTCGTTTTTGGTTTACTTGTGAAGGAATTTCTATCTTGACATTTTGTTATCTTTAATTAACTAATTAGGTTTAATCAAATTAGAAGTTGTTAATACCGACTTGGTTGTTTTTTTTTTTTTTTTTTTTTTTTTATGTATATTAAGAATATAATCTAACATTAATGGCTATCTTTTTTAACTATAGTTTTGTATCATTTTAACAGATAAAAAACAATATCTATATATGAAAAAAAAAAAAAACAATATCTATAATTAATGCGTATGAATCTCAATTCTTAAGGGTCATATATCTTAAAAATGTAAAATCACTTCTTTTAAAAAGACATTAATATCATTATAAGATTAGGGATATTGGTGTAAAACTACAGTTAATCATGAACATTAAAATTTTGACAGCAAAACCTACTGAATCCCGGCCCCATTTTATTTTGCTCTTTACACTTTTGTTTAAAAACTTCAATTAAGTGCCACAGTGACCTGCTCACGTGTACACTTGACAATTTTTTTTTGTAGTCCACGTAATATTAATTATTAAAAATAATTTTAAAAATTAATTATATAAAAAATATATTTTACATTACTTTATTTTATTCTATTCTTTTTTCTTTTTTTCTTCTTCTGAGGAGTACCTAAAAAACCCCTACATCGTTGCCTCCCCTATCCCTTTTTTCCTTCTTCTTCTGTACTTTTCATCTCGTTATCATCATCACCACCACACAACTACTATTACCACCACCACCACACAACCACCATTACCACCATGGCCACTGTTTTTCTAAATCAAAGAAAAATAAAAAAATTAAATTAAAACAAACATTAATGGTTGAAGCAACTAAAAGTCCACTTGCTCCCTTGCTCTGAGTAAAAGTCCTCTTCTCTGTATGGCTGCTTCTTTGTATGGTCTGGTGCCAGTTGTTGGAAAAATTTTACCAGGATCTAGATTTACTACCAAGTATGTTTCATTAACATCTTAATATGAATTCTAAAACAATGAAATAAACACATAAGAGTTTAAGAAAACCTTACATTGGGTGCAGCAGAATATAATGACTCCTTCCATTCAGATCTCTAGCCCTTGATTCCTTTCTGTAGCAGAGCATTATCAAGATCTGAATCTGGATCTCTTTCTCTCCTTCTTTGATGCTGATTTTCCACAGTCTTACATACTATGATTGAGGTACCACTTGATGTGTGTGGGCACTACTCTATCACTCAAGGAATTTTTGAAATTTTGAAGAGAAGAAAAGAGAGAGGAAAGTGGCGGCTCAGGAATTCTCTCTGAAAAGAATGAGATGCAATTGTGTGTTGTTTCCTGAAGCCATTACTTTCTATTTATAGAATGCCCTTTAGGTTTAGGTTAGAATTGTGTGGCATTAAAATAATGGAAAAATAAAATGGTAAAAGCCTTTTCATAGTGGGCGGCCATTTAAGGAAATTTGGCATCATTTTGCAACTTTCCCATTTTGTTATTTCTCATTCCCATTTTCTCAAAAATGCCAATTTTCCAATTTAACCTTTTAAATATCAATTCTAATTATTTAATTATTAAATAATATTGCCATTTAATATATTTATTAATCTAGACATATAAAGTATCTTAATTAATAAATAAACCTAGAATCTCTTTTCTTTACAATTTCGCCCTTGCTTAGTGAAAATTCATAAAGTAGACATAGTCTAACTTTAGAATTATAATTGATTTATCAAAATCAATTAACTGAGTCTTACAAGCAGTATGGTCTCAACTAGTATGAGGACCATGGGTCTATATAACCGAGCTTCCAATAAGTCGAACGAAATTTACCAAGTAAATTCCCTAACTTATTAATTCCTTATTGAATCCACACTTAGAAATTGGAATTGCACTCTCAGTCATATAGAACGCTCTATATGTTCCATGATATAGACACATCATTAGTTATCCATTGTTATAACCCTAATTTGATCAATGATCCTCTATATAGATGATTTACACTGTAAAGGGATTAAATTACCGTAACACCCTACAATGTATTTTATCCTTAAAACACTTAACCCTGTATAAATGATATTTCAGCTAAGTGAAATGAGCACTCCACCATTTATTTTCGTTTGGTTAAGCTCGAAGGAAATCATCCTTTACTTTCTATTCGCCAGATAGAAGCTATAGATTCCATATTTATGTTAGCGCTCCCACTCAATTACACTACTGTGTTCCCAAAATGTACGTATCACCCTGACCCAAAAGTAGGCTTAACTAACAAATCAAAGAACACGAATAACACTCTTGAGATTGAACCTAATCATATCAGGATTAAGATCATTTGATCTAGGATCAACAAGTGATATTGAATTGAATAAATATTACAGTAAATTTTAATATATCTAATCAAAGTTCAATATCGGTCCCTTCCGATGTATACTCCATACATCCGATACTGGTAAACTTTGCCAATGTCCTGGAAAGGACATAACACTTTTCCAAGGTGTAAGAATACCTATCACTGATTATACCATATCAGTCTAAATCTAGTGTTCTGACAAATCAGGGAATAAACTTTCGAACATATAATTAAGATTATATTCCATTGTGCTGACAACACTATAATCATTAACAAATTCATATGTTCTGGACTTAAATGGAGTTCATACATTATATATATAATCATGAAATAAATCATGTGAACCATGCAACATAAAATGTTATTTCTGATCTTTATTAATAAGTAAATCTGATTATATTGAAATGAGTTTTATTTAGGGCACAAAACCCAACATTAACGTGATGTCTTCTCACGTTAAGCAACCATACAAAGAAGAGGCCTGAGAGGGAGAAGAGAGAGAGAGAGAGAGAGAGAGAGAGAGAGAGAGAGAGAGAGAGAGAGAGAGAGAGAGAGAGAGAGAGAGAGAGAGAGAGAGAGAGAGAGAGAGAGAGAGAGAGAGAGAGAGAGAGAGAGAGAGAGAGAGAGAGAGAGAGAGAGAGAGAGAGAGACAGAGAGACGTGGAGCTTTGGCTCCGGTGACCACCACAAAGAGAGACAAAAGAGATGAGAAAGAGAAAGAGAGGGTTTCGGAAGGAAAAGATCGAGAGACAGAAAAAGAGGGTATATGGCTCAAGAGAAAGAGGGAGCTTCAGTGAGGGCTTGGGTGCTTCAGTGAGGGCTTGGGTGCTTCGGTGAGGATCCGATGAGGTCCTAAGCAGTGAGACGAGAGAAAGAAAAAGAGGGCCTGGGAGGGAGAGTTGAGAGAGAGAAAGAGATGTTTAGGGTTTTAGAAAACTTAAGAAAGAAGAAGAAGAAAAAGAAAAAAAAAGGAAAAAAATAAAAAAAAAATATTTTTTTTAATAAAATTTAAATTATTTTTTATAATATTTTAATAATTAATATTACGCGGACCACAAAAAATTTGTCACGTGTACAAGTGTGTACACGTGGGCAGTCCACTGTGACACTAAACTGAGATTTTTGGACGGACATAAATTGCAAAACGAAATTGGAGTTTAAGTAATTTTACTTCCAAAAAATTAATTTTTATAGTTAAATGTTAAAAAATATAAATTTCAAATAATTTTACCACCAATATCCCAAAAAATTATATAAGTCGTGCTATGTATAATTTCAAAATTCCATAATATAAATTCTTCTAAAAGAAAATTCCCTTATTAATTTTTTTTAAAGATTTTTTTTCCCTTTTCTCTAAACCATTTTTATTTTCTTATCTAGAAAGAAAACTGAACTTACTCATTCTGATCCACACACACCCAAAAAAGACAAAAAAAAGAAAACAAACCCAACAAATTCTTTGTCATCATATTCCAACAACTATAAATACATATCTCAAACATATGACATACAAAATAAACTTCTAAACTACACAACACATTAAAAATGGATTCCCAAACCCTAAAAATCTCAACAACACTTTCCCTTTTCTTTTTCCTATTCTTATTTTCATCATCAACAAAAGCACAAACATCATCACCATCATCAAACTTGGTTGACACAATTTGCAAAGAAACCCTAGACAACACAAAGTGCTTGGCAGCTCTTGAATCCGATCCAAGATCAAAAACCACAACAAGTCTCAAAGCTCTTGCCAAGATATCAGTTCAATTATCAATATCAAACGCGAAAGGGAGCCTCAATTTCATCAACAACGAAATTAAGAAGGGAAGTGGTAGCGGTCAACAAGAAGTACTTGAGCAATGTGCTTCTTCCTATAAAGCCACGGTGGAATCATTCTCGAGTGCACTCAAGGAACTCGATGATGATGTTATGTCGGCTAATTATGATATCAAAGTGGCTGGAGACGACGCTGATTTGTGTCAGGCTGAGTTGGTTTCGAAAAAGGTTGAAATTCCTTCTTTGGAGGATAGGAATGATCAAGTGAAGTTGTTTAGTAATATTGGATTTGTTATCACCAATAAACTTTGATGTTGATTAATATGATCATTATGTGTAATAAGTTTCTATCATTTTTTTTTTTCAAATTATATTATTATTAGAAAAATAAGAAATAACGCTAGATTTTCGGATTTTGTTGATTATTTGCATGTGAAAAGTTGTGATTAGAAAAAATTTATTCCTTGTATTTTGTTATATGCATGCATACAAGATAGCTTCTGGAATTTTTTTGATTTTTTTGGCTCTTTTTTTAATTTTGACAACTTGAAATATATGATCCTTTCTTTTGGATGGATGGTTCGGTTTATTTTTTTTCTCTTAATGGTAGATGTATATTGAAAGAAATTTCGAATGGAAAATCTTTTGAGGTAACTTCCCGTAATTAATTTTAGTATATATATATATATAAATTTTTTATGGTAAGAACCTTTATTTTATTCCTATAGTATGAAGACATTTTCTTAACTATAGATAAATAGACTTTTGATATTATAAATTAGTTATTGTATACTATTACAATAAATTGCTATTTTAATGAGAACTTTTTAATCATAATATAATTTTTTTGTGACTAAATATGACTTTTAGTCACAACAAACGTTGTTGTGACTAAAATATAATATTTAGTTACAAGTTATTACTAATTTAGTTTTAGTCACAACAAGTATTGTGACTAAAAATACATTTAGTCACAACAAATTGTAATTTTTGTGACTAATACCTTTAGCCACAGACTTTTTAGTCACAACATAGGAATGATAATTTATAATTAGTCACAATTTTTTTACTTTTAGTCACTGTTATGATGCAAAGAGAGAACAGAATGAAAGAAGGGAATCACTGTTTCATTGAATTGAAAATAGAGTACAATGGTTTATATACAAGACTCATGAAAGAGAAAGAAGATAATTACAACCAAAAACAAACAGAAGTAACTAACTCCTAACTAACACAATAACAGTCTTTAACCATTGTCCTTAACAGCCCCCTGCAAACTCAAGGTGGCCTTTGAGACCACATTGAGTTTGGACCTTGAAACAGTAAAGCTGCTGCTAGAAATTGATTTGGTGAGGCAGTCAGCAATTTGAGCTGCAGCAGGTAGATGTTTGACTTGAATTTGCTGCTGTAGCACCTTATCCCTAACGAAGTAAAGATCGATCTCGATGTGTTTAGTGCGAGCATGGAGTACAGGGTTTGCTGTGAGTAAAACCGTGCTTTGATTGTCGCACCAAACAGAAGACACACCAGTTTCTTTGACATGAAGATCCTTTAGTAGAGATTGAAGCCAGGATAACTCGGATACAACATTGGCCATGCTTCTCAATTCTGCCTCTGTTGAAGACCGAGAAATGGTCACTTGTTTTTGTGATTTCCAGGCAACTAAGTTTCCTCCAAAGTAAATGCAATAGCCTGTGGTAGACCTCCTATCATCAGGGTCTGAGGCCTAATCGGTATCACAGAAAACTTCAAGACCAAAATCTGGTGCTGGTGTGATGTGGAGGCCATAGTCTAAGGTACCTGCTATGTACCTAAGGATCCATTTCACAGCCATCCAATGACTTTGCAGAGGTGAATACATGAATTGGCATACTTTGTTGACAGAAAATGCGAGCTCAGGTCTTGTTATTGTTGCATATTGAAGAGCTCCAACTATGGACCTGTATAAGGTTGCATCTTTAACCGGTTCACTCCCATAGTTTGATAATTTGAGACCACTATTCATTGGTGTGTTTTGTGTGTTGACGTTTTGCATATCAGCCTTGCATAATAAGTCTTGTAAATATTTTGTTTGAGAGAGTAAGAGAACGTGTTCTGTTTTTGTCACTTGAATGCCAAGAAAGTAGTCAACACACCCGAGGTCTTTAAGAGCAAAGGCTGAATTTAGCTCTGCAATCAGATTAGAAACAGCTGTGTCATCACTGCCAATGACAAGTATGTCATCAACATATACCAGAATATAAATGCAGCATGATAAAGTGATTCTAGCGAAGAGAGAATGATCGACTTGAGAGGAAATAAAACTAAAACCAGTAAGAGCAGTGGACAGTTTTATGAACCAAGCCCTCGGTGCTTATTTGAGACCATATATAACCTTGTTTAACTTGCAAACATGGTCAGGGAAACATGGATCCACAAACCCTGGTGGTTGTGTCATATAAATCTCTTCTTGCATGTCTCCATTGAGAAATGCATTATTGACATCTAATTGCCTGATTTTCCATCCTTTGGTGAAAGCAATTGTAATAACCACTCTAATCGTAATTGGCTTTACTACGGGACTGAACGTTTGAGAGTAATCAAAACCAATTTGTTGATGATATCCCTTAGCCACAAGTCTGGCTTTATGTCTATCAACACTTCCATCTTTATTGTACTTCACTTTAAGAACCCATTTACACCCGATAGGTTCCTTGTTAGGAGGAAGTTTAACCATTGTCCAAGTGTTGTTCTTTTCTAAAGCATGGTATGTTGGAAATTATTTTACTAGGATCTTAGATCTACTCACAAGTATGTTGATTTAACAACCTAAATATGAACTTCTAAAATGATATGAAATTAAACATATAAGAGTATCAGAAATCTTACAGTGATTGCAGCGGAATATATATGTCTCCTCCCACTCAGATCTCTAACCCTTGATTCCTTTCTGTAGCAGAGTATAATCAAGATCTGAGCCCGAAAGTCCTTCTTTGTTGTCTCTGAATTCTACACAGCCTTCCTCACTATGATTGAGGTATTACTTGATGTGTGTGGGCACTACTCTAGCACTCATATATTTCGAAACAGTGAAGGTATACAGAGAGAGAGGGTGGCGGCTCAGAGAGAATTTTCTGAGAGAAAATTCTTTCAGAATAATGCTGTGAAAAGCTTTTCAGTTGTTGTTTTAAAATCTGAAGCCTTTGTCTTCTATTTATAGAAGACCACCAAGGGCTATGATTGACATTTTGAACTGAGAAAATCAAGGGAAAAGGAAGGTAAAGGGGGCCGGCCTAGGCAATGTGGAACAAGGCTTGCCTCTTTTCCAACTTTCCTTTTCCTACACTTGATAGTTTCCCTTTTTGTGAAATATTGCCATTTCCATTGTTCAACCATATTAATGATAAATCTAATTACTTAATAATTAAAAATAATTATCAAATAATATATTATCATTTATTTTATTAATAATGAAACTAATTAAAGTTTCCTAATTAATAAATATGCCCTTCAAAATCTCTATTTACTGTTTTGCCCTTAATGAGTGCTAAATTCTCAAACTGATAAGTTTATCTTGAGAATTCTTAATTGATTAATTAAAATCAATTAAATGAGTCCTACAAGTAATATCATCTCAACTAGTGAGGGGACCATGGGTCTATATATCCGAGCTTCCAATAAGCAGATCTTGAATTTACCACTTAAATTCACTGACTTATTAATTCTTCGTTGAATCCACACATAGAACTCAGAATTGCACTCTCAGTATATAGAATGCTCTATATGTTCCACCATATAGACACATTATTAGTTATCCATTGTTATAATCCTAATGTGATCAATGATCCTCTATATGGATGATCTACACTGTAAAGGGACTTAGATTACCGTAACACCCTACAATGTATTTTATCCTTAAAACACTTAACCCTGTATAAATGATATTTCAACTAAGTGAAATGAGTACTCAATCATTTATCTCGTTTGGTTAAGCTCGAAGGAAATCACCCTTTGCTTACTATTCGCCAGATAGAAGCTATAGATTCCATATTTATGTTAGCGCTCCCACTCAATCGCACTACCGTGTTCCCAAAATGTATGTATTGCCCAGACTACAGTTTTAGGCTTAACTAACAAATCAAAGAACACGAATAACACTCTTGAAATTAAGCCTAACCATATCAGGATTTAGATCATGTGATCTAGGATCAACTTCTGATATTGAATTGAATAGATGTTTACGGTAAGTTTCAAAATCTAATTCAAAGTTCAATATCGGTCCATTCCAATGCATACTCCATGCATCCAACCTGAGCTTTACTTTAACCTATGTTCTGGAAAGAACATAACATTTCTCCAAATGTAAGTAAACTCTGTTGTAGATTGTCATATCAGTGAAACCCAGTGTTCTGATAAATCTAGGAATACTTTATTCACATAGTCATGTTTATTTTCCACTGTGTTGACAACACAATAAACATGTTCAAGTATGTGAAAAGGGTTTAGATGAATTTATAAATCAAATAGACAAGCAATTGATTAAGTGAACCAAAACATACACAAGTGAATGAAAAATTACTTCTGTTACTTTATTGATATAGAATAATCTGGATTACATTGAAACAGAGTTTTATTTAGGGCATAAAACCCAACAAACTCCCACTTGCACTAATATAAAACAAATCAGTACATTTCAATTAATCCTAAATTCTGACGGTGCTTTTCGAATGAAGTTACTGCCAAGACTTTGGTGAATGGATTAGCCAAGTTATCCTGCGTATCCACTTTCTCCACCAGTACATCCCCTCTTGCCACATATTCTCTTATAATATGATACTTTCTTTCTATGTGCTTACTTCTCTTGTGGCTCCGAGGTTCCTTACTGTTGGCTATAGCTCCAGTGTTATCACAGAGCAGGACTAGAGGCCTTTCCATTCCAGGAACTACACCAAGACTGGTGAAGAACTTCCTAAGCCAGACAACCTCTTTAGCTGCTTCAGCCGCAGCTATGTATTCTGCCTCCATGGTAGAATCCGAAATCGCAGTTTGTTTAGCACTTCTCCAAACTACTGCTCCACCCCCAAGAGTAAACACCATCCCAGATGTAGATTTCCTGTCTTCAAGACATCCCTGGAAATCTGAGTCTGTATAGCCTAAGGGATTCAAAGCACCACCCTTGTAGACTAATACATAATCTCTTGTACTCTTTAAGTATTTCAAAATATACTTAACCGCGTTCCAATGTACCCTTCCTGGATTTGACTGATACCTACTCACGATTCCAACTGCATAGCAGATGTCAGGTCTAGTGCATAGCATAGCATACATCAGACTCCCAACTGCAGAAGCATAAGGAATTTTTGCCATGTCTTCTATCTCTTGAGGATCAGTAGGACACTGTTCCTTAGATAGACGAATACCATGTCTAGAGGGCATGTTTGCCCCTTTGGTATTGGTCATGGAAAATCTCTCAAGAACTTTGTCAATGTAAGCTGTTTGAGAGAGAGCAAGGGATCTGTTCTTTCGGTTTCTGACAATCTGAATACCAAGAACATAGGCTGCCTCACCCAAGTCTTTCATGTCGAATTGAGTGTCAAGCCATTCCTTGATGTGAGTCATTTTCTTGACATTGTTTCCAATGATCAAAATGTCATCAACATAAAGGACCAGGAATACTACTACTTGGTTTTCCTTGAGTTGGTAAACACAAGGTTCATCTTCATTCTGATGAAAGCCGTAGGTCTTGATGATCTCATCAAACCTTTTGTTCCATGAGCGAGAAGCTTGCTTAAGCCCATATATGGACCTATTTAATTTGCAAACTTTATTCTCCTGCCCAGGAAGAACATAACCTTCTGGTTGCTCCATATAGATGGTTTCTTCAAGAAGCCCATTAAGAAAGGCTGTCTTGACATCCATTTTCCAGATTTCATAATCTAAAGCGGCAGCTATGGAGAGAAGAATTCGGATGGATTTGAGCATGGAAACAGGACTAAAAGTTTCCTCATAGTCCACACCTTCTCTTTGGGTATAACCCTTGGCGACCAGTCTAGCTTTGAAAGTTTCGACTTCGCCTCCAGCACCCCTTTTCTTCTTGTAGACCCATTTACATCCAATTGGACGAAAATCTTCAGGTGGTTCTACATATTCCCAGACTTTGTTCTTCTTCATGGAATCCATTCTGAATCCATACCGGCTGACCATCGCTTCCGTTGCGGACTTGCCATTGCCTGTTTATAGGTCAATGGGTCGTCATCAATACCGTCACCAACGACCATATTGATTTCACCATCCAAGCCATAACGAGATGGTTTCGTTGAAACTCTCCCACTACGACGAGGAGCGGTGACTTTCTGAACAGGAGCTCTAGTAGTAGTTTTCTCAGTTGCTACAACTGAGGGAGTGGGATGTTCCTCTTCTTGAGTAGAAGAAGATGGTAAATTTGAAGGAACAGTATCTGTGAGCATTTCCTCTAATACAATTTCACTTTTCGGTTTGTTGTCTTTCATATAGTTCTCTTCAAGGAAAGTAGCATTTGTAGAGACAAACACTTTGTTATCCTTGTGACTATAGAATAGTCCACCCCTAGTCTCTTTAGAATTTCCGACAAACATGCAAACCTCAGTTCGCGATTCCAGTTTGCTTTCTTTCTTTCTTAAGACGTGAGCAGGGCACCCCCAAATCCTATAATGGCGCAAACTAGGTGTGCGACCATTCCATAGTTCGACGGGTGTCTTAGGGACTGCTTTAGATGGAACAACATTCAAAATGTCGTTTGCCATTTGAATAGCATATCCCCAGAAGGACGTAGACAGAGTTGAGTAACTCAGCATAGACCTAACCATTTCTAAGAGAGTGCGATTTCTTCTTTCTGCAACTCCATTCTGTTTGTGGAGTGCTAGGGGCGATATATTGGGATTCAATTCCAAGTTCAATTAAATGATCTTTGAACTGCATATCCATATATTCTCCACCCCTATCAGTTCGCAAGATCTTTAATGTTTTACCCAATTGGTTTTGAGCCAAAGCATGAAATTCCTGAAACTTGTCAAACGTTTCAGATTTCTTTTGCATTAGGTAAAGAAAACTATATCTAGAGAAATCGTCAATGAAAGTGACGAAATACTCATAACCTCCTCTGGCTTTTACATTCAGCGGTCCGCAAACATCCGAATGTACTAGCCCTAGGGGTTCTTTGGCACGTTCTCCCTTTGCAGAGAAAGAACGTTTGGTCATTTTACCTTCTAGGCAAGACTCGCAGACTGGCAGCTCTCCTAAGACGACATTTTTCAATGGACCGTCTTTGGTTAGCCTATTGAGTCTATCAAAGCCTATATGACCTAAACGTAAATGCCATAGATAAGTTTGATCATCATTATCAATCTCTTTTCTCTTAAGGCTTCTAGGTCTAGCTACATTGAAAAGTTCAGTATTTAGTGAGATTTGAGTATCAGGTCTTAAAACATAAAGCCCTCGTTCCATGTTTGCAACACATATATGAAAACCATTACGAGAAATTGAACAATTTGAACTCGAAAAATTCAATATATAAAATTGTGTCTGTAAACATGAAACACTAATCAAGATTCTACTAAAATTAGGAATATATAAAACATTCTCTAAAAGTAAAAACTTCTTAGAATTAAACTTGATTCGGGCTATTCCTCTTGCTTTAACTGATACCAACTCGCCATTTCCAACTTTAAGCTTTAACTCATCTGGGTGAAGATTCTCCCAAGTTTCAAGCAGCTGTAATGAAGAACATACATGGTTAGTAGATCCAGAATCAACAATCCAGGAGGATTTGTCGTTCTCTAAAACACATGATTCAAATACAAAAGCATCACCTTCGTTTGAATTGTCTAGAAGCCTGGGACATTGTTCTTCTTTATGTCCCTTTCCATTACAATTCGCACATAGAACATGATGTCTGACATTTGTACTTGAAGAAGCAGCTTTGTTGGAGCCCTCATGCTTAATCTTCTTCCTCTGATTAAAACTTGCAATGCTAGCAGGTCTCATTGCAATCAGATCCCGCTCATGGGCCCTCAACTCAGACTCGAGTTTGTCCATGTCGGAGGAGTTAGGATTGTTCAATAAGTAATATAGAACAAAACTGTTATACTCCTGAGGAAGACTATAAAGTATGATTTTCACCCATTGTTCCTTTGATAAATCAATTCCTAGTAGATTTGCCTTTTGGAATTTCAGATTCATCAACAATAGGTGCGAGTTAATGCAACTACCAGGATGCATTTTCACACTATTGAGTTCTTTTGCAAAGATACTAACTAGGAGTGGATCGGGATGAGGGTTATTCATATTGGAACTACAACATATCAATAAACAGAAGTAAGGTTTCGATTCTATAGATTCATACACAGGTTCAGAAAACAAACAATCACTTATGTTATAAAAATACTAAATCTAACATAGTTTATTTTCCAAGGTTTCCAACGAACTGATACAGTGTCCCGTTTAGGCGAGAGTCAAAGCATCATCCATTGAATAGAGTTGTCAATTCATCTAAAATGTCAAATATTCTAGCAACCTTTTATTCGATCAAGATTGGAATTCAGCGTTGTCCCGTTTAGGCGAGAGTCAAGGCAATTCTATCTTATGAGCTTCTACCATTGTTTCGTATTCTTATAAATCTTACATAGTCGCCACCATTAGGGTGGTCATTAACCATATAAATAAACCTATAAGAATACTTATCTTTCGAGATTAAACGGCGCTAACTTGCTAATGAACGTTCCTCCATTAGGGAGGATTACTCACTAAAACAATAGCTATGTAAAACCAACAATGGAGATCGAATTTCTCTTTGATTAAAGCTCATTATTTAAACATGTATTTTGTCTAATCATTTATATTCCATATCTCAATAATGAAATATTACAAATTAAAGTAAAAACTTTAATTAAATTTCAAAAATGGAATGATTTTGAAAAATATCTTATTTAAGTTGTTTAGAAAATCTAAATACTCAACTTAAAAATATTCCTCAATCAATGACTTAATTAAATATTACCAATTAAGTAGTAACCACTTAATTTAGAAGATATTCCATTTTAAGTTCCCATATTTAGAAAATATCAACTTAAAAAATATCTAAAGAATCTTAATAACCAATTGCCAAAATTCCTCAACTTAATTTATAATAGGAAATTCAAAAATATTCAAATCTAAGTTGATTTGATAGATTTAACTAAATCTCAACTTAAATAGGAATATTTAATGAAATTATAAAATTAAGATTCAGAAGGAATTTATATGGTTATAATTCCATATTTAATTAAAACAAGAAAAATACATATAGCTTTCTAGAATATGACTATTCAAACTATGTTTTTCTTAAATTAATTTCAATGAACAATGAAATTAATTATGTTGCTAATCAATCTTTTATTAGGTCAAACTAATATAATTAACCTATCACAGTTATCCAAATCAGGCAAATGGGCCTTTACAATTGGGGTTGTTCATGTGAGGGGGAGCTGGGTCCAGTATGTCGCACCCACTTCTAAGGCTCCCAACTCTCACACAAGGCCCAAAAGAGAGGAATTTAACCTTACAATGAATAACTGTTATTAATTGAATAGGCTCACAACTAAATGAGCCTAAATAAAATCTATCAGTTATGATATTTTATTTAGCAACAACCACCTATATGTATCTATAATAGAAATTAAACATATAGGCTCACACAGGCATACATATTTGGATGGATCCTATCATGTTGCTAAGTCATACACAGATGAAAGAAGTTTGTAAAAATTACCTGTTACAAATTATTTACTTGATCTATCGTCAATTGAACCTTTGGTTAAAATTAGATCAGCTGATCTATCATCAATTTAACCAAGGCAATTTAGATCAAGCAATAATAGGTTTTAGAAAACTTACAAACAATCTAAAACACATACTCCTGCAACAAGGTTAGATTTGGATAGTTGGATGTAGGATTTATTTAATTTTAATCATTTATTTCGAAAAATAAAATAAAATTAAACCTACCATTTTGAAAAATTAGGTTTTGGGTAATCTAATTGTCATTTCAAAATAAATTGCTAACTTTCCTTTTAAATTTCATGTTATTTAATAAATTAAAAAATAAAATAGAAAATGGTAAATACATACCCTTTTCTTGTTTTACAATTTAATTTAATAAAAAAATAACAAAATTTAAAAGTTAACAAAAATACCTTATTTCCTCTTTAAAATTATCATGATTATTATGATCTTATTTTAATTAAGGTCAAGTTACAAAAAAAAATTAATATCTGACCTTAAAAAAAAATAAAATAATCAATTTTTAAAGGAAATAAGAAAAAGGTAAGCAAAACTTGATTTTTTTCTATTTTCAAAATCAAATTACACTAATATCTAAAATTAATTTTAAAAAATTAAAATTAATTTATTTCTGATAATTAGATTTGAAATTTGAAAAACAAAAATCAATATACAAAACTACACAAAAAATCGGAATTTAATTCCATGAAATAGCATGAAAAATCGAAAAAATTGGAAAATTGGATGAACTGTACGGATGGCATGCTGTGCATGGCCATCTGCGCGCGGATCTGGGGTGATTGGCCGAGAAATCACGGCGCAGGGAGGCTGCAAGCAGCCCTTCCGCGCGCGTGATGAAGTTGCTCGTCACCCCGATTTTTCCAATTTTCAAAAATTCATAACTAATTCAAATTAAATCGAAATCGAGTTCTGTAAAAAAGTAAATTGCTTAGAATTTTCCAAACTATCCAACAAAAATAATTACAGAATAAAAACAGTAACCATTTTTCCCAGAATTCACAAACAACATTCAAACATCAATATGACACTCAAAGCAACATGATACCATCCAAAAAACAAGCAAATCGTTTTAAGTCCAAATTTCTTGCAAGCAAATCAATTACCATGGCTCTGGTGCCAGTTGTTGGAAGTTATTTTACCAGGATCTTAGATCTACTCACAAGTATGTTGATTTAACAACCTAAATATGAACTTCTAAAACGATATGAAATTAAACATATAAGAGTATCAGAAATCTTACAGTGATTGCAGCGGAATATATATGTCTCCTCCCACTCAGATCTCTAACCCTTGATTCCTTTCTGTAGCAGAGTATAATCAAGATCTGAGCCCGAAAGTCCTTCTTTGTTGTCTCTGAATTCTACACAGCCTTCCTCACTATGATTGAGGTATTACTTGATGTGTGTGGGCACTACTCTAGCACTCATATATTTCGAAACAGTGAAGGTATACAGAGAGAGAGGGTGGCGGCTCAGAGAGAATTTTCTGAGAGAAAATTCTTTTAGAATAATGCTGTGAAAAGCTTTTCAGTTGTTGTTTTAAAATCTGAAGCCTTTGTCTTCTATTAATAGAAGACCACCAAGGGCTATGATTGACATTTTGAACTGAGAAAATCAAGGGAAAAGGAAGGTAAAGGGGGCCGGCCTAGGCAATGTGGAACAAGGCTTGCCTCTTTTCCAACTTTCCTTTTCCTACACTTGATAGTTTCCCTTTTTGTGAAATATTGCCATTTCCATTGTTCAACCATATTAATGATAAATCTAATTACTTAATAATTAAAAATAATTATCAAATAATATATTATCATTTATTTTATTAATAATGAAACTAATTAAAGTTTCCTAATTAATAAATATGCCCTTCAAAATCTCTATTTACTGTTTTGCCCTTAATGAGTGCTAAATTCTCAAACTGATAAGTTTATCTTGAGAATTCTTAATTGATTAATTAAAATCAATTAAATGAGTCCTACAAGTAATATCATCTCAACTAGTGAGGGGACCATGGGTCTATATATCCGAGCTTCCAATAAGCAGATCTTGAATTTACCACTTAAATTCACTGACTTATTAATTCTTCGTTGAATCCACACATAGAACTCAGAATTGCACTCTCAGTATATAGAATGCTCTATATGTTCCACCATATAGACACATTATTAGTTATCCATTGTTATAATCCTAATGTGATCAATGATCCTCTATATGGATGATCTACACTGTAAAGGGACTTAGATTACCGTAACACCCTACAATGTATTTTATCCTTAAAACACTTAACCCTGTATAAATGATATTTCAACTAAGTGAAATGAGTACTCAATCATTTATCTCGTTTGGTTAAGCTCGAAGGAAATCACCCTTTGCTTACTATTCGCCAGATAGAAGCTATAGATTCCATATTTATGTTAGCGCTCCCACTCAATCGCACTACCGTGTTCCCAAAATGTATGTATTGCCCAGACTACAGTTTTAGGCTTAACTAACAAATCAAAGAACACGAATAACACTCTTGAAATTAAGCCTAACCATATCAGGATTTAGATCATGTGATCTAGGATCAACTTCTGATATTGAATTGAATAGATGTTTACGGTAAGTTTCAAAATCTAATTCAAAGTTCAATATCGGTCCATTCCAATGCATACTCCATGCATCCAACCTGAGCTTTACTTTAACCTATGTTCTGGAAAGAACATAACATTTCTCCAAATATAAGTAAACTCTGTTGTAGATTGTCATATCAGTGAAACCCAGTGTTCTGATAAATCTAGGAATACTTTATTCACATAGTCATGTTTATTTTCCACTGTGTTGACAACACAATAAACATGTTCAAGTATGTGAAAAGGGTTTGGATGAATTTATAAATCAAATAGACAAGCAATTGATTAAGTGAACCAAAACATACACAAGTGAATGAAAAATTACTTCTGTTACTTTATTGATATAGAATAATCTGGCTTACATTGAAACAGAGTTTTATTTAGGGCATAAAACCCAACATGGTATTCATTGTACATGGCATTGTTCCAAATAAGATCCTTGAGAGCAGAGGTAACAGTTCGGGGTGTAGAAGAAGCTAGGAAAGCTTTTGGTTTTCTAATACCTGATTTAAGTCTAGTGGTCATGGGATGAGTGGAAGTGACTTGAGTGGATGTTGTAGCACTTGGGTCTGCTACATTAGGTGCAGCGGATAGTGAAGGTGGGGGTAAGATAGGTTGATTATATTGAATAGGTACATTGACAAGATTTTGTTCATTAATATGAACAGGTGAATTGTTGACAGGCACTTCAGTAGGTGGTGAGGGAGGTGGTGACACGGGTATTTGAGGTGGAATAGGTGGTGGGATTTGGGGATTGTTAACATGTAGAAGTGAAGAAAGAGGGGGAATACCTGATGTATGATGTGTGAACTGACATTGAGTGGTGGTAGAGGCTGTGTTGGATGCAGCATATGGGAAATGTTGTTCATCAAAGATAACATCTCTGGATATGTAAATTCTTTTATCCTTTGACATGCACTTATACCCTTTATGAGACATGCTATAGCCTAGGAAAACACAAGGGGTTGACATGTATTGTAGTCTGTTCTTGTTACATGGTCTAAGATTCGGGTAACACAAACAACCGAATACTCTAAGCATGGAGTAATTAGGACTTGTGTGAAACAAGAACTCTAGAGGATTAGCATTCTTTATGGTGAGGGTAGGCATTCTGTTAATCAAGTACACAGCAGTTCTAAAAGATTCATCCCAAAAGGAGAGAGGTAAAGAGGCCTTAGCAAGGAGTGTTAAACCTGTCTCCATTATATGTCTATGTTTTCTTTCAACTACCCCATTTTGTTCATGTGTATGAGGATATGCAAGTTTGTGTATAATGCCTGAGGACTCTGTAAGATAGGTAAAGGCTCTAAATTCTCCACCCCAATCAGATTGTAATGCTTTAATTTGATACCCTAACTGTAGTTCAACTTGGGATTTGAATTTGGTGAAAGTTGGTAAAGCTTCATCCCTAGTTCTAAGCATATAGATCCATGTGTACCTAGAGTATGCATCAACAAAGCTTATGTAATATCTGTACCCATTTGAGGAATTTATGGGAGCAGGGCCCCATAAATCCGAGTGTATGAGTTGCAAAGGTGCAGTGTATGTTGTTGTGGAGTGAGAAAATGGTAATTTGTGTGACTTTCCAAGACAACAAGCATTGCAAATATCAGGAAAAACTTTATTAGGTAAATGTATATTACAATTGGAGAGGGCAAGTTTTACAATTTTGGCACTTGGATGCCCAAGTCTACTATGCCAAAGAGAAAACTGAGTATTAGGTACAAATGTATGACTGTGAAAACATTGAATATGCTGCGTAGATAGACTTGTAGGAGGAGCTTTAGCTTGATTGACAGAGGGAGATGAGAGATGAAGGGTATCAAATTTGTATAGACCATTTTCAAGCTTCCCAACCAATAAGATCTCCTTGGTGACCTGATCTTTGACACAACATGAGAAAGGGTGAAATTCAAAGAAAATGTTGTTATCTTTGGCAAATTGGGAAACACTCAACAAATTTTTTGTCATGGCAGGTACATGTAAGAGATTATTAACAAGGAGAGTTTTGGAAGGAAAGAGAGAGGAAAAGGTTGTGTTACCTATGTTCTCAATAGGCAGGCCCATGCCATTACCAATCATGATCTGTTCTTGCCCTGAGTAAGATGTACTGGTGTCAAGATTGGAGCTGTTTGGAGTCAAATGGTGTGTAGCTCCTGAGTCCGGATACCAAGACTCATCTGCAACAGATTCAGCTGAGGCAAAATAGGCCTGAAACTCTGCAACATTGGCATGACCAGCAAAGGGAGCAAATTATTCTGGGCCAAGGAATGACTTATCAAACCTGTAAAAGCATTATCGAACAAGGTGGCCAGGTTTATTGCAGAGTTGACAGACTGGTTTTTGACCATAAAAACCCTGGTTTCCTCTACTAGGATTGGGACCACCTCTGCCAGCAGGGTTAGGTTGGGTGCTGCGATTGTTGGGGGGACCATTCTTGGACATGTTTGGTTGAGTAAATTGGTTATCATTGGTCCTGTAGGGAGGACCGCGATTGTTGTAGGGACCCTGAAAATTGGAGGAAAAAGTGTTTTGAGGATGGAAATTAGAGAAAGGAGGTTTAGTTTGAGAAAGATTAGCTTCACCTTTGGTTATCTCTAGAGTCTTGGCATTCTTTTAACATATTGAGCCATAAGGAGAGCTTCGATCTCGGCAACTGTGTACACCTCTTTTCTTGTTGTGACAGAGGTGACGAATACATCATACTCGGGGGGAAGACCATTGAATATGGCTTCAATGTGATCTTGAGGGGTTTGCTTGTGTTCAATGGTGGCTAGCAGATCAACAATTCCCTTAATTTTGAGAAGAAAATCGTTCAGGGAGCCCACCATTTTTGTGTTTCTTAGTTGAGTCTTGTATAAACTGATGTTGGCAGAGTTGAGTGTAGTATAGTATTCATTGAGGGAACTCCATATCTGAGCTGTGGTGTCACAGTCAATCATTCTGTTGGTTGTCTTTTCAGACATAGACGAAAGAAGCCATGAAACAAGAAGGTTATCCTGCTGCTCCCATTCTTTGTAGGCAAGATTAACCGAGTTAGTAGATTCATCTGCAGCAGTGAGAAATTTGACATGTGTTTGAGATGGATCAAGATATCATTGAAGACGACTCCCTTTAATTGAGGCAAGAACTTGGTGTTTCCATGGGAGATAGTTATGCTCATCAAGTTTAATGGAGAGGGAGTGGGTGAAAGAAACAGGGTAAGATCTAGGGAGGGGAATTTCTTGAGGATTTCTGGTGTGAGCTTGGTTCAATCTTAAAGCTCCACCATTGTTGGTTCTAGGATTCTCCATTAGTGAACGATTGGAGGCTCTGATACCATGTTATGATGCAAATAGAGAGAACAGAATGAAAGAAGGGAATCACTGTTTCATTGAATTGAAAATAGAGTACAATGGTTAATATAGAATACAAGACTCATGAAAGAGAAAGAAGACAGTCACAACCGAAAATAAACAGAAGTAACTAACTCCTAACTAACACAATAACAGTCTTTAACCATTGTCCTTAATAGTCATAAGTTTTGTTGTGACTAATTTTTTTTTATAGTATACTTATATGTAGGGAACTAAAATTTATTAGTAAAAAAAATAAAAAAACTAAATTACATTAGTACTATAAAAAGTTAATAAAAAGTATATGTTTCTTCCGCTTGTTAAACATGGACTCATGCCATTAATTTTTGGCAATAAATTTATTTTTATTTTTGTTATTCCTATACACTCAACACACTCCAAACATCTTCTATCACATATTTATTTTTCTTTAGTTTTAATATTTCCCTTTTTCTTATTAAAAAGAAGTTTCCTATTTATAATTTTATTTTTTCTTTACATAGAGTATTTTTTAGTATTATTTTTGTCTACTTTATACCCCTTTAGAAGAATATTTTATTTTGTATATTATTTTCGTCTATTTTATTATCTTGTTAATATATGATTTTCGTTATTTTCTTATTTTTTCAATGCATATATTTAACATTTTATTAGTTTATTCTTTATTTGAGGTAGAAAAATATATATATTTGTTGCACAACTGACATTTTCTTTATTTTTTAATGTTTTATAACCAATCTATTTATTTTACTTAAATACCAATCTCTTTTTGTTGTTTTATTTTTTAAAATTAACTTTAAATTAAATTAATTTTATTTTAATAATTCTGTTGAAACAATATATTTTAATTACTTAGTAAGTTCATTAAACTCTTTTCCATAATGAATTTAATTAACTCTACATGTTTAATCATGTTAATTTCGGGTTTGTGTCTGACACATTTATAAAATGTGTTATCGTGTCGTCTAATCTGCTAAGAAATTGTATTGTGTTCGTGTTTCAAATCTTGACATAATTAATAATCATGTGGTATCATAAACGTGTCGACACAAACATAATACGATAACACAAATTGTCAGTCCTAATTGTAGTTTTAATTTTATTTTATTAAAAAAATGTAAATATCAAATATATATTTGTTAGCAAAATATAATTAAAAAAACAAGAAATTATATATTGTGGGTTTCAATATAATTTGTCTGGAAAGTGAATGAATTTTAAAAATTTGCTTGAGTGCTAATAATAATCTCCTATTACAATTTTTTAAGTCAACCTCCACACTTGAAAATATATGATATCATTTCTGTAAATTTTTTAAAAAATCGAAATAATTTACAGTGCAAAAATAGATTTGAAATTTTTTGAACATATGGTGGTAAATTAGAATATCAGGAACTATATTGTCGATACTGTAAACTATTTTTAAAAAAATAATTAGTATTTTTGCCCCTTGAACTTTCAGCCCTACCTGATTTTGCCCCTTAAAATATACGACTTGTTAAAAATTTTCCCTAAAATGTAACAGTTACATAATTATGCTCCTAATGATTAGATCCGTTTCTTTTACAATTAAAAATTAGTATTTTTACCCCTTGAATTTTAACCAATACAAAATTTTACTCACTTTTATTAAAAAAAAATAATTTTAAAAATGATAATATTCTATCTTTTTCAAAGAAATCATAATATTCTATTAATTCAAAAAATAATAACAAAAATTATTAAAAAATAAGACAAAAATATTAAATTAATTAAAAAATGTTAATTTTACTTAAAAAATATTTTCAAAATTTTATTTATCAACACGTATCTTAAAAAATCAAACCAAAATTATTGAGAATCTAATAAGTAATTTAAATGAACTAAGATTTTTGAAGAAAAAGTCAAACTTATTTATATTTATAAACTCATACCTTAACAAATAAAGAAAAATAATTAAAAATTCAGTAAAAATATAAAATTATTTTGAAAAAAATTATAAATTAAACTAAAAAATGTTATGTTTACTTAAATAAATTAATATTTTTTGATAAAAACAAAATATATTCAAGCTTGTTCTTGTAAAATTTAGTTTTTAATATATTTTTACAAATTAAATTTTAATATATTTTTTAATCTCTAAATAAATTTTCTAATAAAAAATAAATAATTTTAAATATCGCGTAATTTGTTTTAAAATTTTAATTTATTTTTAAATTTTCTTAATCATTTAAAATGAATTTTCTTAAGATCTAAATTATTTTTAAAGATTTACTAAAAAAAAATATTGAATCCTTCTCATTTTTATTTTGACAAGGTACGATTTAATAGTAGTCAAAGTTTAGGGAGCAAAGTTGCTAATTAACAAAGACACGACACCATTTAAATAAAATAATGGGACAGAACCTAACAGAAGGACTAAATTTCGGTAAATATAATAGTTCAGGGGAGATTCTTAACAAGTCGTATGTTTTAGAGGCATATCAATATTGTCAAAAGTTCAGGGAAAAAAAATTGTTAATTATTCTGAAAAAAATTGAAAATTTATAGGCTTAATATTATAGCTATAACGAACATCGCCACGAAAAAAAAAATTGAAAAAAAAATAATATAGGCATAAGTTTTCAGACGTGAAAGTTGACTAAGAGGTTGAAAATAGGAGGTTGACGGTAGCACTCCTCTATTTATTTTTTTAGTTTGATCCCAAAAGGATACCTCAACCGGCCCCAATCTTTTTTTTTGGTTACAACAAACCTAATTCAATAATAAGAATTATTTCAAAAAAAATTAAATTCAGTGATAAGAAAATATATTTAAATAAAAAAAAAATAATAAGGAAGAATAAAGTTACATTACTAAGATAGAAAAAAAGTAGTTGATACATAACAAGCAAACTACATAATATTAAAATGCATGACTTAGGGAAAAAAATTGACAACCCAGTAACCAAACACAGAATGTACAATTCAGTGAGCCACTGCCAAAACTCTATTTGAAATTAGTAAACGTATAAAAATTGCTAAAGAATAATAATATAAAGCTCGACCGAGTGACGGAACTATGAAGGGCTAAGGAGTGGCCTTGGCTCCCCTCTAATTTTTTTTTTTTTATATAAAAAATATTATGTACATACTTAAAAATTACATAAAAAAATATATATAAATACATGTATATGTTAGGGTTTAAAAAAAAACACTCAAAGAAATATATAAATCACAGATCTAAACATATTCCTAAAGTGCTTTAATATAGAAAAACCCTAAGTCATATAAATCTATAAAGTCTTTGCTAAATTAAAGAAGAAGATGATGATAAAAGATCAGCGGAAGCACTAACCTGAAGCCATTGTTGGAGATTGCAGAGAAGGTTTTTTGATCTTCCAAGAATACACTATTTTCTAGAGTATTTTCTCTGATGGGGAAGGAGAGAATACAGAAACCCTTGTGTTTCTTGGGGACCACTACCTATTTATAGACTCATCTTAGAATGAGTTTTGGATATTTATAATTTGGCCCCTCAACAAATTATAAATTAACTTATGGTATCTACACATTATTTCCATGACAATTTAATACCCTTTTGATACCCATAACATAATTGGTCACTTAATTTTGTATCACACTTTATAATAGCATATACATTATACATATGTGCCCACATAAAATTTTAATCCAACAATCTCCCACTTGGGCAACATATGTTACCTGATAAATGTATAACCTTATGAGCTCAAAATTTGCTATTATGTAAAGGTATTCACAACAATCTCGTCCATCAACTATACCCATATAGGATCAAAGCGATTTTCGTCATATCAATCATGACTAAACCCATCAATGGTCACATATACAAATATAGCCAAATGACATAGATCAATCATGGATGTGTAGCATGGAAATTACATGCAATGTGAACCGAACATGCCTATTTCCAACTGGTCCTCCTTAAACCAAAGGGAGGTCAAACTTAAACATAACAAAACAGAGTGAATAAACTGAAAACTTTATTTCTGATCAGAAAATAACCAAATACATAAATGTCTTAAACAAACATAAAGCAAAGAGAATACAAACTCCCACTAAATCATGATATCCTCAAGTAATACTACACCCATGTGAGCAGTGTGCTCATGAAAGACCTTGGGTGGTAATCCTTTTGTGAGCGGATCCGCTATCATGGAGTTTGTCCCAATGTGCTCTATGGATATCTGTCCACTCTGCACTTTTTCTTTCACAACTAGGAACTTTATGTCAATATGCTTTGACTTGGATGAGCTCCTATTGTTATTGGAATATAGTACTGCTGATTTATTGTCACAAAATATCTTAAGTGGTCTTTCAACATTCTCCAAAATACGCAGCCTAGTGACAAAGTTTCTCAGCCATATTCCCTGATTTGATGCCTTATAACATGCTACGAATTCAGCTGCCATAGTGGAAGAAGCTACAAGTGTCTGTTTGACACTTTTCCAAGATATAGCTCCTCCAGCTAACAAGAAAATGTAGCCTGATGTAGACCTTCTGCTATCTTGGCATCCAGCGAAATCAGAATCAGAATACCCTACGACCTCCAAATGATCTGATTTCCTGTATGTGAGCATGTAATCTTTTGTTCTCTGAAGATACCTCATAACCCTCTTGGCTGCTATCCAATGGTCCATACCAGGGTTGCTTAAATATCTGCCTAACATCCCAACAATGTACGCAATATCTGGACGCGTACATACCTGAAGATACATTAGACTCCCTATAACTGATGCATAGGGAATCTTTTTCATTTCCTGAATTTCAAGGCTGCTTTTAGGGCATTGTCTAAGACTGAATTTGTCTCCTTTAGCAACAGGGGTATCACCTGGTCTACAATCTTGCATGCCAAATCTTTTGAGTACTTTATCGATATAGCCCTTTTGTGATAATCCAAGAATACCCCGAGAACGATCTCGACGTATTTTAATTCCTAATACAAAAGAGGTGTCACCAAGATCTTTCATCTCAAATTGCTTAGATAAAAATCTCTTGGTTTCGTGCAATAAGCCTATATCATTAGTAGCAAGCAATATGTCATCGACATATAGAACCAGAAATATGTATTTACTCCCACTGAACTTGTGATATACACAATCATCAATAATATTCATCTCAAAACCAAATGAGATAATTACTTGATGAAACTTGTGATACCACTGACGAGAAGCTTGCTTGAGTCCATAGATGGATTTCTTTAATTTGCAAACCATATTCTTTGGGTCACCAACCACAAAGTTTTCTGGTTGCTCCATATAAATTGTCTCATCAATGTCGCCATTGAGAAACGCTGTTTTAACATCCATCTGATGTAACTCAAGGTCAAAATGAGCAACAAGTGCCAATATTATCCTAAAAGAGTCTTTCGATGAAACCGGAGAGAAAGTCTCTGTATAATCAATGCCTTGTTTCTGAGTATAGCCTTTTGCTACAAGACGTGCCTTAAATCTCACCACATTACCATATTCATCCTTCTTGGTTTTAAGTATCCACTTACAACCAATTGGTTTTACACCTTCTGGTAATGGGACAACTTCCCAAACTTTATTGTCTTGCATAGACTTATTCTCTTCATCCATGGCATCAATCCACTTTTGAGAGTTAGAACTTTTCATGGCCTGATGCAAGTTGATTGGATCATCTTCCATCATTCCAATTTCATCCTCATGTTCTTGAAGAAATACAAAATAATCATCTGAAATAGCATTTCTTCTCTCTCTTGTGGACCTCCTTAATGGCTCTTGTTCTTGAGGGTGTTGAATTTGTTCTTCTGGAACAATAGCCTCATTTTGATTTGGGAGTTGTTCAACATTGTCTTGTTGAGGTTCCGGATTCATTTCTTGATCAATGACAGGTGTGGAAGCCTGAACATTGTCTAAAATGATAGTAGGAACTGAGTTTGAATTCAATTCCTCCTCAAAAACAATGTCTCTAACCTTATTTCTCCCCCCAAATTCAACATCCTCAAAAAATGTTGCAGTTCCCGTCTCAAATATATTTCTGACAGTGGGATCATAAAACTTATAGCCCCTAGATCGCTCAGAATAACCAATAAAGTAGCTGCTAACTGTTTTGGAGTCCAATTTATTTTCATGTGGCCTATAAGGCCTTGCCTCAGCTGGACATCCCCAAATGTGGAAATGCTTTAGACTAGGCTTTCGACCTGTCCAAAGCTCATAAGGTGTTTTTTGCAACTGCTTTACTTGGTACTCTATTCAGAATGTAAGCTGCTGTCTTTAATGCTTCTCCCCAGAGGGACTCAGGTAAGGTAGAATGAGCGATCATGCTCCTTACCATATCCTTAAGAGTCCTATTTCGTCTCTCAGCAACACCATTCATGCTAGGTGATCCTGGCATGGTGTACTGTGGGACAATACCACATTCCTCTAGGAATTTAGCAAATGGTCCTGGACGTTGTTCACCTGAGCCATCATATCTACCGTAGTACTCACCACCACGATCAGATTTGACGTTCTTAATTCTTTTGTTGAGTTGATTCTCAACTTCAGCTTTGTAAGCTTTGAACACGTCCACAGACTGAGATTTTTCATGAATGAGATATAGGTACCCATAACGTGAGTAATCGTCTATGAATGATATAAAATATTGTTGACCATTCCAAGATGCCGTAGGGAATGGCCCACAAATATCTGTGTGAATCAATTCTAAGACTTCTGAAGCTCTATTGGCACCTAATCTCTTAGTTTTGGT
The DNA here is from genome assembly GCF_029168945.1 of Cannabis sativa. Taxonomy (NCBI): domain Eukaryota; kingdom Viridiplantae; phylum Streptophyta; class Magnoliopsida; order Rosales; family Cannabaceae; genus Cannabis; species Cannabis sativa. The sequence continues at coordinate 45,407,686 of NC_083610.1, read as the reverse complement.
CTGTTTTCCCTTGATACAATCTACACAGACATTGAAATCTGTGAAGTCAAGAGACTCTAAAATGTCATCAGACACGAGACGCTCAATTCTACCTCTTGAGATATGACCTAAGCGTTTATGCCATAATGACGCTGAATTTTCTTTATTTAATTTGCGTTTAGTACCTCGTGATTCCACATGCAAGGTTTCATTATAGGATGCAATTGTTTCTAACAAATAAAGATTGTCATAAGTATTCAAATAACCAGTTCCAATAATATTTGAATTTAAAGACAAAGTAAACTGATTGTTTCCAAATGAACAACAATATCCAAATTTGTCCAACAAAGAAACAGAAACTAAATTCCGCCTAAAAGACGGCACAACAAAAGTGTCTTTCAAATCCAAATAAGAACCAGTTCCTAATAACAATCTGAAATGCCCAATTGCTTCCACTTCCACCGATTGACCATCGCCCACAAAGATGTATCTTTCACCATCACTTGGCTTTCGGTAGCTCAGGCAACCCTGCATAGAAACACTTATGTGAGTAGTAGCACCAGAATCTATCCACCAAGTGTTTCTAGGTACTGAAACTAAATTAACCTCAGAACAGACCAAAGCAAGATTAATACCTTTCTTTACACGCCATGCGTGATATTTGGCACAATCTTTCTTCACATGTCCAGGTTGGTCACAAAAAAAACAACCCTTAGAATCCTGTTGTTGTTTCTTTTGAACTGGACCCTTAGCAGCTTCATTCTCAAATTTCCTTTTCTTGCCCTTATCCTTAGGGGTAGTGGCCAAATGAGCACTTTCGGTTTTGTCCTTTTTCAACCTTTCTTCCTCTTGCACACAATGAGAAATAAGCTCGTTGAGAGTCCATTTCTCTTTTTGACAGTTGTAACTAATTTTAAATTGGTTAAACTGTGGAGGAAGCGTTAACAAAACCATGAGTACAAGTACATCATCCGAAAGCTCAATCTTAAGTGTCCTTAATCTTGAGACAATATGATGCATTTCCATAATGTACTCCCTTACATTTCCTTGACCCTTATACTTCATGTTCATTAAAGAACCAAGAAGTGTTGTCATTTCAACCTTATCGTTTTTAGCAAAACGTTCCTCAATTTGTTCAAGGAAATTCTTAGCCATAGTAACCCCTTCGGATTCTGTGCCCCAAAAGGCTTCTGGAATGCTGTGTTTCATAATCATTAGACTCATGCGATTTGAACGATCCCACCTCTCAAATTCCCTTTTATCATCATGGGAACTTTCCTTAGTTAGAGGTGCAGGTTGTTCATTCCTTAGTGCATGATCTAAATCCATACATCCCAAAACTATAAGTAGGTTCCTTTTCCAATCCTTGAAATTGGTCCCATTAAGCATAGGAATAGAATTAATGTTAGCAGATATTGAGGCAGCAGAAGATGAACTAGCTGAATATAGAACAAATAAAACAAGCTCACATTAATATGCATAATTAAACAATAAATTCAAAAATTGGTTAATCCCATCTCAAGATACCAAACACACATTAATATCAAGTCTTTGGACAGTAATATTAACTGTAAGCGGTACTCTTGGTGCAGCAATCAAATATTGACAATAAAACTGTGTCAAACAATAGGTTAATCTTTGGACTAACGTATTGCTCACACAAAATACCTTATAATTGTCACATATTTATTGCCACAGGTATGTTTGAAATCTAGCAAAATATTCACTTACCTTTGGGCTAGTCAATATAAGCATCAAATACAAACACACAACCATCCTAATATTTAAATAAATTAATCTACACAAAAGAGGTCACTTTGGCAACATATTGTTTCAATTAATTTACTCAAAATATTAGTCATAACCAACACCAAAATTTGAATTAAATTGTTTGTACCAAAATATATATTTACCAAACTATACTGTAACATATATATATATATAACACAGAAATAATATATATATAAATATACCTAAAAAATCAATGCGTAACCTTACCCAATAATTATTCAATATATATATATCTTACATACATAATAAAATATACATGTCAGAGGAGGAATTTTTACCGCATATGTATCTTATATCATAATAGTACTGAAGCCATTGTTTTTATCGATAAAACAAATAGAGCAGTACATCAAAACAAAAAAAAATCACCAAGATATAGAGAAATATTACAAGCCGAAAACAATAACATCAAATCGTATATATATACAATCTATAAAAGAAAAACTTCGTGCTCATTAAACCTCAGGCGCACTAACATATATAATATCAAGCTAATTAAATATGGTACATAAATCAATTAACTCAAGCTTGCAGTGCAATATTATTCAAAGAAATATCAAAACCCTAATTTTTAAAATCCCCAAATTTCATAAACAAAATCATCAGATCTCCAATTAATTTAACAAAGGTGGCTCTGATACCACTTGTTAGGGTTTAAAAAAAAACACTCAAAGAAATATATAAATCACAGATCTAAACATATTCCTAAAGTGCTTTAATATAAAAAAACCCTAAGTCATATAAATCTATAAAGTCTTTGCTAAATTAAAGAAGAAGATGATGATAAAAGATCAGCGGAAGCACTAACCTGAAGCCATTGTTGGAGATTGCAGAGAAGGTTTTTTGATCTTCCAAGAATACACTATTTTCTAGAGTATTTTCTCTGATGGGGAAGGAGAGAATACAGAAACCCTTGTGTTTCTTGGGGACCACTACCTATTTATAGACTCATCTTAGAATGAGTTTTGGATATTTATAATTTGGCCCCTCAACAAATTATAAATTAACTTATGGTATCTACACATTATTTCCATGACAATTTAATACCCTTTTGATACCCATAACATAATTGGTCACTTAATTTTGTATCACACTTTATAATAGCATATACATTATACATATGTGCCCACATAAAATTTTAATCCAACAGTATATACTAAAAAAATTGGTCCCTCCTAATAAGTTTACTTAGTTCCGCCATTTTCCAAACACACCTACTATAATCATCAACTATAAATTGAAAATACTGCTTACTAGAGTGAGTAGGCACTTTTTCTGGCCCCCGAAGATCAACATGCACATATTTGAGTATCTTCTTAGTTGTGTGCCTTACCAGAGTGAGTTTTAGCTTATGTTGTTTCCCTGAAACACAAGCTTCACAAAATGGTAAGGCACAAGAATTTAAATTTTCAATTATTTCTTGTTTGTTCAGTTCTTTGAGGCCTTGTTCACTGACATTTCCAAATCTGTGATGCTACAACTGCATATCTAATTCTAGCCCTTTCACTAAACTTGCCTTTCTGAGTGGGACAGTTTCTCCTTGGAGTTTATATAAACGATGATCTTTTCACCTTTCATCACTATCAGCGAACCTTTGGTGATCCTTAAGTTTCCGTGCATGAACTTGTTGTTGAAAATATTTTACCAGGATCTAGATTTACTACCAAGTATGTTTTATTAACATCCTAATATGAATTCTAAAACAATGAAATAAACACATATAAAGTTTAGTAAACCTTACATTGGGTGCAGCGAAATATAATGACTCCTTCCGTTCAGATCTCTAGCCCTTGATTCCTTTCTATAGCAGAGCATTATCAAGATCTGAACCTGGATCTCCTTCTCTCCTTCTTGTTGGTTGATTTTCCACAGTCTTACACACTATGATTGAGGTACCACTCGATGTGTGTGGGCACTACTCTATCACTCAAAGGTTTTCGAAATTTTGAAGAGAAGAAAAGAGAGAGGAAAGTGGCGGCTCAGAATTCTCTCTGAAAAGAATGAGAGGCAATTGTGTGTTGTTTCCTGAAGCCATTACTTTCTATTTATAGAATGCCCTCTAGGTTTAAGTTAGAATTGTATGACATTAAAATAATGGAAAAATAAAATGGTAAAGGGCTTTGCATAGTGGGCGGCCATTTAAGGAAATTGGGCCTCACTTTACAACTTTCCCATTTTGTTATTTCTGATTCCCATTTTCTCAAAAATGCCAATTTTCCAATTTAACCATTTAAATGCCAATTCTAATTATTTAATAACTAAAAATAATTATTAAATAATATTGCCATTTAATATATTTATTAATTTAGACATATAAAGTATCTTAATTAATAAATAAACCTAGAATCTCTTTTCTTTACAATTTCGCCCTTGCTTAGTGAAAATTCATAAAGTAGACATAGTCTAACTTCTAGAATTATAATTGATTAATTAAAATCAATTAACTGAGTCTTACAAGCAGTATGGTCTCAACTAGTATGGGGACCATGGGTCTATATAACCGAGCTTCCAATAAGTTGAACCGAATTTACCAAGTAAATTCCCCAACTTATTAATTTCTTATTGAATCCACATTTAGAACTTGGAATTGCACTCTCAGTCATATAGAAAGCTCTATATGTTCCACGATATAGATACGTCATTAGTTATCTATTGTTATAACCCTAATTTGATCAATGACCCTCTAATAGATGATCTAAATTGAATAGGCACTAAGTTACCGTTACACCTTCAATGTGTTTTATCCTTAAAACACTTAGCTCCGTATAAATGATATTTCAGCGAAGTGAAATGAGATCTCCACCATTTATCTCTGTTTAGCCAAGCTCGAAGGATATCATCTTTTCACTTCTAAATTCCTATAGAAGTTATAGATTCCTTATTTATGTTAGCGCTCCCACTCAATTATACTATCATGTTCCCAAAATGTACGTATCACCCTGACCCAAAAGTAGGCTTAGCTAACAAATCAAAGAACATGTATAGTACTCTTGAGATCGAACCTAACCATATCAGGATTAAGATCATTTGATCTAGGATCAACAGGTGATATTGAATTGAATAGATATTACGGTAAATTTTAATATATCTAATCAAAGTTCAATATTGGTCCTTTCTGATGTATACTCCATACATCTTATACTGGTAAACTTTGCCAATGCCCTGGAAAGGACATAACACTTTTCCAAGGTGTAAGAATACCTATCGCTGATTATCATGTCAGTCTAAATCCAGTGAACTGACAAATCAGGGAATAAACTTTTGAACATATAATTAAGATTATATTCCACTGTGCTGACAACACTATAATCATTAACAAATTCATATATTCTGGACTTAAATAGAATTTATACATTATATATATAATCATGAAATAAATCATGTGAACCATACAACATAAAATGTTATTTCTGATCTTTATTAATAAGTAAATCTGATTATATTGAAATGGGTTTTATTTAGGGCACAAAACCCAACACTTGTATCCGTAACCCTTATCTTCAAGTGCACCCAGGAATATGAGATTTTGTCTTAACTCCAGAATGTGCCTTACGTTTGTCAGCAGCTTGATTCCACCATCAAACTGCTTGATGGCAACCTTTTCGGTTCCAATGACCCTGCATGAATGATCATCACTATCAACGAATCTTTGGTGATCCTTAAGTTTTCATGCATGAACTTGTATCCGTAACCCTTATCTTCAAGTGCACCCAGGAATATGAGATTTTGTCTTAACTCCAGAATGTGCCTTATATTTGTCAGCAGCTTGATTCCACCATCAAACTGCTTGATGGCAACCTTTTCGGTTCCAATGATCCTATATGACTGATCATTTTCCATTAGAGCTTTACCTCTGTCAATTGATTTATAATCAAAAAACAATTCTCGTCTCGGACACGTATGATACATGCATTTGGAGTCAAGAATCCACTCTCTGTTCATTAAAAATTTTGAGATGGAGAAAAATTCTCTATCCGTTGAGCAGTCATCACTATCTTCCGCGACTGCAGCTGAATCCTTCATGTGGTGATGATGCCTATTCTCCTTCCTATCTCCATTGTGAGATTTATTGAAACCTTGTTGCTCCTTTTACTTCTTGAAATAACTTTGCAAGTGTCCAAATCTTCCATAGAAGTAACACTTTCAAGTTTCCTTCTTTCTAGACTTTGATCTTGATTGAGTATGATGGTGTTTACTCTTCGAACTTACTTTTTTGGGTGATCTCCCTCTTGCCAAATATACTTCTTACTTCTTGGATTTTTTTTACAATTGTAATTCAAAATCCTTCGATTTGAGTGCGGTAAGAACATCCTCCAACACAATTACATCTCTGTCATATTTGATGGTAGCTTTGACTTTTTGATATGTGATTGGGAGAGATCTCAACAAAATGATGCTCTGGCTTTCTTCATCAACCTTATGATTTATATTAGCCAATCCTACAATAATCTCATTAAAACTGTCAATAATATCATCTAAAGAAAGAGAAGAAATCATTCTAAAACTATATAAATTTTCTAGCAAATTAATCTTGCTAGTAATTGATGGCTTCATGTAGAATTCTTCAAGCTGTTCCAAATCCTTTAGCCATCTTTTCTGCGACAAACTTTCTCCTCACACTGTTGGACATATACATGAAGATCGTGTAATAAGCCATCTCTTCCATTTCTGCTTTTTCATCTAGTTTCTTTTAAGCCAATAATTTCTCATCTCCAATAACTTTGGAGACCTTCTGATGAACTTAGGAGTATCATCTACCATGAGTGGATGATTCAAATTTGTTTTCAAGGAGGGTGTTTTTTTGAGTTTTTTTATTACAAGGCTCTCAATGAGTACACTAAACTGTTAACACAGATTTTCGTTAACTAATAAATAAGTCTTTTCTGTAATAAATGATCTCCATAATTAATAAAATAACAATATTAATAATAGTAATAATGACAATAAGTGACAAGAAGGTTTTTACGTGGTTTGAAGTTAAATCTTCATAGTCCACGAGTCCATCTTATTCTGGGTTGATAAATTGTATACTATAATACAATTAAGTGTTTTACAAAATGAATAATAGAGAAAATATTATCTCTTTTTCCAAAAAAAAATGATCGATCCTTTGTTTCTTGGGTTCTGTCCCTATTTATATAGGAGTCTAGGATAACATTTATTTCCTTGAGATCTTATCACTTGTAACCGTTCATAAAATGTAGATAATCCCCACATTTCATATTTATGCACACGAGAAAATTATAAATAACCGCATAATTACTTTTTGTCTTTATTTATAGACGGTTATGCTGACTATGCTTCATACTTCTCACAATTCATTAATACTTTTCTAGACACTTTATCGTAAGCCAGCATTTATGTGTATGTTGTAGTACATCTCTCGCTCTTCCATTAATGTTGAGTGAGGTATACGCGAGATGCTTATTACATCCTGACAAGAGCGAAATGAATCATATTGAAGTTGTCTTTATTCACGGACATGTGAGTCAATGAGCTACAAAACTCATTATCTACCCGTTCCAAATAATTTTATAATGTATTATGCTTATCCCGAGATGGATTTATTCATCTCGCTGGTCCGATCAGTCGGCACATAGTTATTACTCATATCTCTCTATTACTTACATGATGGTGAGTTTGAGTATTTCTGTCAAATGTATTTCCTGAGGCGATTCATCTGAATGCATTTATTGATGCTTAATTTGAGCTGGTTTGTATTCCAGCTATGTTACACGTGTCAACACCATATTGCTGCTAGAAATATGAATATAACAATACTTAAAATAAAAATTAATTACAAAATACCTTAAAAAATCTTAATTACAAACTAATTAGTTGCATTTTAATAAAAAAAATTATTTTATATTATATAATTTGAGATATATTTTAGTTACCTCCAAAAATTATCTATATACATCTTAATAATCAATTAATTATTCTGTTATCGCAATATATAACCAAGATTTTTTGAAATGCAATATAGAGTAGAACCTCTATCTAAGAATACTCTATTCAAGAATAACCTCTAAATTGTTATAAAAAAATCAAGTCTCAATTTAGGTCAATTATAAATAAGAATAACCTCTAAATTGTAATTAATTATACATTTTCAAAATCATGTATTAACAAAATATACCTCTATATAAGAATAATTATATCTTAATAAAATATATACATATATTTTGTAAATTTATTTACGCAGAATTAATAATTTTATTGCAAATTGTAATACATGTATAAATCTTAAATTTACTCAAAAATAATTCTATTATGATATAATATTAATGATTGTTTATTGTTATTATTGTTACATTGATATTTTTTGGTATTTAGTTTTTTCTTAGTGTAATTCTATTTAATTATTTGCTTAATTTCATATGTATTTTTGAATAGAGGTTTTATTGTATAACTAAATTTGGATACAACATTTTATTACATTTACTTTCTACTTCATTTTGTTTATAAATTTTGCATTATACATTTTGTTCCTTTTGTATTTTTATATTTTTTTTCTTTATATATTTTTCACGTTGCTTTCCTTTAGTAGAACTTTTAAACAATTGTTTTGATGATAATGATATAAGTGTTTAATAAGTAGAAGAATGCCAAAATTATGTAGCAGATTTTTCAAGTTTTACAAATGCACAAACTAAAATGGAAATTAGTGATGTCTTGTCTTTTGACATGTTTTGAAAGTTCTCTGGTTTCCTTGTTTATGTGAGTTTTGGTTGTTTTCTGTTATGGCTTCGAGCAGCCATGAAGGTGGAGAATGGATGGATGAATACGCACACTTACAGTTGGAAGAAGAGGAGGAGGGGATCCTAATTGGTGAAGAACACGAGGGAGAGGTCCAAGCATTTGATGATAGGTGGTGTTTGGTTGGTAAGTTCCCCACTAATAGAACTATCGATTTTGATGCAATGAGGCACATGTTGGCTTCCCTTTGGCAACCTGGTAAAGGAGTCTATGTCAAAGAACTGGACACGAACCAATATCTTTTCCATTTTTACCGTGAACTTGATATTCAAACTGTTATTGATGGAAGTCCTTGGACTTTCAATAGATTGCAATTGGTGTTTCATCGTTTAAAGAGAGGAGAAGACCCCAGATTGGTTCAGTTGCATGAGTTGGATATGTGGGTTCAGCTTCATGATTTGAAATATGGTTTTATGTCGGATTGGGTTGTTAGACATGCAGGTAATTACATTGGAAAGTTTGTTAAATCTGATCCAAAAAACTTTATTGGAATTTGGCGAGATTATCTTCGAGTGCGGGTCACAATGATATCAACAAGCCATTAAAGAGGCGCATGAAGTTGATTAAATCAGATGGCTCTTGGCTTTGGACTACTTTTAAATATGAACATGTCCTTACGTTCTGTTTTATATGTGGATTCATTGGCCATTCAGACAGGTTTTGTCCAAGAAGATTTGACCCTCATTTTGATCAGAACATCAAACCTTATGGTGAATGGATGAAAGCTGTTACTAGGAAAAAGAATTACCTCATTGGGGCTCAATGGTTACGTTCAGGCCGATAGGAAGATGATGGTGGGGCTGCTGGCAGTGGACAGTCTCGGAGTATGGCGGAGGCAAGAGAATCAATCATTCCAACAATGGTGCGATTTGATGGAGATAATTCAGGAGACAATGGGGGAGTAATTCGGGTATCCAATCAAGGAGGGAATAAAGGAAACATTATCATGGTTAATAATGAGGATCATGGTAATAAAGATCACCAGGTGGAAAGTCCAATTGAGGATTCTGTGCTTATATTGGACAATAAAAGAAGGCGTACTAATAAGGAAATAATGAAGGAGTCTCATGAAGTGGAAGATAGTAATATGGGCGGTATGGAGGATTTGAATGATAGCTCAAAAAACGATTCACAGGTGGGCCTTGGTGCACAGGCCCACCGATCATTATGAGTATCTTGGCTTGGAATTGCCATGGGCTTGGGAACCCATGGGTTATTCATTCTTAAAGGATTTAGTTATCCAAAAGCAGCCCAAAGTTGTGTTTCTTTGTGAAACTTTGTCAAAGTCTGAAGTGTTGGAAAAGACACGTGTGTCTCTAGGTTTTGAGGGGGTGTTTTCAGTTGATGCTAGAGGTAAAAGTGGAGGAGTAGCTATGCTCTGGCGTGATAGTAATGATGTTAAGTTACTTGGTTATGGTGGGAACTTCATTGATGTTGAAATCCTTGAGAATGATGGGAAACAATGGCGCCTCACTGGTCTTTATGGAGAGCCAAACCAAAGTCTTAGGAGAAACACTTGGAATCAAATTCGGTCTCTAAAGGATAGCTATTCTTTGCCATGGTGTGTTATTGGGGACCTTAACAATGTTACTTCTCAATCGGATAAGAGGGGTGGTCATCCATATCCTAATTGGCTCATTGAAGGATTTGGGAACATGTTGGAGGAGTGTAATTTATTTGACATGGAGTTGTGTGGATATCCCTACACTTGGGAGAAGGGCCGTGGTACTAGTGCTTGGATTGACATTCAAATTGATAGGGCTTTAGTCTTTCAAACTTGGCTTGATGTTTTCCCACTTGCTAAGTTGATCAATCTTGAAGTCTCAACTTCGGACCACTGTCCGATACAATTGACTCTTGATATTGTAAAGAAACAGGAGTTTCAGAAGAAGTTTTGATTTGAAAATTTATGGCTCAGGGAGCCGCCTTGTTTGCAAATTATTCAAGATATCTGGGAGTATTTTTCAGGCTGTTCTGTAATGGATAAAATCAGCTATTGTGGTAAAAAGTTACTGGTTTGGGGGAAAGACTATTCAGGCAACTTTAAAGCTCGCATTCGGGATTGTAAAAGTGAGATTAAAAGGTGGAAGAATGGTGGAGATGATGCCTCTATTCAGAACTATAAAAATGCAGAGGCTCGACTGCAAGAGGTGTTGATTCAGAAGGAGATTTTTTGGCGCCAGCGATCGAAACAATTGTGGTTAAAGGAGGGTGATCAGAATTCTAAGTATTTTCATGCTATGGCCACTTCAAGAAGGAGAAATAATTCAATTCAGAAGCTGAAAAATGACCAAGGTGGATGGGTTGATTGGGAGAATAACTTGGAAGGTCTAATGATTGATTATTTCAGTCAGTTGTTCTCTTCTTCTTCGTTGGAAATTCGAGAGGTTACTGACACTATTCCAAGTGTTGTCACGGCATCTCAAAATAGTTTGTTGTTGGAACCTGTTACTGATGATGAAGTTTGAAGAGCACTTTTCCAAATGCATCCAGATAAATCACCCGGACCTGACGATAAGACTCCGGGTTTTTTTCAAAATGATGGAATGTAGTGGGTGGTGATATTATCTCGCAAGTCCAAATGTTTTTTTACACATGTTACTTTTCTCCTTTGCTTAATGAAACTAATATTGTTCTCATTCCTAAGAAGAAACAACCTGAAACTATGATGGATCTTCGTCCTATCTCGCTTTGTAATGTTGTGTACAAAGTCATATCTAAGGTACTTGCCAACAGACTGAAGATTGTCTTACCTTGTGTTATTTCTGAAACTCAGAGTGCTTTTATACAGGGAAGACTAATCTCTGATAATATAATGATTTCTTTTGAGATAATGCATTATCTTAAGAGAAAGAGAATGGGCAAAGTTGGTACTATGGCTTTGAAACTGGATATGAGTAAAGCGTATGATAGAGTGGAGTGGACTTTTCTTGAACTGATGATGATTCAGATGGGGTTCTCTAGTAAACTTGTTGCGTTGATTATGTACTCTGTTTCTTCAGTTACATACAAGATCACTCACGGTGGTAAAGCTTTGGGTCCCATTGTACTAAGCAGAGGTATTAGGCAGGGAGATCCATTATCCCCTACCTGTTCTTGATTTGTGCTGAGGGTTTCTCTTATCTGGTTAATTTGTTTGTGCAAAAACATTGGTTAACGGGATGTCGTGTTGCTAGAAATGCTCCTCTTATTTCTCATATGTTGTTTGCAGATGATAGTTATATTTTTTGCAAAGCAAATGAGACGGAGGTTGCTAGTGTACTTTGGCTTCTTGCTATCTATGAGAGAGCTTCGGGAAAGAAGATCAACTTTGCTAAATCCTCAGTCTTTTTCAGTAATAATGTTCAATATGAGGATTGGACTCACCTGTGTAATTTACATGGTATGGTTCCTGCTTCTGACAGTTCATACCTGGGTTTGCCTTGCACTATGGGAAGAAGTAAAAATGCCATTTTAGGTTTTCTCAAGGAGAAGATGATAAAGAAGATCCAAAGTTGGGAGACTAGATTTCTTTCTAAGGCCGGCAAAGAGGTTTTGCTAAAGTCTGTGGCTCAATCTCTCCCAAACTATGCTATGAGTGTATTTAATCTCATTAAAGAAATATGTTCAAGCCTCGAGGGGTTAATGGCTAAATTTTGGTGGAAATCGCAAGGTAAGGGTTCATCTAAGGGAGTTAGTTGGATGAGTTGGCGTAAGCTTTATTGTCATAAAGATGTTGGTGGACTTGGTTTTAGGAATCTAAGGGATTATAACATGGCTTTTCTAGGGAAACAGGGGTGGCATTTGCTTACTAATGAAACTTCATTAGTGGCAAAAGTTTACAAAGCAAGATATTTCCCTAAAGGCAATTTCTTATCAGTTGAGTTAGGACCGAACCCAAGTTTCATTTGGCGTAGTATATTGGAGGCTAAAGCTCTTGTTCAGATGGGTGCTATAAGATCTATCTGTGATGGGAAAACAACTATTTTAGAAGACCCTTGGCTTCCAAATGTGGACAACAAGTTTGTAACAACTTACCACCCAAGTCTTGTGGGTCAATCTGGTGATAGCTTGCTTCAAGTTGATTCAAGAGAATGGGATGTTGACTTGATTCGGGATATTTTCAATCAACATGATAGTGATTTAATTCTTTCCATTCAGTTGAGTAGCTCCAGCGGTGTTGATTGTTGGTCATGGTCTAAAGAGACAAGTGGGGCGTATTCAGTTCGAAGTGCTTATAAACTCCTACAAATTGTTAATGGGGATTGGCCGAGTACTGGTGGGATAAGCCATTGGAAGCAAATCTGGCAATTGAATGTTCCTGCTAAGGTTCAACATCTGCTTTGGCGGATCATTGCAGATTGTCTCCCAACCAAGTTACATGTAACGCCCTAATGCTAAGGCACGCTACAGTGCTTTTTCAATTATTGTGCAATCTTTGCTAATCAAAGAAATTTCTCGAAAAACGTGTCAAATTAAAACTTTTGCTTTAGATATTAAACTTTGTAATATAATATAATATTTACAAATTCCGGGATCCCGTTTTTTTTAAACTTTGTAAAATTTACTTTTCAAACTATACATTCAAAATACACAAGTTCTAGGTCGCACAGCGACTTTCAAAATACAACTCCCAGATGTCCCGAGACCGAACACTCCAGGTCGCGCCGCTTGACATGTACAACCTCACCCGAGCTCAGGTTCACTCCTGTTCAGCCTTCGCCTTTCCTTTACATACACATAAAAGCAAAAACTGTGCGTCAACAGACTCAGTAAGAAATGCATATAACATACCATATAATTTCCGACCTGTAAATAGGCGCCCATACACCTATTTACAGAGCTTAACAGATCAGTATGAACGTTCAATACCAGGGTACAACCACTATACCACATACACATCGTACCTCACTGTACGAGTGTTGGTAGGGTTTACCCCGAACACTGAGTAATACTGAGTGATGTACCACTCACCTTAGCATTTTCCCGTGCCCGTGTTGGTATCACTGTATCGTACTCACAGCCACAATAATCACTATACCAATGCACTCTATAACTTATTCATACAAGTGTTGGTAGTGCTTAACATAATTCAAGCATGCATATATAAACACATATACACACATTCAGATAATCACATCATACATTATACACAGTTCTTACCTGTTTTCCGAATTCAAGTGTGCTGGCCGACCTGAACGGAATTCACGTGCTAGATGGATGCCCTAATCACAATAATAGTAATACAGATGAGTGACTCGCTAAATCACTTTCCGGGACTTTAAACTTGAAACTAAAAGTTTCCCTATCGATAAACCTCATGGCAATACCCTAAATATCTCAAAATTGGCCAAAACTAGGGTTCTGGAAATTCCCCCAACAGGCAGACCGGTTCCCAACCGGCAATCCGGTTCTGGGTCACCAACCGGTCGACCGGTTGGTACTGGCCTCCCAGAACCGGAATTCCGGTTCTGCTGCTGGGAACCAAAAATCATCCCCCTTAATTCAATTCAATCCCAAACCTTACCAAACTCTCCAGTATACCTATACAATGCATAAACATCCATTTCCAACCAATAAATCACAGAACAAACCAACAAATCAAATTATGCCATTAAAGCTCAAAGCTTGAGTTTCAAAACTCAAGCTTGCTTAAAACCATTATCAAGCATCAAAACCAGTAGCTAGGGACTTAGATTAACTCAAATTAACCCCAGAAATTGAACCCCAAACATTCAAAACTCAAGAGCCACTAAACCTAGAAATTCATAGTGAAACTAAACTACAACTTCAAAAACTTAAGGGGAGAAGAACTAGGGTTACCTTGTCTTAATTCCTCTTGAATCCTTTGCTGAAAACACACAATTTCAGCTCCCAAAACCCCTTGCCCTTGCTGCCTTCGAAGAGAGAAAGAGAGAAGAAAGAGCTTCTCACCAATTTCCAATTTCCTCTTTTTTTAAAAAAATAATTAAGTAAATTGATTTACTTAGCTTAACTTGGCTGAGAAAAGAGGTGCTAGGTGTCACTAAAATAACCAGCCACCTAACCTCAAATAAACCAAATGACTAAATTGCCCTTTAGACTTAAAACTAGGGTATTTCTAAAGCTAGGGGTAAAATGGTCAATTTCCATAACCCCGCTCAATCCCGATAATTTATTTTCTCTAAATTATTTCCCACTATGAAATAGGGTTCTAAACTTACCCATGTGATCAATCTAGCCATCCATCACATTTTCCGTTGTCGCCGAGCAAAAATTACAAAATTGACATATTTCACATATAAACTAAATAATACCCTTAGAGTTTAATAAAATCTCCAGAATTGAGAACTTATAACTCTAATATTTATTTCTAAATATTGGGGTTCACATTAAAATTAATTCACAAATAATAATAAAATAATAAAAATTAGTGCTAATTGCCTTTACTAATCCAAACTACTAGAGCGGTCATTACAATTATCCCCCCGTTAATAGGATTTCGTCCCCAAAATCTAACCTGAATAGCTCTGGATGTTGAGTCCACATATCTGACTCCAATCCCCAGGTGGCTTCTTCCACCTTACTGTTTCTCCAGAGCACTTTAACCAGTGCAATAATCTTGTTGCGAAGAACTTTTTCCTTTCTATTCAAAATCTGAACAGGTTGCTCTTCATAGGATAAGTCTGATTGTAGTTCAAGGGCTTCATAACTTAAGACATGAGTCGGGTCTGACACGTATTTCCTTAACATGGAGATGTGAAATACGTCATGAACAGCTGATAAAGCTGGTGGTAAGGCTAGCCAATACGCTACCTGCCCGACCTTCTTGAGTATCTGAAATGGCCCAATGAACCTAGGGCTTAACTTACCCTTCTTCCCGAAGCGCCTAATACCCTTCATTGGTGAAACCCGTAGGAAAACATGTTCCCCTGCCTGAAATGTAACATCTCTGCGCTTCGGATCAGCATAACTTTTCTGCCTGCTTTGAGAAGCAAGCATCCGAGCCTTAATCTTATCAATAGCTTCATTGGTCCTCTGCACTAACTCTGGGCCCAGGTACTTCCTTTCTCCTGTCTCGTCCCAATGAATAGGAGAACGACATTTTCTACCATATAACATCTCATAGGGAGCCATCCCTATTGTACTTTGGTAGCTGTTGTTGTAGGAGAATTCAATTAAAGGCAAGTACTTACTCCATGAACCCTCAAAGTCCATGACACAGGCTCGCAACAAGTCTTCCAAGATCTGGATAGTTCTTTCTGACTGACCATCAGTCTGAGGGTGAAAGGCTGTACTAAACTTTAACTTGGTACCCATAGCCTTCTGAAGACTCACCCAAAATTTCGATGTGAACTTTGGATCCCTATCTGACACAATAGATTTAGGGGCTCCGTGGAGACGAACTATCTCCTTCACATACAATTCAGCATACTGATCCACTGAATAGGTAACTTTCACTGGTAGAAAGTGAGCCGATTTTGTGAATCTGTCCACGATGACCCATACAGAATCATACATCCCTGTAGTTCTAGGTAAACCAGTTACAAAGTCCATTGCGATGTCCTCCCACTTCCATTCTGGAAGGACTAAAGGTTGCAATAACCCTGCCGGCCTCTGATGTTCAGCCTTAATCTGCTGGCAGGTTAAACACTTGGACACATAGTCCACCACATCTCTTTTCATCCCATACCACCAGAAGTAGGGTTTCAAATCCTGATACATCTTGGTGGTTCCCGGATGCAACGAATAAGGCGTGGTGTGAGCTTCATCAAGTATCTCTTTCTTAAGCTCATCAACACTAGGAACACAAACTCGAGCTTTATATAACAACATTCCACTGCTCGAGACTGAAAAGCCTCTAGGCCGACCAGCCACTACTTCGTCTCGAACTTTAACTAGCTCGGGATCTTCCAGTTGTCCCTTTCTGATTCTCTCCAACAGATCAGATTAGAGTGTTAAATTATGTAACTTCCCGACCACGAACTCAATTCCTGCACTAACCATTTCCGAGGCTAGTTGAGGGGCTATCATAACTGTAGTACACACTTGACCGGGACCTCTTCTGCTTAGAGCATCGACCACAACATTGGCTTTCCGGGGTGATACAGTATTTCACAATCGTAGTCTTTAACTAACTCCAACCACCTTCTCTGCCTCATATTCAGATCTTTCTGGGTGAAAAAGTATTTAAGACTCTTATGATCAGTATAAATCTCACACTTTTCACCGTAAAGATAATGTCGCCAAATCTTTAAAGCAAAAACCACAGCAGCGAGCTCTAAATCATGAGTTGGGTAACGCTGTTCATAATCCTTCAGTTGACGAGAGGCATAGGCTATGACTGTGTCAGCTTGCATCAGAACACATCCCAGACCCTGTCTGGATGCATCACAATAAACAACGAATTTCTCTTGATCTGATGGCAAGGCTAACACCGGAGCTGTTATCAAACGTTGCTTCAACTCCTGAAAGCTTGACTCACACTTATCTGACCACACAAATCTTTGATTTTTCTTGGTCAATTCGGTTAGGGGCATAGAAAGTTTAGAAAATCCTTCGACGAAACGTCGATAATACCCTGCTAACCCGAAAAAACTTCGAACTTCCGTCACAGACTTGGGCCTCAGCCAATTCTTCACTGATTCTATCTTATTTGGATCAACCATAATTCCATTCTTTCCAACAATATGTCCCAGGAAGGACACTTCAGACAACCAGAATTCGCACTTTTTGAACTTGGCATACAACTTGTGATCCCTAAGTCGCTGTAACACCATTCGAAGATGATGCTCGTGCTCCTCTTCTGACTGAGAGTATACAAGAATGTCATCGATAAATACTATAACGCAGTTATTGAGGAAATCCTTGAATACCGTATTCATGAGATCCATAAAGGCCGCAGGAGCATTAGTCAATCCGAACGACATTACCAGAAACTCATAGTGCCCATATCTGGTTCTAAAAGCAGTCTTCGGTATGTCCTCCTCCCGAATTCTGAGTTGATGATAACCCGACCGTAAATCAATCTTCGAAAACACTGTCTTTCCCTGAAGCTGATCGAACAGATCATCGATCCTGGGCAACGGGTACTTGTTCTTAATCGTCAGCTTGTTTAGTTCCCGATAATCAATACACATTCTGGGGGAACCATCTTTCTTTTTCACAAAAAGAACCGGAGCTCCCCAGGGCGATACACTGGGTCGAATAAACCCAATGTCAAGCATCCCCTGAAGTTGTAACTTAAGCTCCTTGAGTTCCGCTGGAGCCATCCTATATGGAGCTTTAGAAACTGGTTCGACTCCAGGTGCCAAATCAATTACAAAGTCAATCTCTCGCTGTGGCGACAATCCCGGCAACTCCTCGGGAAACACATCAAGAAAATCTTTTACCACCCGGACTACCTCAGGCCCAAATGTTTCAGGTCTGCTGGAGTCAAATACCACTGCTAGAAATCCTACACAACCATTGCATAGTAAATCCCTAGCCCTCAGCACAGAAATAACCGGGATCCGAGACCCCTGAATTGATCCAACATAAACAAATGGATCTTCACCTTCCGGCTGAAAAGTTACCATTTTACGCCTACAATCTATACTGGCCGAATACTTGGATAGAAAATCCATTCCCAGTATAATATCAAACTCAGTTAATTTCAATTCTATGAGGTCAGTACTCAATTCCCTATCTTCGATCCTAATCGGCATAGACCTAATGCGCCTATTAGAGATAACCAATTCCCCGCTAGGCATTAGGGTTCCAAACCCTCTTTCTAAAATATCACAAGGCCTACCCAAAAGGTCAATCACTCTTGTAGCCACATATGAACGTGTAGCTCCCGAGTCAAATAATACTGTAAATAACAAGTTGTTGACGGGAAGCTGACCTGTCACAACAGAAGGACTGGCTGCAGCATCAGCTTGGGTAATGGCAAACACACGAGCAGGAACCGGTTTCACCTCAGCTTTCGGCTCCTCTTTCTTTGCCTGGGGGCAATCTTTCTTGAAATGCCCCACCATGCCACACAGGAAGCATGTCTTCCGGTTATATTCTCCCGGATGATGTTTCTTACACCTTGGACACTCAGGATAAGAGTAACCCTGGCGTCCTCCTCTGCCTTGGTTCCCACGGAACCGCTTGCTTTGCCCCGAGCCACCAGAAGCTGGAACAACTTTTCTTTTCTGCTTAGTGGTGGAATCACCACCATCCCTACCATAAACAGGAGTAGGAACAGTGGGGGTTCCACCAACACTCGGAGTCACCCGGGGCTCCTGAAGAAATTTCACTGCATCCTCGGCTCTCAAAGCCTTCTCAACCATCTCTGCATACGTGGTTGCTTCAGTAGTAGTAATAACCAGATCATGCCGGATCTTTGCACTCAAACCCGCTAAATATTTTTCTTTCTTACTGAAGTCAGTGGGCACAATTCCTGCTGCCAACTTAGCCAACCGATCAAACTTCGTCAGTCTAAACTAGATCAGTGAACTCTTTCCGCTTTGCACTGCGGACCGCTTCATTGTAATACTTGGAGTTAAATAACTCCTTAAATTCTTCCCAGGTCATCAGCGTGACGTCCCGAGTGAGGGTTATCAATTCCCACCACACGAGAGCGTCTTCCTGAAATTGGAAAGTGGCGCAGGTCACCCGATCATTTCCAACCACTCCCATAAAATTAAGGATGCGTTCAATCACTGAAAGCCACTGCTCGGCCTTCATCACATCAGGGCCTCGCAGAAACACTGGAGGTGCCTGTTTCCGGAATCTTTCATACAACGGCTCCATACGGTTGCCAACAATAGGTTGTTCTGCTAGCACCGCAGGAACTGCAACAGCCTGAACCACTTGAGGAGGCACGGCAGGAGGACCCTGCTGCCTCAACCTTTGGATCTCTTCATCTTGCTGGCGGATTCTATCTTGCATCTCAGCAAATCTTTGCTCCCAATCAGGACGAGCTTGAGGTGGATTTACAGGGCGACCACCCTGAGCTCTGCCACGGCCACGGCCACGACCACGAGGATTTTGAGGATTCCCCTGACCGCCTCCGGTCTCAACCATGCCACCCTGACTTCTTGTATTTTGCGGGGCGTCCATTTAATAGGACTTAGCCTGCGAATCCATAAGCCAGGCAGGTTAGACAGCGATCGAAATTAACAACGCTCTTAATAACTTAAAGGCAACACACTTTCTTTTCTTTTTTAAAGAAATATATTTAATTTAAATCTAATATGCTTCCTAACATGCTTTCACATTCATATTTATTTAAAATACTAAACAAGTACGGGCTTACTGAACCGTGAACCGAGCTTTCTCTGATGAAGATTGTACATGTCATAGCAAGCTTCGGTAGACAAACCTGGCGGCTCTAATACCAAAATTGTAACGCCCTAATGCTAAGGCACGCTACAGTGCTTTTTCAATTATTGTGCAATCTTTGCTAATCAAAGAAATTTCTCGAAAAACGTGTCAAATTAAAACTTTTGCTTTAGATATTAAACTTTGTAATATAATATAATATTTACAAATTCTGGGATCCCGTTTTTTTTAAACTTTGTAAAATTTACTTTTCAAACTATACATTCAAAATACACAAGTTCTAGGTCGCACAGCGACTTTCAAAATACAACTCCCAGATGTCCCGAGACCGAACACTCCAGGTCGCGCCGCTTGACATGTACAACCTCACCCGAGCTCAGGTTCACTCCTGTTCAGCCTTCGCCTTTCCTTTACCTACACATAAAAGCAGAAACTGTGAGTCAACAAACTCAGTAAGAAATGCATATAACATACCATATAATTTTCGACCTGTAAATAGGCGCCCATACACCTATTTACAGAGCTTAACAGATGAGTATGAACGTTCAATACCAGGGTACAACCACTATACCACATACACATCGTACCTCACTGTACGAGTGTTGGTAGGGTTTACCCCGAACACTAAGTAATACTGAGTGATGTACCACTCACCTTAGCATTTTCCCGTGCCCGTGTTGGTATCACTGTATCGTACTCACAGCCACAATAATCACTATACCAATGCACTCTATAACTTATTCATACAAGTGTTGGTAGTTCTTAACATAATTCAAGCATGCATATATAAACACATATACACACATTCAGATAATCACATCATACATTATACACAGTTCTTACCTGTTTTCCGAATTCAAGTGTGCTGGCCGACCTGAACGGAATTCACGTGCTAGATGGATGCCCTAATCACAATAATAGTAATACAGATGAGTGACTCGCTAAATCACTTTCCGGGACTTTAAACTTGAAACTAAAAGTTTCCCTATCGATAAACCTCATGGCAATACCCTAAATATCTCAAAATTGGCCAAAACTAGGGTTCTGGAAATTCCCCCAACAGGCAGACCGGTTCCCAACCGGCAATCCGGTTCTGGGTCACCAACCGGTCGACCGGTTGGTACTGGCCTCCCAGAACCGGAATTCCGGTTCTGCTGCTGGGAACCAAAAATCATCCCCCTTAATTCAATTCAATCCCAAACCTTACCAAACTCTCCAGTATACCTATACAATGCATAAACATCCATTTCCAACCAATAAATCACAGAACAAACCAACAAATCAAATTATGCCATTAAAGCTCAAAGCTTGAGTTTCAAAACTCAAGCTTGCTTAAAACCATTATCAAGCATCAAAACCAGTAGCTAGGGACTTAGATTAACTCAAATTAACCCCAGAAATTGAACCCCAAACATTCAAAACCCAACAGCCACTAAACCTAGAAATTCATAGTGAAACTAAACTACAACTTCAAAAACTTAAGGGGAGAAGAACTAGGGTTAACTTGTCTTGATTCCTCTTGAATCCTTTGCTGAAAACAAAGAATTTCAGCTCCCAAAACCCCTTGCCCTTGTTGCCTTCGAAGAGAGAAAGAGAGAAGAAAGAGCTTCTCACCAATTTCCAATTTCCTCTTTTTTTTTTTAAATAATTAAGTAAATTGATTTACTTAGCTTAACTTGGCTGAGAAAAGAGGTGCTAGGTGTCACTAAAATAACCAGCCACCTAACCTCAAATAAACCAAATGACTAAATTGCCCTTTAGACTTAAAACTAGGGTATTTCTAAAGCTAGGGGTAAAATGGTCAATTTCCATAACCCCACTCAATCCCGATAATTTATTTTCTCTAAATTATTTCCCACTATGAAATAGGGTTCTAAACTTACCCATGTGATCAATCTAGCCATCCATCGCATTTTCCGTTGTCGCCGAGCAAAAATTACAAAATTGACATATTTCACATATAAGCTAAATAGTACCCCTAGAGTTTAATAAAATCTCCGGAATTGAGAAATTATAAGTCTAATATTTATTTCTAAATATTGGGGTCCACATTAAAATTAATTCACAAATAATAATAAAATAATAAAAATTAGTGCTAATTGCCTTTACTAATCCAAACTACTAGAGCGGTCATTACATTACAGCTCTCCATTAAGCATGTTCCAGTCGATCTTACCTGTCCCACGTGTAATCTTGAACTTGAAACTGTGTCACATGTTCTTTTCAGGTGCAATTTTGCACGTTCTTGCTGGAATTTATCTTCGGCTGACACAGCTGGTGCCGAAGACATGATTTCAGCAGCTGGTTTTGTGACTTACTGTTGCATTGTAGGAAGGCAGTAGCTTAGGCAGCTGCCATGATTATTTGGCGTAGTTGGACGGCTCGAAATGATCTCTTATAGAATAATAAACCGACTACAGTTTCGAAGGTGATTCGATCAACAAAAACTAAATTTGACAATTGGCAAAATACTCAATCAAATGGTTCCACACCTTTACTAAATGTTAATTTTAGTAATGGTAGAGAGCATTGGACGAAACCTGTTTCAACTAAGTTCAAGATCAATGTCGATGGGGCTATCTTTGCAACTAAGAATCGGTTTGGAATAGGCTTCCTTCTTCGGGATAAGAATGGTAAGTTTATTGAAGCTTTCTCAAGCAGCAAGATTGGTATGGTTTCTCCTGAGATTGCTGAAGTTTTAGGGGTCAAAGATGTTTTAAGTTGGATCAAGACGAAGGCGTTAACTGAAGTGGAAATTGAAACTGACTCATTAGTTGTTGTTCAATCTATTAATGGCTCGGTTCAAATGCCATCTCAATTTGGTTTACTTGTTCACGATTGTCGTTTGTACTTTCTAAATTACATAATGTTTTTCTTTCTTTTGTTAAACGATCTGTAAAAGGGCTGCTCATTGCATTGCTAGACAGTCTTGTTTCATATCAGATCGTATGTTTGATGAGGCTTCTGCTCGATCAGATTTACTTCTATTGTAATGGAGGATTGCTTTTCAAGTTGAATAAAATTTCCACCTTCTTTCAAAAAAAAAAAAAAACAATTATTTTGAAAATAACAAAAAATCAATCATCTGTATTTTTGTAAAACAAATATATTAAAATACTTAAAAATATTATAGAAACCGTAAATTCGAATATTTGTAATTTTATGTCATTTTTAAACTCTTATGAAAATATCTTATGTATATCAAAGTGTGAGACTCAATATTCTCTTACAGTCTTATAATTAAATAACTCACTTTTCACTCATGATTGAGCCACTTATATTATTGTACTATTAGTGATAATATTTTATTAAAAAAGATGCGATTCTCAGATTAATAAATTCTTTTGGTATGTTAAAAATAATTTAATTATAGTGTATAGTGGTAAATGAACTGCTACAATACACTAATTATGAAAACCAATAATTAATTAATATTATAAGCAAAATTAGTTGAGGAACATTGTATAAGTACATATGGTTAGCATGTGTTGTCTTAATTATATGAAACAATATATATATATATATATAGTTTATATATATATATATACCACATTTGATTAGGTACTACCTATAAATAAATATAAATTGTATTAGGAAAATTGGAGTTTTTATTCTTAACTTTTATATCTAATTTGAAAAATCTCACATTCCTACATGTACATAAGTTGTTCCATCAGATGAAAAGAAAAATTAAGAAAAATAATTTTTCAGCAAAAAAAAAAGATAAAAAAACTGAATTTAATTATAAACATGTAAAAAGAGATATTTTTTTAATTTTTTTTAGTTAAGTAGCTAAATTAAATATATAAATTTAATTTTTTTAGGAGTTTTTTTATTTTTACACTTTAAAATAGTTTTTTTTTTGTGTATTTTTTTTTTGTAATTTTACGGAATTCTACATAGAAAGAAAGTACTCCTATTGCAACTAGCGCTGCAACCTAAATTGTAACAAAATCGTATAGAAACCCCTGTTGCAACTAGCACTGCAATCACTTTAGAAACCCAAACCGTAAATTTTAAAAAAAATATATGGAATAATTCTCTTTTTTTTATTATTCGTAATTAAATTAAAATTTAATGGTTTTAATATTTTTTAAAATTAATATTAATTATATATTTCATATTTATATATATTTGTATTAAAGTAAAATTAGGAGGTTCCAACTACAAGAGAACTATCTTATAGAAGAAAAAAAATTAAAAGCAAAAACAAAAAAGAGTTTTATTTTTTTGAAACAAAACAAAAAGAGTTTAAGTTGTGTCAAACTCATGTTTGTTCGTGAACATTTAAAATTTATTAAGTAAGAAGAGAAAACCTTGCAAATTAGTTCAATAGTGGATCAAAAAGCTCACTACATAATACATACTTTTTTTTTTTTTCAAAAAAATAAAAATAAACTCAGCTTTCCCAAATTCCCAAAATTTTAAGAATTATAGCTACTAACAATATATCTCGTCCTTAATATTTTAATTTAGTACTTGCAAAATTACATATATTTATTTTTTACATAATTTTTTTATACATATCTTTTTAGTGAAATATTAAAAGACATTTAGTGTCTAAACTATCGATTTGTAATATTTCAATTTAATATTATATTTTATTTTTTAATTACTTTAATAATAAGTATAGAAACAATTAATAGTACTATTTATAATAAGGCACTAATCTTTAGTTAATATAAGAGCCCTAATAATTTTTTAAGTATCATTTTTATGAGTTGGCCATGTAAAGTAAGTGCCACTTCAAGACAATTCCCATAATTAAATTAAATATTTGTAGGATGCCATCTTGGTTGATCCCAACATCTCTCCATGAAATAATACAAAATGATTATAAATTAATATTTACATAACAAATATCTCAACATATCTTCCAACATGATCTCTTTTAAATCCCTTTTTACGGGAAAAATTTTAATATAAACAACAAATATTTTTTTTTGTTTAGAAAATGTGCCAAATTAACAACTCATCACCACATATAATTATATATATTAAGCTTATAATTACTGATCATCAACATTTATATAGCTAGGCCAAAAACACATTTGCTCTCATATATTTGAAACCCTAGCTAGCTAAGTAGTTCTCTAAATGGATACTCAAAAACTTTCATCATCATTTCTAACCCTAATAGTACCATTCTTGTTTTTCATTCTCTTTACCACTTTACCAACTACACAAGCCTCATCAACATCATCCCAATTAGTTGAAAACATATGTAAAGAAACAATAAACTACCTCAAATGCATCGAAGCTCTAGAAGCCGATCCCCGAACCAAATCACCGAAAAATCTCAATGCTTTCGCCAAAGACTCCATTGGTTTAGCAATCAAGAACGCGAAAGAAAGCTTATATTTCATCCATAATCTATTAAAAATTAATAAGATGACGAGTAGTAGTAGTAGTGGTAGTACAAGACGAGCAGTTCTTAAACAATGTGTTGCATCGTATAAAGCAGTGATTGGGTCCTTTAAAAGCGCGCGTACTGAGCTCTCTGAGGATGCTATGTCGGCAAATTACGATGTCATGGTGGCCGTAGACTACATTGATAGTTGCGAAAGCGAGATGAGTTTGAAAAATGTTCAAGTTTTGTCAATGGCTGAAAGAAACAATCAAGTTAGATTGTATAGTAGTATTGGATATGTTATTACTAATAAACTTGATTAAAATTTTTGTTCTAATATTTTTTTTTATATAGTATATTATTTGTATTGTTTCAATTTTTCTCATAAGTGCTTTATACATTTAGCATATTCCAATTCTTATATAAAAATAGTGATCCCAATTTTATTAATATATATTCCCTATTTTTCTCCTTAATGCTTTTTATTTTTTGACAATCTCCTTAAAGCTTTTGAAACACAAATAGACCATTTAAAAAAGAGAAAATTACACTCTATACCTTTTTTATATTGTCCTCTTTTATTTTTACCCTATTTTTTAAAGTCTATCATTTTTATCTCTTTTTTTAAACATTGTACCACTTTTGCCCTTGACACTTCAAGATAATCTCCATTTGACTCTCTTATATCAGGGTATTTTGGGTACAATACATATAAAAATAGATATGTTTCAATTAAATATAAAACTAGAGGTAAATTTGATTAACTGATTAATAAAAGTGGTGTTTTTCAACTTACCCCTTCAAAAAAGGGATATTGTTATAATACCTAACAAAAGTTAAAAAAAAAAATTATAAAAATACGATTTTTTTGTAATCTTATATTATTTTCTTGTTATATGTATGTTGTTTGGGTTAGGGGTGCTCTTGATTGGATCACATCTAATGGATTTAGAGCCAACCTAACCTAACCCAACCAATCTAATCTAATTATTTATTGGATGTTGGATTTTCTCATTCGGTCCAATACTATCAAATTGAGCCAACCGATCTGATTCGATCAAATGGATGCATTAGATTGGTTAGGTTCCAATCATTAGATATATTAACTGATTTTCTATCAGATTGAATTGGAACCATCCAATCTTTTTTAGCCATCATTAGGCTGATCAATTTCATAAAATAAGATATACATAAATATATAATTTAAAACCTAATTCTCATAGTAATAAAATAAAAATCTAACATTCATAGTAATCATTAGTTAATTTAGTCCAATGACACCATAATGAAAATATAACAACACAACACAAATCCAATCTAACCTAATAAGCATAAGTCTTAACTCTTAATATAGACAAATTCAATCAGAGTCGTCTCAAAGTGTTGAGAGACTTAGGCTGAAATTTGAAATGTAGCTTTTTCTTCTACGAAAATTTAAAATAAATATTATTTAAATTTTAATACAAAATGAATTTAAACTCTTTTATCTCCATGTAATAGATAATTTTTCTCTTCACATAAGTTAACTTAGAGTAATATTTAATTAAAATAACATCTTTATTGAAGTGTTATATATTTTAACACTTTTGTAAAATAAAATAAAATACTATATCAAAATATAATATTGACATGGTATTGTTTAAGAAGGTACATAATTATTTATAAAAAGTAATCTATGTTAACAGTTATATAAATTTAAGAAATTAAATACATAATAATTAATAAATATATTTTTTATTTAAATTATAATATTGTCATTATTTATTATAACGTTATCATGAACTCAAGGTGCTATGGACTAAAGAAGAACAATTGCTCACTGCCATGATGTTAAACCTTCGAGCCATACCACCATTGAAACACTGAGAGATTTAAGTCAAACAACAAAGATGAACAAAGGTAAGAAACAGAGAGAAAGAATAGAGAAATGTGGGAGATGAAAGAAAGATCTCATTGATATCAATAATAGCATAGCTATTTATACAACAGATCAATCAAGAAAATATCTAAGACAGTTGGACAAAATAACAGATTACAACAGAAAGTAATAACCAAATTGACTGACTATAACTAACTGATGCAACCGAATGAGCTGGCAGCCAACTGTCAATTAACTGTCATTAGGATCCTCATTAGAGTCCTTAACACCTCCCCTCAAACTCATAATTGTGGAGTCACAAATTGTGAGTTTGTCCCGAAAAATAGAGAACCTTTGGCTTGAAATTGCTTTGGTGAAACCATCTGCAATTTGGTCAAAGGCAGCAACTGTTGGAAATTTATTTTACCAGGATCTTAGATCTACTCACAAGTATGTTTATTAACATCCTAAATATGAACTTTCTAAAACGATGAAATAAACACATATAAAGTTTAGGAAACCTTACATTGGGTGCAGCGGAATAATATGACTCCTTCCGTTCAGATATCTAGCCCTTGATTCCTTTCTGTAGCAGAGCATTATCAATATCTGAACCTGGATCTCTTTCTCTGAATCTTTGATGCTGAATCTCCTTTGCTGATGATCTTTCTTCACAATCTTCCTCACTATGATTGAGGTATCACTTGATGTGTGTGGGCACTACTCTAATCACTAAGAGAGGTTCGAAATATTGAGGAAGAAAAGAGAGAGAGAGTGGCGGCTAGAGAAGAGAGTGGAGGCTCAGGTTTTTCTGATTCAGAAAGTGTGTTATTTTCCTGAAGCCTTCACTATCTATTTATAGCATTCCTCTAGGGTTTGATTTGAATTATATGGCATTAAAATAATGAAAAAATCATTTAAAAAAGCTACAAAGGTGTAGACCATACACTTAATGGATTGGGCCTTGGGCTTTGCAATTTTGCAATTTTAACACCTTTTGTATCTGATTTTCTCAAAAATGCCAATTTCCTAATTCAATCATTTAAATGCCAATTCTAACTATTTAATAACTATAAATAATTATTAAATAATATTGTCATTTATCATATTTATTAATTGAACCATACAAAGTATCATAATTAACAAATATGCCCCCTATAAACTCTTTCTTTACAATTTCGCCCTTACTTAGTGAAAATTTCACAAATAGACATAGTCTAACTTGTGAATTATAATTGATTAATCAAAACCAATTACATGAGTCTTACAAGCAATATTATCTCAACTAGTGGGGGGACCATGGGTCTATATAACCGAGCTTCCAATAAGTAGATCAAGAATTTAGCACTAAAATTCACTAACTTATTAATTCTTCGTTGAATCCACGCATAGAACTTAGAATTGCACTCTCAGTATATAGAATGCTCTATATGTTCCACCATATAGACACATCATTAGTTATCCATTGTTATAATCCTAATTTGATCAATGATCCTCTATATGAATGATCTACACCTTGTAAAGGGATTAAATTACGTTACACCCTACAATGTATTTATTCCTTAAAACACTTGACCCCGTATAAATGATATTTCAGCTTATGTGAAATGAGTACTCCACCATTTATGTTCGTTTGGTCAAGCTCGAAGGAGATCATCCTTTGCTTACTATTCGCCAGATAGAAGCTATAGATTCCATGTTTATGATAGCGCTCCCACTCAATTGCACTACCGTGTTCCCAAAATGTACGTATCACCACGACCTAAAAGTAGGCTTAACTAACAAATCAAAGAACACGAATAGCCTTTCAAGATTGAGCCTAATCATATCAGGATTAAGATCATTTGATCTAGGATCAACTAGGCGATATTGACTTGAATAGATATTACGGTAAGTTTAATAAATCTAAGTCAAAGTTCAATATCGGTCCCTTCCGATCATACTCCATGCATCCAGGCACGAGCTTTACTTTAACCAATGTTACGGAAAGAACATAGTATTTCTCCAAATACAAGTAAACTCTTGTTGTAGATTATCATATCGGTAAAACCCGTGTCGATAAATCTAGGAAACTTTATTCACATAGTCATGTTTACTTTCCAATGTGTTGACGACACAATAAAACGGGATCAAGTATGTGAAAAGGGTTTCGGATGAATTTATACATTATGTACATATAATCATGAAATAAATCATGTGAACCATGCAACATTAAATGTTATTTCTGATCTATATTAATAAACAAATCTGATTATATTGAAATGAGTTTTATTTAGGGCATAAAACCCAACAAACTCCCACTTGCACTAATATAAAACAAAAAGTGCGTTTCAAATAATCTCAACACCTTGATATGCAAATCAAGTGTAGTAGTAGTAAACTCCTCGTAATAGGATGCGAAAGGTTGAATTAACCACAACCTTTTCTCCACCATTACTCTTCCTTTAATCACAAAATCATTGATAATGTGAAATTCCTCTCTATATGTCTACTCTCTTGGGATCTTTGGATTCTATACCTTTGGCAACTACTTTTGGTTAATCGGGGAATTAACACTAGTAGTTTAAGGCAATTTGGAATGGTGCCAAAGATGTATAGAACTTTCCTTAGGGCGAATAAGTAACTTTCTGTGACTTTAACATTCGGTCTCTCTGCGATAGACTTAGAGAATTCGGATAGGTTTTTACACTTCTCCAAAATCACTATTCCACCCCGAGGTAATCACCATCTTATCGAAATATTTCTTAGCACATAGGCAAATTTCGAAATCGATATGGTGTAGTCTAAGAGTTTTAAACACACCCTTATAGACTAACATATAGTTCCTCTTCTTTATCTTAGGATTTACTTGATTGTCTTCCAATGTTCTTCTCCTGGATTAATCTGATACCTACTCATTACTCCCACTCAACAGCGGGTGTCTGGTCTAATGCATACAAAAGCATATCTAAGACCTCTCACTTTGTTGATATAAGAAATTCTTTCATGGCTTTATCTTTTCTGGAATAGTTAAGACTTTTCCTTAGATAAAATCTATGCCTAAGAAGTTGTGAAGCTTCTATAGATTGCCATTAGAAAGAAAATGCTTCAGCATCTTACTAAAGTAAGTTGCTTGCATTAGAGTAAGTAATTACCAGGTATACCACAAGCCATAGGTTTAGATAAACTCAAACCTATAATACTAGGAACAAGAAGTTTTGTTAAGTCCATTGAATGGACTTATTAACTAAAATTTCCTTTTATGTCCTTGTAATAGAAAACTTTAGGTTACTCCATGTGAATGGATTAAACCATAGTTCTATTGGCTTTCTTCTTAGTTTCCTATCTTGACAATCCATTACTTGTTTAAACTCACAATGGATTTTTAATCACTAGTGTCTCCCAAGTCATAAGAAGGTGAGTTCCTAGAAACTCTCCCCCTTTACGACGAGGTACGTGAATTATGTCGAAGAAAACTAAATGGTATTAACCTCTTTGGTTGTGACAAGACAACGAGAGGCGGTGGGATCATCATATGTCATATAAGATGATAGAACACTTTTGGAATCAGAATTAAATATCTCCTTTATTTGCTACTTGTTTTCGGACTTAGTCATTTTCTTAGAAAAGTAGTATTTGTTTGAACAAACACTTTCTTATCTATTGACAATGGGATGGTCCACCCCTAATCACTTAGAAAAGCTAACAAACCATGGTTAACAGTTCTAGCCTTTCTTAAGATTTTGATTAGGTCATCCATGAATCTAGTAATGATTTACATTAAGTATACAACCATTACATCATTCTGAAATTGTATTACCATAGAAGGACTTAGGCAACGACTAGTAACTAATCATCAATATGCAAATCGAAATTTCTGGGGAAGTAAGTTTGGATATAATTCAAAAATCAATGTAATGATCTTTGAACTGCATATCTACTAACTATTTCTCCACCCCTATCAGTTCGCAAGATCTTTAACCACATACCTTAATGGTGTTTAACCATTGCTAGAAATTGATGAAATTTTTCAAACATTTCAAATTTCTTTGCATAAGGTATAATCTAGAGTTATCGTTTTAAGAATACAACGAAAAACTCATATCCACCCACGAATGTACATCCATGCGAATGAGATGACCTACTGTCAGTGGATATAGGCATATTAACTCTTTGCAGAGATTGATCTTGTCAAAACCACTCTGAACAAGATACAAATGCCATAGATTAAGAAAATGTGGTAGTGTACTATGATGACATAGGTTTAGTTACATCAAAGAGTTCTTAGAATACT
This sequence comes from Cannabis sativa, assembly GCF_029168945.1. Taxonomy (NCBI): domain Eukaryota; kingdom Viridiplantae; phylum Streptophyta; class Magnoliopsida; order Rosales; family Cannabaceae; genus Cannabis; species Cannabis sativa. Next base: position 45,376,405 of record NC_083610.1, on the reverse strand, counting down.
TAGTGGATCCTGGTCACGAGAATACCTAACTCACATTCCATACAGTTTTAATCCATTAATAAAAGATGGATATTAAACACTTGAAAAAGTGTAAGCATGTTATTGTATACGGAATTAGAAATTTAAGAAAATTTCTATTTGGAATCTAAAATTAAAGTCAAAGACTTAAATTTATACCAAATATAATGAGTCATTCTATCTTGGACCAGCACTATTTAATACAAACTACAAGTAGATTTGCCCATACAAGTAGGAAATTTCTAAGATTGAGGATTTATATCAATTGGGAATAGAATTTCGGGATTATAATCATATGCGTCATATAAAATGACATGAAATGATTTATAGACCATTCGTCCAATGATATGTTTTTAAAGCTAATTCGAAATGAATAAGCTAAGAGGAATTAGGATAATTTCGTTTAAAATAAGAATCCAACGATGCTTCGATTAGCGAAAGTCAAAGTAATCTTATTTATACAATCTTCTTGTTTCATATCGTAAAAATACTAGTCTAAGGTGTCATCAATTGATGAACAGCTAGATGTCGCATATACAATATTTATCTTTCGAGATCTAACACTATTATGTATGTCTAATGGTGAAAATCCACTAGGGATTTATCTCATTAGATAAACAAGCCAAGTTAGACCAACAATGAAGATTCGAAATTAAACTACAACTTAATAACAGAAAATAACATGGTTCAATATAAATTCATACACAATTCAGAAATTATAAACATATAGTAAGTAGGAATGACAAGTGAAAATACTAAAACTTACAATCCTAAATAATTTCCAAGGTTTTCAACAAGGCGATATCGGTGTCCGTTTAGGCGAGAGTCAAAGCTACCATTCATTGAATAGAGTTGTCGGCTCGTCTAAAATGTTAAACATTCTAGCAACCTTTTATTCGATCGAAGATTGGAATTCGAGCGTTGTCCCGTTTAGGCGAGAGTCAAGGCAATTCTATCTTATGAGCTTCCACCATTGTTTCATAATTTGCAAAGTCAAGTATGGTCGCCACCATTAGGGTGATCCATACCATACAAAACACTTACACAAACTACTTATCATGCGAGGTTAAACGGTGCGAAATTGCTAATGAACGTTCCTCCATTAGGGAGGATTACTCACTAAAACAAACGCGGTGTAAAACCCACAATGGAGATCGAATGTCTCTTGATAATAAAGCTCATTATTTAAAAAGAGTTGTATTTTCTTTTATTCTCTTTATTTATTCTATTTATTTTAAATATATATTTATTTAATTAAAATTTCCAATTTAGAATGAAAAATTCTAAATATAAATTTTAATTTAATATTTATAAATTTTACTTAGATGGATATGAAAATAACATGAATTATTTCCATCTTAGTAATAATTTCCAATAAATATTTAGAAAAATATTCAATTTAAGTTGTTACAAAATTAATTTAAATTAATTTACAACTCAAATTTAATTTTCTATAAATATATATTGCATTTCGAATAATTAAAGTATATAAGAATACAATTTTCGAAAAATGCATATTAAAATAAAAAATAAATCCTGGAAAAATTATTCTAATTTAATGTTGGCCCAAAATTAATTAATAAAATTAATTTACAACAAAAAATATAATTTTCCTATTTAATTAAATATATAAGAAAAATTTAAATATTTAAGTATGATGATGAAAATCAACTTAAATATTAATTTTCTATTTAATTAAATACACTAGAAAAATACTTCAAGCAAAAATATCATCTATCTAGATTTTCCTTTGACTAATTAATTCTATTTCTAATAATATACTTTAATTCAATTTATTTTAAATTAATCAATAAATGAAAAAATCATTGATTTAAGTTGATCCAAGAATTAATTAAAATAATTAATTTACAACTTAATCTATTTTTCAAGATAAAATTCGAAATTCTAGCATTTAAGAAATACAATTTCGAAAATTGATAAATAAAATAAAGAAAAAATATATTTTGAAAATTATTTAAATTTAGTTAAAAAAAATAAATTTCAACTAAAAATAATTTTCTATTTAATTAAATGTCATGAAAAAGAAATATTTAAGTATGATGATAAAAATCAACTTAGATATTTAATTTTCAAATTAATTAAATGTATTAAATTCAAGAAATAAATAATTAAGTGTAGAGAAGGCTTAATTATTAATCTCTAGTTTAATACTAGGAAAAAATATATTTAAAATAAATTGTACCAAAATTAATTAATAAATAATTAATTTCACAATTTATAATATTTTCCTATTTAATATTAGAAATAATAAGTAGTCTATAAATAACTATCTAGAAAATATCTTATTTGACTAAGTATCTTTTCCACAAAAATTTGAAAAAATATCTAATTTAAGTTGTACTAGAAAAATCTAGAACTTAAATATTTTTCAAATTTAAATTTAATTAAATATCAAAAATTAAGTTGTAACCACTTAATTTGAAAAATATTCCATTTTAAGTTAATATTTGAAAAGATATTAACTTAAAAAATATCTAAAGAATCTTAATAACCAATGCCTAAAATTCCTCAACTTAATTTTGAAATTTGAAATTCAAAAGATATTGATTTAAGTTGGTTAGTTGTAGATAACTAAATATCAACTTAAATAAGAATATTTAATGAAAAATTTAAATTAAGTTCCAGAAAGAATCTAGATGGTTATAATTCTATATTTAATTAAATACAAGAAAATACATATAGTTTAGCTTAGAATAAAAAATTCTTTAAACTATAATTTTCTTAAATTAATTTCAAAAATAAATGAAATTAATTATGTTGCTAATCAATTTTATTAGGTTAAACTAGTTTAATTAACCTAGTACGATCATTCAAATCGAGGCAAATGGGCCTTCACAATTGGGGTGGTTTGTGTGAGGAGTCTTGGAGTTCGGTATGTCGTACCCCCTTCATGGCTCCCGACTCTCACCTGAGGCCCAAAAGAGAGGAATTTAACCTTAATAAGAACAACTGTTATTAATTGAATAAGCCCAAAACTAAATGGGCCTAAATAAAATCTATCAATGACTATGACATTTTATTTAGCAACATTAACCTATATGCATCTATAATAAAATTAAACACATAGGCTCACACAGGCACACTTTGGATGGGTCCTATCATGTTGCTAGGTCATACACAGATGAAAGAAGATTGTAAATATACCTGTTACAAATTATTATCTTGACCAAGGGAGCCATCAGATCATTAGATACGGCAAAAGTAACCATGGCTATTTGCGATCAAGTAATAATAGGTTTTAAAAACTTACAAACAAGCTAAAACACATACTCATATGACGGGGTTAGGTTTGGATAGTTGGATGTAGGATTTATTTAATTTTAAATAAATATTTAATTTCGAAATTAATTAATTAAATAAATAAAAAAAAATTAAAAAAAAATTTCGAAAATTTTTAAAAAATTAAAAAAAAAAATTCGAAATTTAAAAAAAAATTAAAATTAAACCTACAATTTTTGAAAAATTAGGTTTCAACCAACCTAAATATCATTTCAAAAATTTGCTAACTACTTTTAAATTTTAAATGTTATTTTATAAATAAAAATTAAATAAAAATTAGAAAAGATAAATAAATATCTTTTTCAAATTTTTAAATATAATTTAAATAAATAAAATAACAAAATTTAAAAAAATTAGCAAAATATCTTATATCTATTTAAAATTACATGATTATAAATATCTTATTTTAAATTTAAATATGGTCAAAATATCTAAAAAGATTTAATTAAAAAATCTTAAAAGATAAGATATTTTTAAAATATCTTAAAAGATATTATAAATATCTTTAAAAGATAAGATATTTTTAAATATCTTAAAAAATCTGACCTTAAATTTAAAAAAAATATAATCAAATTTAAAAATAAGATAGATTTTTAAGCAAAAAGATAAATGCGAATTACATTCAAATTCAAATTACACTAATATCTTGAATTAAATTAAAAAAAAAATTTAAATTAATTCAAAAATGATAATTAGAATTGAATTAGGAATAGTAATAGTATATATACAAAACCATACAAAAAATTGGAAGTTAATTCCATGAAAAAGTATGAAAAATTGAAGAAAATTGAAAAAATTCGAAACTGTACGGACAGTTCTGCGATCATGAGGAAACTATCACGGCCAGATTAATCAAATCTTCAAAAAATCATAACTAATTCAAATAAAATCCAAATTGAGTTCTGTAAAAGGCTAACTTGCTTAATTTTTTCCATACTATCCAATAAAAATAATGCCAGAACCGAAATAACAATTATTTTTCACGAAAATTTCACAATCATCAATCAATCATCAAATAACACTCAATACAACATGATACCATCCAAAGAACATACAAACAATCGTTTTAAAGTCCAAATTACATGTAAGTAAATCAATTACCATGGCTCTGAGGCCGATTGTTGGAATTATATTTTACCGGGATCTTAGATCTACTCACAAGTATGTTTATTAACGTCCACAAATATGAACTTTCTAAAACGATGAAATAAACACATATAAAGTTTAGGAAACCTTACATTGGGTGCAGCGGAATAATATGACTCCTTCGGGATTCAGATATCTAGCCCTTGATTCCTTTCTGTAGCGAACGAGCATTATCAATATACTGAACACGGATCTCTTTACGAATCTTTGATCTTTGAATCTCCTTTCTTGATGATCTTTCTTCACAATCTTCCTCTTATGATTGAGGTATCACTTGATGTGTGTGGGCACTACTCTAATCACTAAGAGAGGTTCGAAATATTGAGGAAGAAAAGAGAGAAGAGTGGCGGCTAGAGAAGAGAGTGGAGGCTCGAGGTTTTCGATTCGAGAAAGTGTGTTATTTTCTCACGAAGCCTTCACTATCATTTATAGCATTCCTCTAGGGTTTGATTTGAATTATATGGCATTAAAATAATGAAAAAATCATTTAAAAAAGCTACAAAGGTGGCCGACCATACACTTAATGGATTGGGCCTTGGGCTTTGCAATTTTGCAATTTTAACACCTTTTGTATACGATTTTCTCAAAAATGCCAATTTCCTAATTCAATCATTTAAATGCCAATTCTAACTATTTAATAACTATAAATAATTATTAAATAATATTGTCATTTATCATATTTATTAATTGAACCATACAAAGTATCATAATTAACAAATATGCCCCTATAAACTCTTTCTTTACAATTTCGCCCTTACTTAGTGAAAATTTCACAAATAGACATAGTCTAACTTGTGAATTATAATTGATTAATCAAAACCAATTACATGAGTCTTACAAGCAATATTATCTCAACTAGTGGGGGGACCATGGGTCTATATAGCAAGCTTCCAATAAGTAGATCAAGAATTTAGCACTAAAATTCACTAACTTATTAATTCTTCGTTGAATCCACGCATAGAACTTAGAATTGCACTCTCGGTATATAGAATGCTCTATATGTTCCACCATATAGACACATCATTAGTTATCCATTGTTATAATCCTAATTTGATCACTGATCCTCTATATGAATGATCTACACTGTAAAGGGATTAAATTACCGTTACACCTACAATGTATTTATTCCTTAAAACACTTGACCCCGTATAAATGATATTTCAGCTTATGTGAAATGAGTACTCCACCATTTATGTTCGTTTGGTCAAGCTCGAAGGAGATCATCCTTTGCTTACTATTCGCCAGATAGAAGCTATAGATTCCATGTTTATGATAGCGCTCCCACTCAATTGCACTACCGTGTTCCCAAAATGTACGTATCACCCTGACCTAAAAGTAGGCTTAACTAACAAATCAAAGAACACGAATAGCCTTTCAAGATTGAGCCTAATCATATCAGGATTAAGATCATTTGATCTAGGATCAACTAGGCGATATTGACTTGAATAGATATTACGGTAAGTTTAATAAATCTAAGTCAAAGTTCAATATCGGTCCCTTCCGATGCATACTCCATGCATCCAACTTTGAGCTTTACTTTAACCAATGTTCGGAAAGAACATAGTATTTCTCCAAATACAAGTAAACTCTTGTTGTAGATTATCATATCGGTAAAACCATTGTGTACGATAAATCTAGGAAACTTTATTCACATAGTCATGTTTACTTTCCAATGTGTTGACGACACAATAAACAGGATCAAGTATGTGAAAAGGGTTTCAGATGAATTTATACATTATGTACATATAATCATGAAATAAATCATGTGAACCATGCAACATTAAATGTTATTTCTGATCTATATTAATAAACAAATCTGATTATATTGAAATGAGTTTTATTTAGGGCATAAAACCCAACAGCAACATGCTTGATCTGAATGAGCTTTTGTAGAACCTTCTCCCTTACAAAGTACAAATCCAATTCAATGTGTTTCATTCTAGCATGAAGAATTGGATTTTGAGTAAGCATGATTGTACTGAGGTTGTCACACCATATGGTAGGTGGCTGAGATAAGCTGATATGAAGTTCTGAAAATAGATAGTGAGGCCAAGTAAGCTCAGCAGTCACATTGGCAACACTTCGATATTCTGCCTCTGTACTTGACTGAGAAACGCTTTGTTGCTTTTTACTCTTCCAAGCAATCAAGTTCGAGCCAAAGAATATTGCATAACCAGATGTGGACTTCCTATCATCGGGGTCAGATGCCCAGTCGGCATCACAATAAGCAACAAGATCATATGACACTGGTTTAGTAAACCTGAGACCATGATTCATAGTGCCACTAATATACCTCAGAATGCGCTTAACGGCTTGCCAATGTGTGGACAAAGGCTGCTGCATAAACTGACACACCTTGTTCACACTAAAGGAAAGCTCAGGCCTAGTTATCGTGATGTACTGTAATGCCCCTACAATAGACCTGTACATTTGAACATCAGCAAGTGGTTCTCCCTGTTGAGCTGATAGTCGAATACCACTAGTCATGGGTGTAGGAGAAAGTTTCGAACCAAGCATTTGTGCTTTGATAAGGAGATCTCGAGCATATTTCTGTTGACACAGGTGAATGCCCTCTTCAGAATAAGCAACTTCAATTCCCAAAAAGTACTTGAGAGGGCCAAGATCCCTTAAAGAGAATCTGGTATTCAAAGCAGCAACTAGATTATCCACCATAGCAAAATCACTTCCTGTAATGAGAATATCATCAACATACACAAGCACAAGTGTTGTTGATGTTTCAGAATGATTAATGAATAAGGAATGATCGGATTTGGATGAAACAAAACCAAAGGACAGCAGACATTGGTGCAACTTATCAAACCAAGCTCGAGGAGCTTGTTTAAGTCCATAAAAGGGCTTTGTTCAACTTGCAAACAAGATGCTCTTGGCCAGGAATCTCAAAACCGGGGGGTTGCTGCATGTAAACTTCTTCTTGCAATTCTCCATTGAGAAAGGCATTGTTGACGTCAAGTTGCCTTATGTTCCATCCATGTGACAAGGCTAGAGTGAGAACAACTCTTATTGTGACCGGTTTGACCACTGGACTAAAAGTTTCAGTGAAGTCAAACCCAGCTTGTTGGTGAAAATCTTTTGCAACAAGTCGAGCCTTGTGCTTGAAAACACTACCATCTGGGTTCTCTTTGATCTTATACACCCATTTACATCCTATAGCTTGTCTCCCTTCAGAAAGTTTCACCAAAATCCATGTCCTATTCCTAGCCAAAGCAAGGATTTCATCACTCATTGCATTATTCCAATGCTCCTGTTGAAGAGCTTCTTTGAGAGAGGCTGGTTCTCGAGAAGTTAAAAAGGCCTTGGGTTTGTAAATCCCAAGTTTGGACCTTGTTGTCATCTTGTGGATATTGTGTTTACCAGGAGCATTTAGGCAACTAGCAACAAGAGGCAAAGCTGCTGGTGAAGAACAAGCGGGAGGAGATCTGGTATCTGCTATGACAGTAGGAAGAGAAGTGGATGTTGGTGAAGGATTGGTAGGCAGACTAGTTTGAACAGCAACCTCCTGAGTGTGAGGAATGCTAGGGCTGTGTGATGCAGAAATAGGAGGAACTTGGCCTCGGGACAGATCAGTACCAGTACTGACACCAGAAGGATCAACACATGCTGCAGAATTTGTACCTGTATCAACAAATAAAATCTGTTCTGGAGGCAGGTTGTTAGTTGCAGAGTTAGGCACAAAGGTGTTGTCAAGTAAAACATTTTGGTCACTGTCAGCATGCAATGGAACATGATCAACCACAGTATTAGAAACAGTAGGGACAGCATGTGGTTCACCTTGATAGAGTAAATCTATCATGGTGTAAGGCTCTTTGTAGTGGGAACATTTAGGAATTATACCACTAAGGGTGCATGGGGTTATATGGGATTGAGGAGTGTTGGAGTGTTTAGATTCAGTCTCATAGGGAAAGGAGAACTCATCAAAAATCACATCTCGAGAGATGTATAACCTGCCATTAGAATCTAAACATTTATAACCCTTGTGATTTAAACTATAGCCCATAAAAGTACATGGAGAAGACTTGAATTCTAATTTGTGCTTGTTATAAGGTCTTATGTTTGGATAACATTTGCACCCAAAGGTTTTAAAAGAGGTGTAATCAGGTTTTGTATGAAAGAGGGTCTCCAAAGGTGATTTTAATTGCAGCAAGGGAGTAGGGAGTCTATTGTGAAGGTACACAGCAGTTCTAAAAGCTTCATCCCAAAATTTAAGATGTAAAGAAGCTTGGGCAAGAAGGGCAAGACCATTTTCAACAATGTGTCTATGCTTTCTTTCAGCAAGACCATTTTGTTGATGTGTAGTGGGACAAGGATGCCTATGGTGAATCCCATTTTCAGCAAGAAAATTAGTGAAGGATCTGAACTCACCTCCCCAATCGGTTTGAAGAGTTTTGATGGATTTACCTAGTTGTAATTCAGCTTCAGCCTTAAAATGTTGAAAGGTTTTAAGGGCATCAGACTTATTTTTAAGAAGGTAGATCCATGTGAACCTAGAGTAGGCATCCACAAAGTGAATATAATATTTGTACCCATTAAAAGATTGTGTGTGTGATGGTCCCCCCAAAGATCAGAGACAACCAGCTGTAGGGGTTCAGATATTACAGTTTGGGAGGCTTTAGGGAATGGAAACCTGTGTATCTTACCAAGGCAACAAGCAGCACAAATAGAGAACTGAAAATCTTTATTCATAGCTGGTATATTACAACTTTTGAGTACAGTTTGGACAATCTTTTCAGAGGGATGGCCTAGCCTATTGTGCCACAAAGTAAAGGTATTTTGTACATTTTTATTACACTTTGAACAACTCGACATAGTGACAGAAGAGTTATTCAAAGTAGCAACAAAAGTACATTTTGATTGGGGCTGAGAAGAAATAGAACTGCTGGTTTGAAATGAAGTTTGCTGCTGGAAAACCTGAGAGTTGGGGGTGGGATGAGGGCTGAATTGTAAGGTTCCAAGTTGAGATTGATCAAAAGTATATAGGCCATTCTTGTGTGTCCCCATCAGCAAGGTGGTATGACTCACTTTGTCCTTGACAAAACAAAAATCATCATGAAATTCAAAGAAAATATTATTATCTTTGGCAAATTTTGCAACACTAATGAGGTTTTTTGTAATTTCAGGAACATGAAGTAAATTGTTTAGAACAAGTGAGTGGGAAGCATGCTGAGGAGTAAAAAAAGATTGACCAATATGCTTAATTGACAAACCTGAACCGTCTCCAACATACATTTGATCATGTCCTTCATAGTCATAGCAATTTGCAAGATTTTGAGCTTGTGGAGTACAATGGTTTGTAGCACCCGAATCAGGATACCAACTTGAGTCATTGGAGGTACTGTTTGTGGTGAGATTAACCTGTGTTTGCTGAGGTTTCAATGGTCCAGCTCCCTGTGAGGACTGAGAACTTGAACCTGTCTGTAGGCCTGAGAAAGACTTATCAAAACGATAAAAACAATCCATTGCAGTGTGGCCAAAACGCAAACACAGTTGGCACTGAACTTTATTGTTCATATTCATACCAGATCTAACACCTTGATTGGGAAATTGATTAGCATAGAAATTACCTCTTCCACCAGAGTTATCTCCACGAGTAAAGTTCCTGCTACCAGATTGATTATTCTGACCTGAAGTGTTGCTATATTGTGAGTTTCCCTTTCCAAATTGTTGCCTGAACCTTCTCCATGCCAGGTTTGCCTCCATCAAAGAATCAGGATCATTCGACACCAAATTCGCACTGAGATCAATCTCTTTTCTCGACTTTTCTATTCTGGATTCTGAAGCTAACAGCAAAGCTTCAATCTCTCCCACCGTGTACTGCTCAGTTCGAGTATTTGTGGATATGAAAAAAGTGTCATATTCACTCGGAAGTCCCTTAAAGATAGCTGCCACATGATCTCGATTGCTCAAGACCTCCCCTACAGATGCAAGAAGGTCCACTGTTTGCTTTACTTTCAAAAGATAGTCATTCAGACTTAAAGTGCCCTTCCTTAGGTTCTGTAACTTATTGTGAAATTCCAGAATCTTTGAAGACACTTGCAGAATAAAGTGCTTCTCCAACGTAGACCAGATCTGTTGAGCTGAGTTGCAACCAACCATCCGAGTGAGAAGGCTTTCAGTCATAGACGAGAGTAACCAAGAAACCAAGAGCTGATCCTGCACTTCCCAATCGGCAAAGGCTTGATTAACTCTGTTCATGGCTCGATCTTCAGCAGTGAGAAATTCAGCAGGGGGAGTCTCTTTGATGAACTTTAACAAGCGATTTCCTTTGATTGCAACAAGAACCTGCTGCTTCCATAGCAGGAAGTTATGATCATTAAGACGAATGGAAATACTGTGATTAAAATAGACAGGATCTTGATGAATCTGACCACGCGGCTGAGCAGCTTGAGAAGCATTTTGACTATTAGAGTTGTTCGAGTTTCCAGCACCACCAAGAGTAGCCATGTTAGCATTGAGCGGAGGGAACTGCTCTAATACCATGTCAAACCTTCGAGCCATACCACCATCGAAACACTGAGAGATTTAAGTCAAACAACAAAGATGAACAAAGGTAAGAAACAGAGAGAAAGAATAGAGAAATGTAGGAGATGAAAGAAAGATCTCATTGATATCAATAATAGCATAGCTATTTATACAACAGATCAATCAAGAAAATATCTAAGACAGTTGGACAAAATAACAGATTACAACAGAAAGTAATAACCAAATTGACTGACTATAACTAACTGATGCAACCGAATGAGCTGGCAGCCAACTGTCAATTAACTGTCATTAGGATCCTCAATAGAGTCCTTAACACATGATCACTAATTTAAAGGCTAACTTGAAGCTAAGAATTGAGATGTTTTGGCCAAAGAAAGTCTCGAATATAGACACACAATGGTTTCAGAGTTTGTAAATACATGAAACAAAGGAAATAGCATATTACAATGTATAGTTAGTTGATTATTATAGGCCTTTTATGGGTGCTATTTAGGTGTAAACAAACGTTTTTTTTAAGCTAATACAACTTTTGATTCATCAAAAAAACGTTATCATGAACTTTTTATTATAAAATTCTTATTAGTTATTTTTTTTTGTAACATTTGATTTATTTTTTATCATTTTTTTTTATCAATTTGCTCTTAAAAATACTATTATAGTAATTTCTAAAACTTTTGTACTAAAAAAATGAACCTTATTAACTTTTACAAATTTAAACCAATCACTATATGTACATAATTATATGTAGGGTTAATAGCGGCATAAGTACCTAAAGTTTTAAGTTTGTAAGCGGCATAAATCCAATGTTTATTTTTAGCGGCATAAGTACCAAATATTTGTAAAACTGTAATTTTTCTTCAGTTTTGTCAGTACATACTCCATTTTAAATTTATTAAAGGAACATTTAGAAGAAACTGATACTACATGCCACTTACAAACTTAAAACTTTGAGTACTTATGCCGCTATTTACCCTTATATATAATTTTTTATTAAAATATAATATATACGAGAATTCTACAAAAGAGAATTTACAAAAAACACCCCATAGATGGAACATTTAATACCTCATTTTCATTCGTGAGGTGCATTTTTTTTTTTCAAAGGAAGATTATGCATTAAAAAAGGCCTCAGCCATAACAATGTTTTTCAACACAGAAGGAGCATTCAGCTCATTAAAAACGCAACCTGACATAAAATGACCCCCTAGCAACCCAATGGGAGGCCTCATTAGCAGATCGATAAACAAAGGAAATTGAAACATTTCTTAAAGATAATAAAATTGAGCGACAGTAAGCCACCAATAAACCAAACTGAGACGACATGGAGACTGAGCTATTTATTGCTTGAACTACCAATAAAGCATCCGACTCAATAATCACTTCTTCCTAGCCTTTAGCTTTAACTCAACTCAGCGCTTCTTTCATTCCAATGACTTCAGCAATTTCAGGAGTAACAACCCCACTTTTGCTAGCTGAAAAGGCTTCAATTAATCTGCCATTTGAATCACGCGCCACACAACCAAACCCGAACTTTTGAGATGCTTCAAATATGGCTCCGTCGACATTAACCTTGACCTTTAATCCTTCTAGTTTACGCCAATGGTTGCACTGAAAATAAACACCAGTATGATACAATGACGACTGGTTTTTAGCAACCTTCCAATGGTCAATAACCGAACGAGCCGACTTCACAACACTTGCTGCTGTACAGGTTTTTTTTCTGCCATAACACTTTATTTCAAGCTTTCCATAAGCTCCAGCTTATCATTGCAACATCTAGGATAATGTCACTACATCCCCCTTCCAAAATCGCAAAAAATCAGCTGCTGAATTCCTGAAATAAACCAGGAAAAGACGCTGCAGCAGAGAGGTTCAAGCAACTTTTAGCAAGTCTGCAATCAACAAGAATGTGAAAAATCATTTCATTCTCAGCATTACAAAATGGACAAAGTAAATCCACATGTACATGCTTTGTACTAAGCTGAACTTTAGTGGGAAGGCAACCCGAACAAGCCCTCCACAAGAAGTGATGAACTTTTGGAGGAACTTCTAGCGTCCATAATTTCTTCTAGCAGTTTTCCTCATCCAAATGTAACCAACTGCCAGCAGCCGATTGCAAGAACTGGTATGCACTCTTGACCGTATAAAGACCTGAGTGTTCCATGTACCAATACCATGAATCTTCTTCAGTTGAGTTACTTAGCTGTATACTCAAAATCAAATTTTTATCCCTCTCCACAAACATATCAATAAGAATCTCCATGTCCCAAGATTTCTCACCCACCACCATCAGACTAGAAACAATTGTATCAACTAAGCCTGGATGATCCGAGACAATGAAAGGATTACTATCCATAGGCAACCACGGATCAAGGAGAACACTAACAGTTGAACCATTACCAATCGAACGCCTTGCACCCTTTCTAACCAGATCTTGAGCTTCCCAAATACTACGCCAAATAAAGCTTGGATTTTGTCCAAGTTCAGCTTGTAAGAAAGAGCCATTTGGGTAATACCGAGCCTTATAAATTCTTTCCACCAACGTATCTTTTTTAGTGAGCAGCCGCCAACCTTGTTTGCCCAAAAAAGATAGATTGTAATCACGAAGGTTTCGAAATCCTAACCCACCAACATGCTTATGTTGACAAAGTCGCTTCCAACTAAACCAACTCACACCCTTACTTGATGAGTTAGATTGGGCTTTCCACCAAAACTTTGCCATCATACCTTCAAGACTAGCACAAATCTCCTTGGTCAACAAGAACACACTCATAGCATAGCTTGGAAGAGCTTGAGCAACCGACTTAATCAAAACTTCCTTATCTGCTTTAGACAAGAATCTAGTCTCCCAACTAAAAATACGCTTCCTCATTTTCTCCTTAAGAAACCCAAGAATAGCATTCTTTTTCCTACCCATGATACATGGTAGGCCCAAATATAAACTATCCTCATTAGCCTCGGCTAGTCCCATAAGTGTACAAACTTGACTCCGAACCTCATCACTTGTATTCTTGTTGAAAAAAACAGGAATTGTTAAAATTCACCTTTTGGCCAGGCCCCAACTCATAAATTTGAAAAAGCTGCATCACTCTTTGAGCTTCCCTACCATTAGCCTTGCAATACACATAGCTATCATCTGCGAAAAGCATATGAGAAACTCTTGGAGCACCACTAGCAACTTTACACCGAGTTAACCATTGATGTCTTTCATACTTTTTCAAGAGAGCCGAAAAACCCTCGGCACAAATAAGAAAAAGATAAGGAGATAGAGGGTCTCCTTGGCGCAAGCCTTTACCAGGACAAATTGGACCCATAGTATGACCACCATGTGTGACATTATAGGTAACGGTAGAGACACAGAACATAATCCACTCCCCCACCCTTTTGTCAAACCCCATTCGAATCAAGAGCGACTCAATAAAAGCCCATTCCACCCAGTCATATGCTTTACTCATATCAAGTTTGACCGCCATATAGCCTTCCTTCCCAACCCTTTTTCGTTTCAAGTAGTGCATTATTTCAAAAGATACCATCACATTATCAGAAATCAATCTTCCCGGAATAAACGCACTTTGATTATCAGAAATAACATTGGGCAATACTCCTTTCAAACGATTAGCCAAAACCTTAGATATGATCTTATACAACACATTGCATAAAGAAATAGGACGAAGATTGGTCATTACCTCAGGTTGTTTCTTTTTTGGAATAAGCACAATGTTTGTGTTATTTAATTCCTTAGGAAAAAAGCCATCCATGAAAAATTTCTTCACAAAAGTCACAATATCATGACTCACCGTGCTCCAACATTTCTGGTAAAAGCCCAGAGTCATGCCATCAGGTGCAGGAGATTTTTCCGGATGCATCTGAAACAAGGCTCTTTTTATCTCCTCATCCACAATCGGCTCAAGAAGCATATTATTTTGAGCAGCCGAGACTGTATTGGGAACACAGTCAACAACCTCAGCAAAACTAAGTCCAGAAGGAGAGAACAAACCAGTAAAGTAATCGACAACAACTTGCGAGAGTCCACCTTGCCAATCTACCCACTCACCAGTATCAACTTTCAGCCTTTGGATTACATTTCGATGCCTCCTAGTTGTAGCAGTAGCATGGAAATACTTAGAATTACTATCCCCTTCTCTAAGCCAAAGTTGCTTACTCCTTTGCTTCCAAAAAATTTCTTTTTGGAGCAGAATATTATTCAAATTATTAACTGCCTGCTGATGGTTTTCAACCGCAACTGAGTCACTCCCTTTCTTCCAATGGCGAATCTCTTTCTTGCATTCCTTTATACGCTGAGAAAAGTTACCAGTAAAATCTTTCCCCCAAATCTTAAGAGCCTCCCCACAAGCTTTTAATTTCTCAAGAACACCATTACTATTATGCAAAAACCAGTTATCAGCAATAATCTTCAAACAAACGGGTTCATTTAACCATGAGTTTTCAAAACGAAAAATTCATGTTTCGAGCAACCACGACTTGATTAACAGGGATTAAATGTATAGCGCAATGATTAGAGGTGGAAACTTTTAAATTTAAAAGTTTAGCAGAAGGGGAAAGATCTAACCATGGTTGACTCGCCAAGGCTCGATCAATACGCACCTCCACCCAGTCGATAGTTCCACGCCGATGCTCCCAGGTATACGGATGCCCAAACAGTTCTAAATCATGAAGCCCACATTCAGACAAAACATCATTAAACCCATCAACAAGCCAGTTTGGATATGGAATGCCCCCACGTTTATCCTCACTTGAAGTGATGTTATTAAGATCGCCGATTATACACCAAGGCAGACTTTGCTTATTTTTCAGTTCAGTTAATAAGTCCCAAGTCTTTCTCCTTAAATGTCTTTTTGGTTCTCCATATAAGCCTCTTAATCTCCATTGTCCATAAACACCATCAGTCACAATAACATCAATAAACTCTCTACCGAACTCAATCACCCGAACCTCTTCTTCAAACCTCCAGAAAAGAGCAACACCACCACTTTTTCCCAAAGGGTCAACCGAAATAGCCCCTTCAAAACCGATAGAAACACGTACCTTCTCAATCACTTCTCTCCTGGCTAACATTTCACATAAGAACAAAAAGTTGGCTTTCTTTTGGATCACAAGATCCTTAATGAATTGATGAGCCCATGGGTTCCCAAGCCCATGGCAATTCCAAGAAATAATACTCATGATGATGGGTGGGCCTGAGACACAAGGCCCACCTTTGAAACGTTTTTTGATCCCTCAATATCTTCATTCATTTGGCCCATATTGACCCCAGTTAAATCAGGTTCAACAAAGCCTTTTTCCATTTCAGTATGCCTACGTTTGTTCTCCATAATCAACAACAAATCATCTTCATTAATTTCAGCCTCATTTGGAATTCCTTCCTTACTACTAGCACCAGGCTGTACATTAGTAACACCATCTTTACTCATTAAAACACTTTTATTTTTCCCTAGAATCATGGGATCACTATCCTGTCTCAAGTCAACATTGTCAATTTCCATGATTTTCGGCTCCATTACTGCTCCATCAACAACCCTGCTTCGACGAGAATCTCCACCGTCCCCAGCTATCTCCACCGCATCCAACTCTGAGCGAAGCCACTATGCTCCAATTAGATAGTTCTTCCTTCTAATTTGAGCTTTCATTCCAATTCCATACGGCTTGACAATTTGATCTAGAGCTTGATCAAACCGTCTCGTACAAAACCTCTCAGAATGTCCAATGATACCACAGACAAAACAGAATGTAGGCACATGTTCATACTTAAAATTCGCCCAAATCCATTCTCCATTCTCCTTGCAGAGCTTCATACGACGTTTCAAAGGTTTCTCAATGTTTATGGAGGCACGAACACGCAAGTAATCCCTCCATAAACCATTGAAGTTTTTTGGATCCGCCTTGATAAACTTACCAACATATTCCCCAGCACTTTGCACCTCCTTTTCGAGCATGAATCCTGTCTTCAAATCATGTATTTGAACCCACATATCAAGGGTGTACAACAGAACCTTCTTTGGATCTTCTCCTCTCTTAATTCTCTGAAAAATAAGAGGACACTTATTGAAAGTCCATGGACTTCCATCAATAACAGATTGAACATCCAACTCATGATAGAATTGAAAAAGATACCTATTTGTATCTAATTCCTTTATGTATACTCCCTTTCCCGGCTGCCATATTGCTCATATCTTCCTACCCCCTGATTACTGCTAGAAGCCATACTCACCAGAAGCAAACAAATATTACCACAATCAAACAAATCACAAAACTTGCATCAACATGTCAAAGGACAAGACGTGAGGTGCATTTTAATATCACAAATCTAGTGAATTAAATGAATGTGATGATTATGTAAATAAGTAATGTTTTAATATTTTTTTTTTCAATTTTTTAAGTTGGAGAAATTTTTTATAACAATGTTTACTTAATTTTTTTTTAAAAAAAAACCAGAGTTTTTGTCGTCTTCTTAGTTATGTAGTGTGTTAGTAATCCCGGACTTTTATTTTGTGAAGGCTTATTTATCATAAAAAATATTTATAACTACATTATAATCACTTTTACTAAATTTATATAATTTTGTGGAGACTTTTCTATTATTTTGGTTTATAATTATTAAATTAAAAAATTTACATTTAATTTTTTAAAAGACAATATTTTTGTAAGTGGGGCTATAACCCCTACATCAATTTTAATGGGTCCGTCCCCGTGTTAGTGGTTATTTTATTCAGATTTTATAAATTGTGACGAAAGGGCTTTGTTGAAGAAACTCAGGTTGATGATCGTCATTTGTATTAGAAATATTGATGAGTTTCTAAAGAAATTTAAATTGTTACTTGAATTTCTTTGTTGGTCTTTAGCTGCATTGGAATTTTGCAAAGTGATTGAAGAGTGTGGAGGCTTCTTAAGAAAAGAGAGATCGAAAAAAGAGTGTCGCGCATTAAAATCTACTGCTGGGTTATATTGTACAGAAAAGTCAATGATGTGGGTTCCATTCCAAGCATAAAAAAAAAACTTTCCAAGCATAAAAAAAAACTTTAATTGACAATAATCTACTACAATACATTCCACCACATTAAATATGCACATGTGACAATACTTACTTGATCATGGGTCCCACTCTAAAATAAAAGGGAAACTTACAAAAATACTGGAATTTAAGTTAACTTTTATAAAAATACTGTCACACGGAAATATTTTCAAAAATACTGTGTTTTTATAAAACACCAGTAAAACACAAAGCAAGACAACTCAAAACAACAGTAGAACACCAGTAAAACACCAGTAGAACACCAGTGAAAACTTAACACAGTATACTGCAGTATGAAACTTATAAAAAAAATACAGTAAAAAAGTAAAAAATACCGCCTGACAGTATTTTTGTAAAAAAATGACAAAAGTTAGTATAGCATGTAAATTTCCCAAATAAAAACCCACCAATTTTACGAGGAGATTACACTCTATATCCTTTTTATATTGTTTTCTTTTATTTTTATCCTATTTTTTAAAAATCTATCATTTTTACCTCTTTTTTTAAACATTGTACTAATTTTGTCCCTATCACTTCAAGATACTCTCCATATTCTTTTACGTCACGGTATTTTAGGTATAATACATATAAAAAGAGGTATGTTTCAATTAAATATAAAATTAAAAGTAAATTTGATTAATTAATTAATAAAAATGGTATTTTTCAACTTACACCTTTTTTTAATTTCCCACCGTAAAAAAATCTTATATATTAAATATAATTTTGAAAAAAAAAAACAAAAAAAGAAGTGTCAATGAAGAGGATCAAACACAGCACCCCACCATTAAGATACATTCCAACTAACCACTTGTGCTAAAATTTTCTTATGCAATATATTAAACTAAATTTTATATATTATATATCTTTATATATTAAAAGTGCCTATCTAACGGCAATTCTTGGTTTAACGATGTTATTTTGTTTCCTCCGTTAACTTTAACAGAATATTCCCAATTAATTTATATTATTATTTTGTTTCCTCCGTTAACTTTAACAGAATATTCCCAATTAATTTATATTATTTTTTTAACAAAAATTTATTCAAAAAAACACACATTCCGTTAACATAACATTATTTTATTAAAAAAAAAACACACATTCCGTTAACATCCAAAAATAACTAATTATCCTAAAAATTAGGAGAAGAGAATGAAACAAATTGTTAGACTTATTAGCATCTCAATCGGTTCCATTTAGTCTTAGACGACGACTCAGACTCGACTCTACTCATTTTGTGTATTTCTTCGTTCAAAACTTGAAAACTATTAGTTTAAAAAGGTTGATTTACACATTCCGTTAACATATGACTTATATAGTTTCGGTACCCACAAAGTCTACATCAATTTTATTTTCAGTGTGTAATCTTCAATCGACTTGATTTTCAATCGATAACGATGAGTCGACGACAGGTGAACGATTTCAGATGAACGAGACCAGCACATTCGCGTGATCATTTTTAATTATTCAGAAAGTAAGAGACTCTCTTCCTCTCTGTTTGTTTCTTTATTTTTCCTTCCATTTTCTCGCTACATTTTGATGTTCAGGGACGACAAACGAACTTGCTTCTGTCCAATTATCTTCTCTTTTTCTTTTTTCCTTTTTAGATGCCATTTGGTTTTCAAGATACACACTTGATACCATTTCAATCCAATGACGCTCTCAAAATTAGGTTTTGTGGGATGTTTTCTAATTAAGTTGAACCTAAGTTTTTTAATTAATTCACTTTTTTTTTTGTATTTTTGGAATTTCTACACTTTTTAATCCCTACAGATTAGAATAAGGATTTTTGTTGGTTGTTTGATTCTGATTTAGGGATAAAATGCTTTGTGATTGAAATGTGATATAACAGGAAAATGATGCGACCAAGGAGCATTTTATAGAAATTTGCCAATGTGAAATGTTTCTCCCCAAGAGCTATCAAGGAGTGTGGTGATGCTCCAGTGTGGTGTCGTTTGCAATGGTAATTAATTTGTTGAATAATAATAATGAAATATTTAAATAAGAAAGAAATTTATGTAGGCAATTTATTATCCTTGCAGATTATGGTTTGGGGTTACATCTTTGTGCCCTTGAAGGAATCTTGCAAAGAGGTAGATAGTCGTTATCTGTTATTGTAAACCAGGAGTAAGTATTTTACCATTTCTTGATGATTTAATAATTCAACGTAATTAAGAGAATTTTTAACTTTTAATTTTTAAATTTGCATCTATGATTGTAGGTTGTCTTCTTGGAGCTATGCTCGAGTAAAGAGGCTACTTACCCCTCAGATTTCAAAGGTCTCTCTTAATGGTTTTTGTTATGTATGAAATATCATTTCTTTTTAATGTTTTGTCCATGTAACCTTTTCAATAAATGAATGGTGATGTTTGTTGCTTTAAAATGTGTATAGGTATAAACGTATGACTTACTTTCTAAAATTACTTGGCATACTGGATTTGTTAAAATTACTTTTTTTTAAAAAAAATTAGGTTGACTTGTGTTTTCTCGTAGTTCTATGTAGCTTATTTTGCACGATGTAAGTCTTTATCTTCAAATTTTATATATTCTTACTTCATTTATCCAGGTACCAACAATCGGATATATGGTAGATTTGTGGAAGAAAAATCATAACCTTTTTGGAATACTATAGGTATGCTTCCATTAGATTTAGTTTTTCTATTTAATATACATATACCAACAATAGGAGAAATAGTAAATTTGTGGAAGAATATATTTATATATGTATATATTTCTCACTTATAATCCACAATTTTATTTAAGTAATATTTAGAGAGAAGGTCCATGCATATCAAGGGATGTGAGATCTTCAAATTCAAGCTTTGACTATCAATTTAATTGAGGGGATTAGAAAGGTCCATCATGAAGGCTCTATATAGGATTTCAGACTAGCAAATTTATATAGAGAGTCTTGTTTGAATTGTTGCCCCACTCATAATTATATAGAGAGTCTTGTTTAATTTGTAAACTTAATTTACTCCTATACATAAAATACAACTGTGATAGGTATAGTTAGGTGCATCGACCTGTGCGTTTGCTTTGAGGTTATCTAATGAATCTTCTTTTCTTATCTGATGTGTTGCCAGTCTGAAGTGAAAGATCATTCACATAAAACTACAGTCTTTTCTTCATTTAAATAACAATGTAGTTTACATTTTTTATTTGAATTATTGTGTGACCAATACCTTAAAGCCATGTTATAGTTTTTCTCCTTAGCAAACAAAAAATGTTATATGTTTCCTAATGGATAAATAAAAGATCTTCTAAAACATGTTGGTGGATTCAAGGGGACTCTGCTCAACATGTTAGTCTGCCTTTAGCTTTATATATATACACACATCTGTTATGGTGGAAGTGCTATAGATCTCAAGGCCAGTTATAATTGGCTAATGGTCCTTTAAGTCCTTACCTAGCTAAAATGTTAAGGAGTGAACTGTTTGAAATTATATCTCATATGAAGGTTGGTAGATAACCAAAGTCTTAATCTCTGATTTTTTTTTGTATTCCTCATGTATTTGCTAAACAAAACAGAGAATCAGCTTATCGGTTGTTAATTTGTAAGAACACAACTGGAAATGTGTTATCATTAATATGAAGTCTCTTTTAACGTTCTAAGTGTAACATGTTTTAATCATAATCATAAGTACAGTTCATAAGTACTTCTAATATTACTAATTTTTTTTAATTATTAATAAGAATGTGTCTATCATAAGTTTATATATACAATTATGGCATTCTTAAAAAGTCTAATTTTATAAAACAAATAATAAAAAATAATTTACAATTAGTTACCGATTTTTTTAAAAAAATCACTAAAACTTAAATAAAACTAATATTTACGTGGCTCGCCACGTAACTTTCATCTAGTTTTATTTCTATGTATATATATTTATAATATTAATTTTAATTTCTTGCCCCGGCTGCTCCATTCTATCTAGCCAGTTTTATGCAAATATCATATCAATTAATAAATATATCACTTTTAAGTTAATCTTTTAGGAAAATGATATGTAATCTCATGTGTGCATGTGCATATCAAAGAATAAAATTAATTAATATATTTTTTAAAACTAAATATATATATATATACACGTATGAGTGCACTTTTAATGGGTATTACTCATAAATGGGTAAAATTAGAAAATTTTGAATTTTTATGCTTAATTTTTCTATCTAATTAAAAAAAATATCTCATTTTTATATCATATGGGCTGAGATTTTTCCATCGGTAAAAAAAAAATTAAAAGAAAGTTTTTTAGCAAGAAAAATAAGAAAATAAAAAGTTGAGTTTGAGTTAAATATTTTTGTATGAACATATTTTTGATATAGTGTAAAAAGAGATATTTTTTGATATATATATATATTTTTAATTAAGTAGTTAAATTAAGCATAGAAATTTAAATTTGTAATTTCATTATTCGTTATTAGATCAAAATTCGATGGTTTGATATTTTTAAAATTAATATTTATAGTTAAATTTGTTTAGTAACCATTCATGAGTAATACCCATTAAGAAGTGTTCCATATATGTATATTTAAAAAACTAATAAATATAATTGGATGATAATTGGATCTCAATTCAGTTTAGTTATCCATTTGGATAAGATGTTCTATCCAACAACCGATATGATCCAATTGGTTTTTTAGAATATACATACGATCCAATCCAATTATGATTGGATATATCCGATTCTATTAGATTAGTTGTGATTGAAATTGTCGGTTGTAATAGATTGAATGACTTTTTGCACACCCCTAATTTAAGTAGTGTGTGGTATTATTCTATAAGCTAATTAGTAATTTTCCCCCCGAATAAGACCTGGATACTTGTCAAGAAACCTAAAGGGAAGAGCATAGTTTCATGCAAATGGCTTTTCAAGCACAAAGATGGCTTAACTGAGACTGATCCAAAGAAATTTAAGGCAAGACTAGTGGCTAAAGGGTTTACACAGAAAGAAGGGATAGATTTTAATGAGATTTTCTCACGTGTGGCTAAGTATAAAACCATCAGAATTATACTTACCATAGCTACTCAATTTGACCTAGAAGTGGACCAAATGGATGTAACTACAGCATTTCTACATGGAGAACTTGAGGAGGAGATCTACATGTTGGAAATTATTTTACCAGGATCTTAGATCTACTCACAAGTATGTTGATTAACACCCTAAATATGAACTTTCTAAAACGATGAAATAAACACATATAAAGTTTAGGAAACCTTACATTGGGTGCAGCGAAATATAATGACTCCTTCCGTTCAGATATCTAGCCCTTGATTCCTTTCTGTAGCAGAACATTATCAATATCTGAAACTGGATCTCTTTCTCTGATTCTTTGGTGCTGAAACTCCTTTTGCTGAAAGTCTTTCTTCACGATCTTCCTCACTATGATTGAGGTATTTCTTGCTGTGTGTGGGCACTACTCTAACACTAAGAATTTCAAAATCTCAATGAGGAAGAGAGAGAGGGAGTGGTCGGCCAAAGGTAGGGAGAGAGAGAGGCTCAGTTTTTTCTGAATGAAAAGTCAGAAGAAAAGTTAAAGTGTTATTTTCCTGAAGCCTTCACTATCTATTTATAGCATTCCACTAGGGTTAGGTTTGAATTATTTGGCATTAAAATAATGAAAATATCAGTTTAAATTTCCTACAAAAGTGGCCGGCCATGCATAGTGGATTTGGGCCTCACTTTTTGCAGTTTTATCTTTTCTGCATCTGACTTTCTCAAAAATGCCAATTTTCTAATTCAACCATTTAAATGCCAATTCTAACTATTTAATAACTATAAATAATTATTAAATAATATTGTCATTTATCATATTTATTAATTGAACCATACAAAATATCATAATTAACAAATATGCCCCTAAAACTCTTTCTTTACAATTTCGCCCTTACTTAGTGAAAAATTCACAAATTTACATAGTCTAAATTGAGAATTATAATTGATTAATCAAAACCAATTATATGAGTCTTACAAGCAATATTATCTCAACTAGTGTGGGGACCATGGGTCTATATAACCGAGCTTCCAATATGCAGATCAAGAATTTATAACCTAAATTCACTGACTTATTAATTCTTCGTTGAATCCACGCATAGAACTTAGAATTGCACTCTCAATATATAGAATGCTCTATATGTTCCACCATATAGACACATCATTAGTTATCCATTGTTATAATCCTAGTTTGATCAATGATCCTCTATATGAATGATCTACACTGTAAAGGGATTAGATTACCGTTACACCCTACAATGTATTTAATCCTTAAAATACTTAACCCCGTATAAATGATATTTCAGCTTATGTGAAATGAGATCTCCACCATTTATTTTCGTTTGGTCAAGCTCGAAGGAGATTTTCCTTTACTTACTATTCGCCAGATAGAAGCTATAGATTTCATGTTTATGTTAGCGCTCCCACTCAATTGCACTACCGCGTTCCCAAAATGTACCTATCACCCTGACCTAAAAGTAGGCTTAACTAACAAATCAAAGAACACGAATAGCCTCCTGAGATTGAGCCTAATCATAACAGGATTAAGATCATTTGATCTAGGATCAACTAGGCGATATTGACTTGAATAGATATTACGGTAAGTTTAATAAATCTAAGTCAAAGTTCAATATCGGTCCCTTCCGATGCATACTCCATGCATCCAACCTGAGCTTTACTTTAACCAATGCTCTGGAAAGAACATAGCACTTCTCCAAATGCAAGTAAACTCTGTTGTAGATTATCATATCAGTAAAACCCTATGTCTGATAAATCTAGGAAACTTTATTCACATAGTCATGTTTACTTTTCAATGTGTTGACAACACAATAAACAGGATCAAGTATGTGAAAAGGGTTTCAGATGAATTCATACATTATGTACATATAATCATGAAATAAATCATGTGAACCATGCAACATTAAATGTTATTTCTGATCTATATTAATAAGTAAATCTGATTATATTGAAATGAGTTTTATTTAGGGCATAAAACCCAACAAACTCCCACTTGCACTAATATAAAACAAAATGTGCATTTCAAATAATCTCAACACCTTGATATTCAAATCACGTGTAGTAGTAGTAAACTCCCGTAATAGGATTTAAAAGGTTGAATTAACCACAACCTTTCCTCCACTATTACTCTTCCTTAATCACAAAATCATTGATAATGTGAAATTCCTCTCTATATGTCTACTCTCTTGGGATACTGGATTCTATACTTTTGGCAACTACTTTTGGTTAATAGGGAAATAACACTAGTAGTTTATGCAATTTGGAATGGTGCCAAAAATGTATAGAACTTTCCTTAGACTGAATAAGTACCTTTCCTGCAACTTTAACATTCAGTCCCTTTCTAATAGACCTAGAGACTTCAGATAGGTTTTTACACTTCTCCAAAATTACTATTCCACCCCCAAAGTAATCACCATCTTATCAGAAATATTTTCTAGCACAAAGGCAAATTTCGAAATCTAATGAGGTGTAGTCTAAGAGTTTTAAACACACCCTTATAGACTAACATATAGTTCCTCTTCTTAATCTAAAGATTTACTTGATTGTCTTCCAATGTTCTTCTCCTGGATTAATCTGATACCTACTCATTACTCCTACTCAACAGTAGGTGTCTGGTCTAAGGCATACTAAAGCATATCTGAGACCTCTCACTGTTGATTTAAGAAATTCTTTCATGGCTTTATCTTTTCTGGAATAGTTGAGACTTTTCTTTAGATAAATAAAATCTATGCCTAAGAAGTTGTGAAGCTTCTATAGATTGCCATTAGAAAGAAAATGCTTCAGCATCTTACTAAAGTAAGTTGCTTGCATTAGAGTAAGTAATTACCAGGTATACCACAAGCCATAGGTTTAGATAAACTCAAACATAATACTAGAACAGGAAGTTTTGTTAAGTCCATTGAATAGACTTATAAACAAAAATTTCCTTTTATGTCCTTGTATTAGAAAACTTTAGGTTATTCCATGTGAATGGATTAAACCATAGTTCTATTGGCTTTTCTTCTTAGTTTCTTATCTTAACAATCCATTACTTGTTTAAACTCACAATGGATTTTAATCACTAGTGTCTCCCAAGTCATAAGAAGGTGAGTTCCTAGAAACTCTCCCACTACGAGAAGGTACCGTGAATTATGTCTAAGAAAACTAAATGGTATTAACCTCTTCGATTGTGACAAGACAACAGAGGCAGTGGGATCATCATATGTCATATAAGATGATAGAACACTTTTGGAATCAAGAAAAAAAATATCTCCTTTATTTGCTACTTTATTTTCAGACTTAGTCATTTTCTTAGAAAAGTAGTATTTGTTTAAACAAACACTTTCTTATCTATTGACAATGGGATGGTCCACCCCTAATCACTTAGAATAGCTAACAAAACATGGTTAACAGTTCTAGCTTTTCTTAAGATTTTGATTAGGTCATCCATGAATCTAGTAATGATTTACATTAAGTACCCAACCATTACATCATTCTGAAATTGTATTACCATGGAAGGAATTAGGCAACGACTAGTAACTAATCATCAACATGCAACTCGAAATTTCTGGGGAGGTAAGTTTGGATATAATTCAAAAATCAATTTAATGATCTTTGAACTGAATATCTACTAACTATTTCTCCACCCCTATCAGTTCGCAAGATCTTTAACCACTTACCTTAATGGTTTTAACCATTGCTAGAAATTAATGAAATTTTTCAAACATTTCAAATTTCTTGCTAAAAGGTATGATCTAGAGTTATCGTTTTAAGAATACAACAAAAAACTCATATCCACCCCTGAATGTACATCCATCTGCGAATGAGATGAACTACTTTCAGTTGATATAGGCATATTAACTCTTTGCATAGATTGATCTTGTCAAATCCACTAAGATCAAGATACAAATGCCATAGATTAATAAAAAAAATGTGGTTGAGTCTTTTGATGACTTAGGTGTAGTTACATCCAGGCCCGGCCCTAGGCATAGGCGGGCTAGGCCCGTGCCTAGGGCCCACTCTTTCTAGGGGCCCATTTAAAATTTTGAGACCTCATTATTTAACTACTATATTAATTTAAAATAAACATTCTCTTTAGCTAAATTAGGTCCAGCATAGTGGCAGCCTATAAATTGATAAGGTTTTTGTTTTCCTTGGCAGTGGGGGACATGAGTTCGAAACCACAGAAATCCATATTTTAGTATTAAGTTTTTGTTGAAAATAAAATTATTTATAAACTTAATAACTAAAGCAAAAAAAAAAAAAATAATAAATAATTAAATACATAAATATTATTTAAACTTTTTTTATTTATTAAGGGCCCAAAATTTTATATCGTCTTAGGCCCACATTTCTTCAGGGCCGGCCCTGGTTACATCAAAGAGTTCTTAGAATAGTGCAAGTGGATCCTGGTCATAGAATACTAAACTCATATTCCATACAGTTTGAATCCATTAATAGAAGATGGATATTAAACATTTGTAGAAGTGTAACTGTATTGCTTCCTGGAAATAGAAATATAAGAAAATTTCTGTTTGGATTCTAAAATTAAAGTCAAAGACTTAAATTTATACCAAATATAATGAGTAATTCTATCTTGGACCACCACTACTAATTTAACTCTAAGTCAGATTTGCCCATAAAGTAGGAGATTTCTAAGATTGAGGATTTATATCAACTGGGAATAGAATTTTGGGATTATAATCATATGCGTCATTTAATTTCTTAAGAGAAAATATAGAATGACATGAAATGATTTATAGACCATTCATCCAATGATATGTTATTGAGCTAATTCGAAATGAATAAGCTAAGAGGAATTAGGATAATTTTGTTGTTTAAATAAGAATCCAACGATGCTTCGATTAGCGAAAGTCAAAGTAATCTTATTTATAAATCTTCTTGTTTCATATCGTAAAAATACTAGTCTAAGGTGTCATCAATTGATGAACAACTAGATGTTGTATATACAATATTTATCTTTCGAGATCTGACACAATTATGTATGTCTAATGGTGAAAATCCCTTAGGAATTTATCTCATTAGAAAAACAAACATGTTAGACCAACAATGAAGATTCGAAATTAAACTACAATTTAATAACAGAAATTAACATGGTTCAATATAAATTCATACACAATTCAGAAATTATTAAACATATAGCAAGTAGGAATGACAAGTGAAAATACTAAAACATACAATCCTAAATAATTTCTAAGGTTTTCAACAAACTGATACAGTGTCCCGGTAGGCGAGAGTCAAAGTATCATTCATTGAATAGAGTTGTCAGCTCATCTAAAATAGAAACCATTCTAGCAACCTTTTATTCGATCAAAATAAGAATCCAATGTTGTCCCGGTAGGCGAGAGTCAAGGTTATTCTCATTTTATGAGCTTCCACCATTGTTTCATGTTTTATGAGCTTATCTCTAAGTAGTCACCGTAGGGGAGAGTCTAATAGAGACGAAAACTCACAAAACACTTATCAAATGAAATCTTACTGTGTTAAATGCGTTCAACGAATAACCATCCATAGGGGGACGAAGTCTAGCGTCTCGCGGTTATATTGAAAACATTTAACTATTGTAAGACCAACAATGGAGATCGAATATCCTAATAATAATAAAGCTCATTATTTAAGAGAGTTGTATTTTCTTTGATACTCTTTATTTAATCTATTTATTTTAAATATATATTTATTTAATTAAAATTTCCAATTTAGAATGAAAAATTCTAAATATAAATTTTAATTTAATATTTATAAATTTTACTTAGATGGATATGAAAATAACATGAATTATTTCCATCTTAGTAATAATTTCCAATAAATATTTAGAAAAAATTTAATTTAAGTTATTACAAAATTAATTTAAATTAATTTACAACTCAAATTTAATTTTCTATAAATATATATTGCATTTCGAAAAATTAAAGTATTCAAGGATACAATTTTTCGAAAATGCATGTTAAAAGAAAAAATAAATCCTAGAAAAATTATTCTAATTTAATGTTGGCCCAAAATTAATTAATAAAATTAATTTACAAAAAAAAAATATAATTTTCCTATTTAATTAAATATATAAGAAAAATTTCAAATATTTAAGTATGATGATGAAAATCAACTTAAATATTAATTTTCTATTTAATTAAATACACTAGAAAAATACTTCAAGCAAACACAGATAATATCTATCAAGATTTTCCTTTGACTAATTAATTCAATTTCTAATAATATACTTTAATTCATTTATTTTAAATTAATCAATAAATGAAAAAATCATTGATTGAAGTTGGTCCAAAATTAAAATAAATAATTTACAACTTTAATCTATTTTTTAAATAAAATTCGAAATTAATGCATTTAAGAAATGCAATTTCGAAATTGATTAATTAAATAAAGAAAAAATATATTTTGAAAATTATTTAAATTTAAGTTGAAAAAGTAAATTTCAACTTAAAATAATTTTCTATTTAATTAAATGTCATGAAAAAGAAATATTTAAGTATCATGATGAAAATCAACTTAGATATTTAATTTTCAATTTAATTAAATGTATTAAATTCAAGAAATAAATAATTAAGTGTAGAGAAGGCTTAATTATTAATCTCTAGTTTAATACTAGGAAAAATATACTTAAAAAAAATGTACCAAAATTAATTATATAAATTATTAATTTCACAATGTATAATATTTTCCTATTTAATATTAGAAATAATAAGTAGTCTAGAAATAACTATCTAGAAAATATCTTATTTGACTAAGTATCTTTTCCACAAAATTTGAAAAAAATATCTAATTTAAGTTATATTAGAAAAATCTAGAACTTAAATATTTTCAAATTTAAATTTAATTAAATATTAAAAATTAAGTTGTAACCACTTAATTTGAAAATATTCTATTTTAAGTTAATATTCTAAAAGATATTCACTTAAAAAATATCTAAAATATTCTATTTTAATTTAATATTCGAAAAGATATTAACTTAAAAAATATTTAAAGAATCTTAACAACCAATGCCTAAAATTCCTCAACTTAATTTTGAAATTTTAAATCCAAAAGATATTCAGATTTAAGTTGGTTAGTTATAGATAACTAAATATCAACTTAAATAGGAATATTTAATGAAAAATTTAAATTAAGCTTTAGAAAGAATCTAGATGGTTATAATTCTAAATTTAATTAAATACAAGAAAATACTTATAGTTTAGCTTAGAATAAAAAATTCTTTAAACTATAATTTTCTTAAATTAATTTCAAAATAAATAAAATTAGTTATGTTGCTAATCAATTTTATTAGGTTAAACTAATTTAATTAACCTAGTACAGTTATTCAAATAAGGCAAATGGGCCTTCACAATTGGGGTGGTTCATGTGAGGGGGTGCTGGGTTCAGTATGTCGTACCCACTTCTATGGCTCCCAACTCTCACACAAGGCCCAAAAGAGAGGAATTTAACCTTAAAATGAACAACTGTTATTAATTGAATAGGCCCAAAAACTAAATGGGCCTAAATAAAATCTATCAAGAACTATGATAATTTATTTAGCAACAATAACCTATATGCATCTATAATGAAATTAAACACATAGGCTCACACAGACATACTTTGGATGGGTCCTATCATGTTGCTAGGTCATACACAAATGAAAGAAGATTGTAAATATACCTGTTACAAATAATTTACTTGACCAAGGGAGCCATCAGATCATTAGATCTGGCAAAAAGTTAACCATGACTATTTACAATCAAGCAATAATAGGTTTTGAAAACTTACAAACAAGCTAAAACACATACTCCTGCAACAAGGTTAGCTGGATAGTTGGATGTAGGATTTATTTAATTTTAAATAAATAATTTCGAAAAATAATTAATTAAATAAATAAAAAATTTATTTACGAAAATTTTAAAACAAAATTGAAAAAATTTCGAAATTTTAAAAAAAAATATTTAAAATTAAACCTACAATTTAAAAAAATTAGGTTTCAACCAACCTAAATATCATTTCAAAATTTGCTAACTACTTTTAAAAATTTAATGTTATTTTATAAATAAAAATTAAATAAAAAATTAAAAAAGATAAATGAATATCTTTTTCAGATTTTAAATGTAATTTAAATAAATGAAATAACAAAATTTAAAAGTTAGCAAAATATCTTACATCTATTTAAAATTACATGATTAAAGTTATCTTATTTTAAATTTAAATAAGGTCAAATTATTTTTAAAAAAAAATTAATTTAAAAATTTAAAATCTGACCTTAAATTTAAAATTAAGATAATATATCATCAAATTTAAAAATAAGATAGATAATTAAGCAAAAAAAAGATAGATACTTACTATTTTTAAATTCAAATTACACTAATATCATGAATTAAATTTAAAAAATATTAATAAATTTAATTATGATAATTAGAATTGAATTAGGAATAGTAAATGTATAAATACAGAACTACACAAAAAATCGGAAGTTAATTCCATGAAAAAGTATGAAAAAACGAAGAAAAACGAAAAAATTGCGAGCTGTACGGACAATATGCATTGCATACTGTCCGCGCGCGCAACAGGGAGTGCATGGGCGAGAATTCTCGGCGCAGGAGGCTGCCAGCAGCCTCTCCACGCGCAGAACCCAGGATTTCAGACAAAATTCTTGTCTGCGTGCGTGCTGTCCGAGGGACAAGCCTCGTGCGCGCGCGCGTGTAGTTGCACGATTCCTGATTTTTTCTGAAACTTCAAAAAATCATAACTAATTCAAATTAAATCGAAATTGAGTTCTGTAAAAAAGTAACTTTCTTAATTTTTTCCATACTATCCAATAAAAATAATTCCAGAAACAGATATTCGATTATTTTTCACGAAAATTCACAAACATCAATCAATCATCAAATAACACTCAATACAACATGATACCATCCAAAACATCAAACAATCGTTTTAAAGTCCAAATTTCTTGCAAGAAAATCAATTACCATGGCTCTGAGGCCAGTTGTTGGAAATTATTTTACCAGGATCTTAGATCTACTCACAAGTATGTTGATTAACACCCTAAATATGAACTTTCTAAAACGATGAAATAAACACATATAAAGTTTGGGAAACCTTACATTGGGTGCAGCAGAATATAATGACTCCTTCCGTTCAGATATCTAGCCCTTGATTCCTTTCTGTAGCAGAGCATTATAAATATCTGAACCTGGATCTCTTTCTCTGATTCTTTGGTGCTGAAACTCCTTTTGCTGAAAGTCTTTCTTCACGATCTTCCTCACTATGATTGAGGTATTGCTTGCTGTGTGTGGGCACTACTCTAACACTAAGAATTTCGAAATCTCAATGAGGAAGAGAGAGAGGGAGTGGTCGGCCAAAGATAGGGAGAGAGAGAGGCTCAGTTTTTTCTGAATGAAAAGTCAAAAGAAAAGTTAAAGTGTTATTTTCCTGAAGCCTTCACTATCTATTTATAGCTTTCCACTAGGGTTAGGTTTGAATTATTTGGCATTAAAATAATGAAAATATCAGTTTAAATTCCCTACAAAAGTGGCCGGCCCTGCATAGTGGATTTGGGCCTCACTTTTTGCGATTTTGCAGTTTTATCTTTTCTGCATCTGATTTTCTCAAAAACGCCAATTTTCTAATTCAACCATTTAAATGCCAATTCTAACTATTTAATAACTATAAATAATTATTAAATAATATTATCATTTATCATATTTATTAATTGAACCATACAAAGTATCATAATTAACAAATATGCCTCTAAAACTCTTTCTTTACAATTTCGCCCTTACTTAGTGAAAAATTCACAAATAGACATAGTCTAAATTGAGAATTATAATTGATTAATCAAAACCAATTATATGAGTCTTACAAGCAACATTATCTCAACTAGTGCGGGTACCATGGGTCTATATAACCGAGCTTCCAATAAGAAGATCAAGAATTTATAACCTAAATTCACTGACTTATTAATTCTTCGTTGAAAATCCACGCATAGAACTTAGAATTGCACTCTCAGTATATAGAATGCTCTATATGTTCCACCATATTGACACATCATTAGTTATCCATTGTTATTATCCTAATTTGATCAATGATCCTCTATATGAATGATCTACACTGTAAAGGGATTAGATTACCGTTACACCCTACAATGTATTTAATCCTTAAAACACTTAACCCCGTATAAATGATATTTCAGCTTATGTAAAATGAGATCTCCACCATTTATTTTTGTTTGGTCAAGCTCGAAGGAGATCATCCTTTACTTACTATTCGCCAGATAGAAGCTATAGATTCCATGTTTATGTTAGCGCTCCCACTTAATTGCACTACCGTGTTTCCAAAATGTACGTATCACCCTGACCTAAAAGTAGGCTTAACTAACAAATCAAACAACACGAATAGCCTCCTGAGATTGAGCCTAATCATAATAGGATTAAGATCATTTGATCTAGGATCAACTAGGCGATATTGACTTGAGTAGATATTACGGTAAGTTTAATAAATCTAAGTCAAAGTTCAATATCGGTCCCTTCCGATGCATACTCCATGCATCCAACCTGAGCTTTACTTTAACCAATGCTCTGGAAAGAACATAACACTTCTCCAAATGCAAGTAAACTCTGTTGTAGATTATCATATCAGTAAAACCCTATGTCTGATAAATCTCGGAAACTTTATTCACATAGTCATGTTTACTTTCCAATGTGTTGACAGCACAATAAACAGGATCAAGTATGTGAAAAGGGTTTCAGATGAATTCATACATTATGTACATATAATCATGAAATAAATCATGTGAACCATGCAACATTGAATGTTATTTCTGATCTATATTAATAAGTAAATCTGATTATATTGAAAAGAGTTTTATTTAGGGCATAAAACCCAACACTACATGCATCAGCCTAAGGGATATGAAGAAAAAGGGAAGGAAGACTTGGTTTGCAAACTGATTAAGTCCCTCTATGGACTTAAACAGTCACCAAGACAATGGAGTAAAAGGTTTGATGAGTTTATGATCAAGAAAGGGTTCACTAGAAGCTACTATGATACCTGTCTATACTACAAGGGCACTAAAATTGAAGAAGTCATCTACTTACTTCTGTATGTAGATGACATGCTCATTGTTTGCAAAGAAAGGTCTAGAATTGACCTTATGAAGGGTTTGCTAAGAGAAGAGTTTGAAATGAAGGACTTAGGCAAAGCAGCTAAGATCATAGGGATTAACATCACAAGAGACAGGGAGAATGGAACTCTAAGGCTACATCAGAAGAACTACATAAAGAAAGTCATAGAAAATTTTTCTATGAAAAATGCAAAGGAAACTAAACAACCTATGACTAATCATTACTACCTAAGCAAAGACCAATGTCCTAAAACAGTAGCAGAAAAGGAAGCTATGAGTGAAGTGCCCTATTCTAGTGCTGTGGGATCTGTGGTGTATCTAATGGTCAGTACTAAACCTGACTTAGCCTATGCCATTAGTGTACTTAGTAAGTACATGACAAACCCAGGTAAACAACACTGGGAAGCAATGAAATGGTTGTTCAGATACTTAGTGGGATCTATTGAAGTTGGATTAACTACAAGAAAAGGGACAAGAGCAGAATGATCACTGGGTACAGTGATGCAGACTATGCAGGAGACAGAGATAGTAGGAAATCTACCTCTGCCTATTTCTTTACACTATGGGGAAATTGCATCAGTTGGAAGGTACAACTGCAGCCTGTGGTAGCATTATCTACAACAGAATCTGAGTATGTAGCTGTTACTGATGCTATTAAGGAAGCTATTTGGCTTAAAGGAGTACTAGATGAACTAAAGCTACTTAATGAAGAACCTATTGTCTACTCAGATAGCAAAAGTTGTATCCACTTATGTAAGAATCTTGTCTTTCATGACAGAACCAAACATGTGGAAATTAAGTATCACTTTATACGAGATAAAGTGACACAAGGAGCTGTACAGATAGAGAAGGTCCCAACTGAAGAGAACCCATCTGATATCGGTACTAAGGTGCTACCCCTAACCAAGTTCAAGCACTGCATGGACTTATTAGGGGTTGGTAATGGTGGATGACCATTACCACTATGAGCTAAGACCCTTGAAGAATGATGCACTATAAGAACAAGTGTCCCAGGAGAAATCTAAGGTGGAAATTGTTAAAATTAGATCTCCCTTGGACCACTTGTTTTACAGTTTTACAAGAAGATTAAAATTACAAGTAAAAGGCTCGTGGCTTTACCCACTCACCAGACACAACTGTTGGATATATTTTACCAGGATCTAGATTTACTACCAAGTATGTTTCATTACCATCCTAATATGAATTCTAAAACAATGAAATAAACACATATAAAGTTTAGTAAACCTTACATTGGGTGCAGCGGAATATAATGACTCCTTCCGTTCAGATCTCTAGCCCTTGATTCCTTTCCGTACCAGAGCATCACCAAGATCTGAACCTGGATCTCTTTCTCTCCTTCCTTTGATGTTGATTCTCCTTCTTGTTGGTTTATTTTCCACAGTCTTACACACTATGATTGAGATACCACTTGATGTGTGTGGGCACTCACTCATTCACTAAAGGATTTCAAAATTTAGAGAAGAAAAGAAGAGAGAAGGTGGCGGCTAGAAATTTTTCTCTGAAGGAATGATATGTATCATCTTTTCCTGAAGCCATCACTACCTATTTATAGGTAACCACCTAGGTTTAAGTTAGACTTATTTGACATTAAAATAATGAAAAAATAAATGATAAAAGCCTACAACAGTGGTCGGCCTGGGCTTTGGATAATGGGCCTCACTTATGCAATTTTGCTGTTTTATCATTTCTGCATCACATTTTCTCAAAAACGCCAATTTTTAAATTCAACCATTTAAATGCCAATTCTAATTATTTAATAACTAAAAATTAATTATTAAATAATATTGTCATTTAATATATTTATTAATTAGATATATAAAGTCTCTTAATTAATAAATAAACCTAGAATCTCTTTTCTTTACTATTTCGCCCTTGCTTAGTGAAAATTCACAAAGTAGACATAGTCTAACTTTAGAATTATAATTGATTAATCAAAATCAATTAACTGAGTCTTACAAACAGTATGGTCTCAACTAGTATGAGGACCATGGGTCTATATATCCGAGCTTCCAATAAGCAGAACAAGAATTTATATCTAAACTCACTGACTTATTAATTCTTCGTTGAATCCACACATAGAACTTAGAATTGCACTCTCAGTATATAGAACGCTCTATATGTTCCGTGATATAGATACGTCATTAGTTATCCATTGTTATAATCCTAATGTGATCAATGACCCTCTAATAGATGATTTACATTGAAAAGGCACTAAGTTACCGTTATACCTTCAATGTATTTTATCCTTAAAACACTTAGCTCCGTATAAATGATATTTCAGCAAAGTGAAATGAGATCTCCACCATTTATCTCTGTTTAGCCAAGCTCGAAAGATATCATCGTTTCACTTCTAAATTCCTATAGAAGTTATAGATTCCATATTTATGTTAGCGCTCCCACTCAATTATACTATCATATGTTCCCAAAATGTACGTATCACCTTGACCCAAAAGTAGGCTTAACTAACAAATCAAAGAACATGTATAATACTCTTGAGATCGAACCTAAACATATCAGGATTAAGATCATTTGATCTAGGATCAACGGGTGATATTGAATTGAATAGATATTACGGTAAATTTTAATATATCTAATCAAAGTTCAATATCAGTCCCTTCCGATGTATACTCCATACATCCGATGCTGGTAAACTTTGCCAATGTCCTGGAAAGGACATAACACTTATCCAAGGTGTAAGAATACCTATCGCTGATTATCATGTCAGTCTAAATCCAGTGAACTGACAAATCAGGGAATAAACTTTCGAACATATAATCAAGATTATATTTCACTGTGCTGACAACACTATAATCATTAACAAATTCATATGTTCTGGACTGAAATAGAATTCATACATTATATATATATAATCATGAAATAAATTATGTGAACCATGCAACGTTAAATGTTATTTCTGATCCTTATTAATAAGTAAATATGATTATATTGAAATGAGTTTTATTTAGGGCATAAAACCCAACAACAACAACATTAACAACCTAGTGTAACCGAATTTTTGTTTTGCAATAGAAATTCTGTTACACACTTTACACTAAACCTAAAGCTATAAAAGGGGAGCAGATGCTTACCAATCTCTCAGTGGAGAGATACCAGAAGTGTGAAGACCCAGCTTTAGTGAGAGAGCCTCTCGAGGATATTTTACAGTGTGTACATGCAAAGAAAAAAAGAGAGAGTTAGTGAGAATCAAAGAAAAAAAAACACTTAAAGAAAGAAACGAGAGAAATATCAGAAATACTAGTCGAGTTATGACTTGGATTTCTCACCTGATGTAATATTCACCATTGATAGTGCAGATCTGAGATCGTTCTTCAAGGCGAGCTCGAAAGAGGACGTACCCCTAGATTTAGGGCGAACCTCTATAAACTCTTGTGTTTGTTTTCTTATCTTTCTTTCACTACTTATGTTTGATCATGTGTGTGTATGTGTTTGTGGTAATTTTCTGGGGAAGGCTGGGTAAAATCGATCTGGTTCAGATCGAGAAGTAGATCTGGTTTTTAGGGTTTGTGAACCAGGGAGAGAGAGAGAGAGTTTGATTCAAACTCTCGAAGGTTCGTTTGGCAAGTTCTGAGCTAGGGTTAACTCACTTGCCTTGGTTTTGTTCCAGGGAAAACGACAGATCATTTTGACTTAAACGATTTGTCGTGCAGGGATAAACGACAGGGTTCTTAGTCGTTTAGTTAAATCCGTGTATTGATTTTTCAAGGACAATTTTGTCCCTGTCGTTTTAATCTACTCTTGAGTTGGTGTAGGGGCATTCTTTGAAAATCAAGAAAATTCCTACAGCTGGTTTATCACTCTACAAAATGACCTGCTCTTTCTCTCTCTAAGGCTAGACCAAAGCACTTCAAAATGGACAGGTTGATTCTTGGTCTATCCTGGGTTTATATACTTGTTTGATGTTGAAATTAAACAGGCCTTGCCCCTGTGTTGTTTTTTCTGTTATGAACTTGTTTTGTGTTAAGAGAGTTGGTTGTAAAATAGTTATAAACTGTTAGTTGCTTTTGGTTTGAGTTGTGACAAGTTGTTGGAGTGTTGAAATGTTATTATTTAAGTTCTGTGTTGTAAAAAGTTTTTGTTGAGAGTAGTGATTCTTGCCAATGACACAGTATTCTCTTATTAAACTTTTAGGCTTGTGTGAACCTTGCTTTTTATATTCCTTGTAACTTATTGAAATTATTTTCTTATGAGACAGTTTGTACGGAGATTTACTTAATATGAGCTATTAGAAAGGCTCCTAAGCGTTCAAAATGCATGCAATAGTATGCTGAAAAATAGTAACTAGTAAGATTTTCAACCATTTATAAATGAATACATCAAGTTCCCAAACTATATTTTCAATAGCTATCATTCATTTACTTTTATAAACAATTAGTAGCATCTTTTGTTAGAATTTGGAATGAAAGTGGCTAAGGTGCATGGGTTCTATCTCAAAACTAATTGGCAATGAGAGGAGTAGCACATTCATACTATACATGATAATTTATTTTCATACATTAGCAATGTGAGACTTTTTCTAATACACTATCCTCACGTTTGGGTCTGAAAAGTGTGGGTATAACGATGACCTTTAAGAGACGACAAGGTCAAAATGTGACATTTGAAAGAATCCTGCAAGGCCAAATCGCAAAATTTGTGGGTGTACATGTCGTGAAATTTGTAGATTTTGAAATAGGTCAAAGACCCCAACACTGGATCTGGCACACATTGACTGAAATGTCCCAAATGGAGGTTAAAGGGGACACAATGAAAGTTTTTAGGGTTGGCTCATTTTTTGGAACGGCAGCACTTTGGGCTAGCTCACAACGGATTGACTCTGATACCATGTTAGAATTTAGAATGAAAGTGGTTAAGCTGTGCATGAGATTTTATGATCTCAAAACTAATTAGTAATGA
The DNA here is from genome assembly GCF_029168945.1 of Cannabis sativa. Lineage (NCBI taxonomy): Eukaryota > Viridiplantae > Streptophyta > Magnoliopsida > Rosales > Cannabaceae > Cannabis > Cannabis sativa. The sequence goes on along the minus strand of NC_083610.1, from coordinate 45,337,368 downwards.
TAGGAGTAGCACATTTATCTTATATATGATAATTTATTTTTACACATTAGCAATGTGAGATTTTTTCTAATATCTTTTACTAATTTAAAAGTGATAATGTAAAGAAGAGAGAGTTACACAATGTATTATCATTATTTCTTAAGAATTTGTAATTCCTTTTTTATGATCATTATCAACACATTTGTAACTCTATAATACATGTTACAATTTGATAAATTAATAATTTATCATAATTAATTATTTAATTTAAATATTATATTATATAAATAATATAACATATTATACACGAGCTAAAGGAGCATCCTTTTGTAGATATTCTTTAAAAATTTGAAGAATGATGTATTATCATCTATTGGGATTGCTCTAAATTAATTGGTGATACATAACCGACTATAGCAATTTATTATACATATTTTGTTTCTAAATTAATCTAGTTTATATGCTTTACAAATTTTTAGAAATGCTAGTATTATCATAGTCATCTCTCTATATATATTTTGAATAATTAGTAATTTTATTCTGTGAACTTTCGACAATATTGATTTTACTCTTAAGATATACGACTTGTTAAGAATTTTCTTGAACTCTTACATTTACAGAAATTTAGTCATTCTATTAGGTTCCGTCCCATTATTCCCTTTAAATGCTGACATGTCTTCGTAAATTAACAACTTTACACCTTAACTATCAAATTGTACCCCCTCAAAATTAAAAATGAGAAAGATTCAACATTTTTTTTAAGTAAATCTTAAAAAAAATTTTAGATTAAAAAAAAATCATAATGATTAAGAAAATTAAACAATAAATTAAAATTTTAAAACTAATGAAGTGATTTTAAAAAAAATATTTATCTTTTATTAAAAAATCCATTTAGATATTAAAAAATATATATTAAAATTGAATTTTTATAAAAATTAAATTTTACAGGAACAAATTTGAGTATATTTTTTTTTTTCTTAAAAAATGTAGATTTATTTAAGTAAACATAATTTTTTTTTAGTTTAATTTATAACTTTTTTTTTTCAAAATATTTTATATTTTTATTGAATTTCTAATTATTTTCTTTGTTTGTTCATATATGAGTTTATAAATATAAATAAGTTTGACTTTTTCTTCGAAATTTTTTAGTTTCTTTAAATTATTTATTAGATTCTCAATAATTTTAGTTTGATTTTTTATAATATATGTTTATAAATAAGATAAAGTTTGAAAATATTTTTTTAGGAATAATATATGTTTTTTTTAAGTAAAATTAATATTTTTTTTATTAATTTAATTTTTTTATCAGATTTTTTAGTAATATGTATTATTTTTTTTTTCAGAATTAATAGAATATTATAATTACTTAAAAAAAGTAAAAAAAAATATAATTATAAAATTATTTTTTTAATAAAAGGGGGCAAAACTTTGTATTGGTCAAAGTTCAAGAAGTACAAATATTAATTTTTAACGGTAAAAGAAAATAAAATCTAATAGAAGGGGCATAATAATGTAACTGTTATATTTTATAAAGAATTTGAATAAGTGTATATTTTAGAAAATAAAATCAGGTAGTATTAAAAATTTAAGGAGTAAAAATACTAATTTTTTTTTTTTTTCATAATTCTTATTTAAGTATACGAATATAAAATTTTAGAGACTTCTAGAATTGTGTATCAATTTCAATACCTTTAAATACAAATTTTCTATTTTTTTTTTTTTTAACCTTCCTGAATGTCTTTCACGATATATGCAATAAATAAAAATCTCAATTTAAATTCAAAAAAGAGTGGTGATTGAATTTTCTTCACAATTAATTCATTATACCGACAAATATATCTTGTCATAATAATTGAATATATAAGAACATTGAAATGTAAGAGCAGATGTGAAAAGTAATGGAATGTGGTGATGTGTGATGATTTCTCCCTATGATAATAATGTGAAGAGAAGTGTTAAAGGGTACTAGTGATGTGTAACATTTTTTTATGTGTTAATATCGCTTTTAGTCTAATTTAATATCAAGTCCTATATAGTTTAATATAGTAATTTTAGGGAGTATCGCTAGCAAATCGCAAATATGATATGTCTAGAGATGCTAGACACTATTGGTGCCTAATAGCTATTGGAGAACATTGTCCCACATGGACTAAATGTAAAAGTATTGAGCCATATATAAGAACATGGACTACTCTACTCATCACCAATTGATTTTGATCGAACCCTATGATTCTCAACATAGTATCAGAGCCATATCCGATCTTTTGATCTACACCTATCCAGATGGTTAGCCAGCCGCATGAGATCTAGATGGTGCATTGTGATAAGGTGATTCAAGATTGGCGAGCACAAATAGCCATATATAAGAACATGGGCTACTCTACTCATCACCAATTGGTTTTGAGATAGAACACCCATAATTCTCAACAATAGCAATGCTCTAATTTAAATGTAAAAGCATTATTCAAGAAAAAAAACTATAGTTTGGTAGAGAGAAAAAAGAGTAGATGGAGAGGGGTGGATGAAAAGAAATGGAGGAATAGGTTAAACCTTTTGTTTGGTAAAAAGGAAAGATGAAGGGAAAGGAAAAGTGGTCGAAGACTTTCTTCCTCCAAACTTAAAATTTACAATCACTTTTAAAATGGAGAGATTTGAGAAAAAAAAAACAATATATATAAAGATTATATTTATTCTTAAAAAAAATAATAAATAATTATGTTAGGAAGGATAGAATTGTAATTTTAATAATTAACATACATTTTATTTTTCTAGTTCTATTTCTAATACCAAACCAAACAACATAAAGAAGAGCTACTTCTCTCCATCTTTCACTCTCTATCCTTCGATCCTTTCCTTCTATCACACTCTCCATCCTTCTAACCAAACATGGCCTAAAATGTACTAATAGAGTCTATAATAGAACTTCACGATATCCAATTTTACATTATGATATCTAATAACCAAACATGGCCTAAAATGTATTTATTAAATATTTAATTTTACATTATAATAGAACTTCATCATATTATTTCTCAGTTAAAAATGGAAATTCAAAAAATTCAGCTAACACTTCAATATAAAATACATTGTCTTAGCCACAAATTAAAAAAAAAGTTATTTTATTATTTGTTGAAAAGATTAGATATTTTCCATTTAGATATTTACCTCAGCTTGGACACCTCATCATTTGATATACCATGAGTTGTCAATTAGAGATTTCTAGAATTCCCTAAAATCTTGGGATTCCTTTTATTCAGCCAATCATTGGCAAAGGAATATTTTACTGTTAGGAAAAGATACTCTTCCATGTACTATATATTTTCCATTAACGTTCCTGTACATTCATTGAGGATTTAATACAATTAATACAATATACACCAGAAGTTTTGCCCTGTTTTCTCTCTGTTTATTTTTCTTATTTTTTGTCCTTATTTAGCTTGGTATCAGAGGTAATGGCTTCTCCTTGTGATTCCTCAGTCAACAACACCAGATCACAAGCTGTTGACGCTCCTCCTCCAGCTCCAGCTCCGGCACCAGCTGCTCCAACGCTTCCTGCACCTCTACTACAACCTTTGGCCCCCATCACCATTCGCTTGGACAGAGACAACTACCCTTATTGGCGTTCCTAAGTTGTCCCAGCTGTGCGTGCTCACGATCTCGACGACTTTCTCTTATGAACCAGACCATGTGCGCCCCAATTTCTCGATGCTCCTGTCGAACAAAATCCCAACATGCAGCAGCAGGTAAATCCTCTGTTCACGGTTTGGGTTCGTACAAATCAGGCCATATTAAGCTAGCTCTTGAACTTGATTTGAGAAGCCATGCTTGGCCATGTTCTTCGTTGTCGCATCTCTAATGAGTTATGGTCCCTTCTTGAAACTCTCTTCACCACTCAATCCTTTGCCCGTATACTACAAGTGAGGTTTCAACTTTAGTCCCTAAAGAAGGGGTCCATGACCATTCATGATTACATTCTTAAAATGAAAACTTTGGCTGACAGTCTTAACTCTGCAGGACAAGCTGTTACTGATGATGATCTTATACTTTATATATTGGGAGGCCTTGGCCCAGAATATGACCCTGTGGTCATTAATCTTACGTCTCGAGGAGACCAACTAACTCTCTTTGAAGTGCAATTTCTTTATCAAAGCCAAGAGATGCGTATTGACCAACTCAACTCAACCTCCGCTTCAGAACTAAATGCTCCTTTTGCCAACTTTGCTGCTAGAGGCAAGAGGCCCTTCATCCCATCTAACTCAGGAAGATCCTCTGGTTTTCGTGGCCGTAGTCGCGGACGAGGTCGTGGAAATCAAAACCGTGTGGTGTGTCAACTATGCAACAAGCCTAGACATTCTGTTGTCAAATGTTACTATCGTTTTGATGTAAGTTTTACTCCAGCTGCTAGTTCTCAGAATCCCTCTCAAAACAACAATGCAAACCACCAACACAACAACAATGCTAATCAGCAGGCGTTCTTAGCCAACTCGTCTCAGCATCCTCATCCCGATGACACAAATTGGTATGTGGATAGCGGAGCCAGAAACCACATCACTGACAACGCCAACAACATCCAAACTCCTGCTGAATACAGTGGTAAGAGTCGATTAATCGTTGGTAATGGACAGTCGCTTGCTATTTCTCATATTGGTAGTTCAGTCATTAAATCCTCTGGTATATCTAAACCTGTTAAGTTGAATACAATATTGTGTGTAACTGAAATTTCTAAAAATCTGTTGAGTGTTTCACAACTAACAAAAGACAATAAGGCTTATGCCAAGTTTTATGCTAATGATTGTGTTTTGAAGGACATGGATTCGAAGAGGGTTCTTCTTCAAGGGAAGCTTAGCAATGGACTCTATCAACTTACCACACCAGCAACATGTTCTGCTAGTTACTCACCAATCTGTTTGTCTACTCAAAAGTCTAGTGTTAACAGTCCTAGTGTTAGTCCTAATTTAGAGTCTATCGAGTCTTGTTTTCAAGTTTCCACTAGTGAATCAAGTTTGTGGCATCATAGGCTAGGCTATCCTTCCTTTAATGTACTTAAACATGTTTTAATCAATGAAAAGAAGTCTTTACCTTTTAATTTACAATTTTGTTCTAGCTGTCAACTTGGTAAATCTCATCACAAATCTTATCCTGCTACTTTAAAAGAGTGAAAACAGGCCCTTGAATTGGTGCATTCGGACATATGAGGTCCTGCACCCACTATGTCTAGGCATGGCTATCGTTATTACATCCATTTTTTGAGAAACATATGGGGTCCTGCACCAAAGATGAGGTCTTATCTACCTTCAAAGCCTTTTGAATGTAGGTTGAGAAACAACTAAATACCACCATAAAAACTGTTCAAACCGATTGGGGAGGAGAGTATAGAAAATTTGAGCCATATCTCTAATCCATAGATGTGAAATTTGGACATCCTTGCCCTCACACTCATCAACAAAATGGAAAAGCTGAACGAAAACACCGTCACATAGTTGAGACCGGTCTTACTCTCCTTGCTCATTCAAGTATGCCTCAAAGATTTTGGTGGGAGGCTTTCCAAACAGCAACCTTCCTTATCAATTACCTTGCCACACGTGTTTTAAATTATAAATGTCCAATTCAAAAACTGTTTGGTCTTGTCCCAAATTATAAATTCCTAAAGGTTTTCGGTTGTGCATGTTACCCATATGTTCGGCCTTACAACACAAACAAATTACAATTTCGTTCAGCCAAATGTGTTTTCATAGGCTATAGTCCGAGACACAAAGGATATATGTGTCTTCACACCTCAGGTAGAGTCTACATTGCTAGTAGTGTAACCTTTAATGAATCTGATTTTCCATTTGCTAATGGCTTCACATATCCCACTGCACACACAGATTCCTCACTCTCACCTAGTCAATATCCCCAATGGTTACCATATCTGTCCACTGTAACTTTAGAACATGCTCGTGCTGTAGTTGTTGTTGGTGATACTCATTAGCAAGCTTCTCAACAAGATGAACACTCCTCGAGTTCACCTGTTTCTCATCTGCACAATCCCATTACTCCATCATCAACTCCATCACAACAAACCAGCCCAACCTCTATCAAATCATACCCGACTATCCCTCTTCACATTAACCTGCCACTCTCACCTATTTCTCACACCAGACAGCCACTTAAGCATTCCCCAATTCAGCAACAAACTAATCCAATTTCTTGCCCTCCACCACGTCCACCCCAGCCCACCCACCCTATGATCACTAGAGCCAAGGTAGGCATTCACAAACCCCATGTCTTTAATGCCTTTTCGCCCTTACCTTTGGCTTTAATGACTGAATTGGAACCTGAGAATGTGCACCACGCTTTAAAAAATCCTAAGTGGAAGTCGGCCATGGATACATAATTTTATGCTCTTTTGAAAAATAAGACTTGGATCCTTGTGCCTCGATGCCTAGGTATGAGTGTCATTGATAATAGATGGGTGTATCCTGTCAAGCTCAATAAAGATGGGACGGTTCAACTTCTCAAAGCTCGACTTGTCGCTAAAGGTTTTCAGCAACAACCTGGAGTTGATTTTTATGAGACTTTTAGTCCGGTTGTCAAGAGTTCCACCATTCGAGTTATTCTTCATCTTGCTGCCTCTAATCAATGGGATATACAGTAGGTTGATATTGATAATGCTTTCCTAAATGGCACACTCTCCGAAACAGTTTACATGGAGCAACCTGCTGGTTATGTTAGCACCTCACATCCTCATCATGTTTGTAAGTTGCAGAAAGCTTTATATGGTCTTCGACAAGCACCACGAGCCTGGTTTGATCGTCTACAGCAAGTATTATCCTCCATTGGCTTTTACAGCTCTGTATCCGATCCTTCTCTCTTCTTTTACAAACAAGGTGATGTTGAATTATATCTCCTTGTTTATGTTGACTACATCCTCCTCACAGGCAATAATAATCTCACTGTTCGCAGTATTATTGCAAAACTTTAGCAATGCTTCTCACTCAAAACACTTGGCTCAGTAAATTACTTTCTTGGTTTCGAAATCACTCGGGGGGCCTATGGTCTCCATCTCTCACAGAGCAAGTACACAATAAATTTTCTCAACAAAACTCACATGTTACACTCTAAGCCAAGTCCTACTCCTATCTCTCAGAGTGACAAACTCAATATAAATGACAGCAAGGCTTTCGATCAACCAAGGTTTTTTTGAAGTGTCATGGAAGGCCTTCAGTATTTAACTCTAAGTCGTCCCGACATTGCCTTCACAGTGAATAAGTTAAGTCAATTCATCCACAGTCCAACCCAACATCACTGTAATGTTTGCAAACGTCTCCTCAAATATTTAAAAGGCACAATTGGACAAGGCATTCTCTTCAAGCCGTCAAATGAGTGGAATGTCGAATGCTTTAGTGATGCAGATTGGGCCGGATCCATTGATGATCGAAAGTCGGCTATTGGCTACTGCGTTTATATTGGGGGAAACCTCATAACCTGGGGTTCTAAGAAACAAAAAGTTGTGGCAAAATCCTCAACAGAGGCAGAGTACAGGGCCCTCTCACAAACTGCCACAGAAATCGCTTGGCTTCATTCACTCTACACAGAACTCGAGATCAAACATAAATTGCATGCTGTCATTTGGTGTGATAATGCTGGTGCAAATCAACTCTCCTCAAATCCCATGTTTCACAGTCGCACCAAACACATAGAGGTGGATGTCCATTACGTTAGAGATCTCATCAAACAAGGTATTGTTGAAGTTAGGCACATTCCCACCTCAGAACAGACTGCAGACATTTTTACTAAGCCACTGTCAATAAGTCAGTTCTCATACTTGAAAGACAAGCTTGCCATTGTTGATCAACCAAGCCAAGCTTGAGGGAGCGTGTTGAAAAGATTAGATATTTTCCATTTAGATGTTTACCTCAGCTTGGACACCTCATCATTTGATATACCATGAGCTGTCAATTAGAGATTTCTAGAATTTCCTAAAATCTTGGGATTCCTTTTATTCAGCCAATCATTGGAAAAATGAATATTTTATTGTTAGAAAAAGATAATCTTCCATGTACTATATATTTTCCATTAACGGTCATGTACATTCATTGAGGATTTAATACAATTAATACAATATACACCAGAAATTTTGCCCGGTTTTTCTCTCTGTTTATTTTTCTTATTTTTCGTCCTAATTTAGCTTTATTTTAAGTAAATTTAAAATTTAAGTATTTTTTCTACAAATATTCAGATAAAATATAAAATTATTAATTAGCAGTTGATACCTATAGAATAAAACATAAAGTAATATTTTGGTATTTTTACATGGCAAATTTTACAATACCTCATCATTTTTTTTTGAGGTGTTTGCTCCATCATAATTATATCTATTAAATTAAATTAAGAGTCATGTTTTTGGTATTTTAGGTCTGGTATTTGTCCACCAAAAAGTAGGAGTAACTAAAGTTTGGAAACTTGCAACCTGCCTCATTTTATATTTTCATATACTATTTCAATTCCTTTAAGAAAATGTATTATTTCAATTAAAATAATATTATATTTTATAATACTTTTTTTTTTTTCCTTAGGTATGGGTGTGCATAAATTAATCTAATCCAATAACAACCAATCGATCCAATTACAACCGACCGTCAAACATTGGATATCTAATTAGGATCGGATCAGATTAGATGTTATTTTTTAATATCCAATCAAATCGGACTGGATGTTATTTTTACGAAAGCTTGAGCAAATGAAAATAAGAGGAAAAATAGAAGCCTCATTTTTGTATTTGGGGTTATATAGATGTCCTATTGAGATCATGACATGTGGCGAGTAAAAACCAAGGATGCCTCATTGAATGGCTATCCCCGAGACTCGCTTGCACGTCCATTCAATGGACACGAACCCCGAATGGTTTCAATGATGTGGCACCTTGGAAACGTAAAGGTAAATTACAAACCTCCATTCATACACCTCAAGAAGGTAATTTAGACGTCACCCGCAATGTGACTACTCGACTATCCCTCGAGATAGTTTCGTCACGTGACAGACAAGTATCATCGCAAAACTAAGGACATGTGTTATAAGATGAATTTTTTACCTAGAAATACAAGTACAGTCTCGTATACGACTGACTCGTGGACACAGTAGAAAAGGATGATGTGTTAATAACAGCCCCTACAGGGCTATCCTCGCATGATTGAAACTTGCAAGAAGGTGCGACCGCGACAAGATCCAATCGCACACTATGCCTAGCATAGTAGAATAGAAGCATAACATAGAGAGAAGTCGCCAGAGTTGCGCATATATCGATTATATGCTACAACCCAATGTTTCTCCCCTGTGCCCAATGTAAAGACTGCGCCTTTACAAGTGTCAGCTCCAAATGAATAATGTGCACGAGAACTCATTTAGAACCCACAAGTTATATGTTGTCGGTACATGAATGTCCAAAACGTGACCGACATTAGTCACATGCATTCTATCTGACCGGTTATGTAAACTGAAGGATCACTTTCTTTCTATATAAAGGAGTGATCAAATCTGAATGAAACTAATTACAAATCTCCTTTTAAAGTGGATTAAGCAAATCGGGCTCTGACTAAACCACTATAATTCTTTAATGTTCATTTGTTTATGTGCTTTTATATTTGATTAATTATTCTGAGTATTTGCCAATCTAGGCGAATACTTGTAAATCTATAAGTGGGTGTTCTCATTTAGTTTTAATACTAACAGTTTTTGATATTGTCTAAATTCCTCCAACAACACTAATCATATCAAACTAATAATATGTTGTTCAAATAATGACACAAATAATGCTAATTATGTTGGTCAAATAATGACATATGATTGATAAAAGATTTAAGTACAATAATTAATAAATATCATTTATCATAACAAGAACAATTTGTAATTTATATACTTAATTACCATTTACCGAAAAATTACAACCACTTTTGGGATCTTGCTTCTTCATCTTCTTCGACTGAATTATTATTCATAACTTCAATCAATAAGTTAAAAAATTTAAAATAATTAACATGTGAAATGTGAAAATTATTTTATTATTGGCGACCGAAGCTTAGCTAGCTACTGTACAACAACTATATGTCCTTTAACAATATATAATACATGTTGTATTAGGAAAAAATAATATTCAACCCTTCCAAAAACATAAAACCAAAACAGAGAGAAAATCAATACAATCTTTCATTATTAATGTTATTATTATATAGAGTCACTCACCACTACTATCTATATAATTGAGCTAGTATATTGTGTCTCATAATTATAATTAATAATGGAAATATCAAATGTAACTAAGAACAAGAAAAGAGAGGAAGAATTAATGGAGGGAGAAGAAACCATTCATGAAATTCTAGCAAAGCTTGAAAAGGCTGAAGATCCAATAAGTGATCAAAATCCTTATTATTGTTACCAAGGATTTTGGGTCCATAAATTCGTCTTGAAAGGTATAATATCATTCCAAACTCAATTTGTAGCAAGGGATGATGATATTTTGTTAGCTTCTTGCCCAAAATCAGGTACTACTTGGTTAAAATCTCTTGTTTTTTCTATTGTCAAACGTACTAGTAATTATAATAATCACCCTTTGGTTAGTACTAGTCCACATAGTCTTATTGGTGAACTTGAATTATCATTATTACCTAATGAAACAAAGCCAAGAATTATGAGTACACATACTCCTTACCCTTCCTTGCCACCCTCCATCAAGTACTCCAATTCTAAAATAATATATATTTGTAGAAATCCATTGGATTTGTTTGTTTCCCATTGGCACTTTGTTCATAAAATTTCTGGGGATAATATTGAACCAAGTCATTTAGAAGAGTGCTTTGATGTGTTTTGTAAGGGAATCCACATATATGGACCATTTTGGGACCATATTTTGGGATTCTGGAAAGCAAGTTTAAAGATGCCTCACAAGATATTGTTTTTGAAATATGAAGAACTTAAAAAAAACAATGTGTTTTTTATTAGAAAGATCGCAGATTTTTCGGGGTTTCCATTTTCGGTTGAGGAAGAAAATCAAGGCGTTCCAAAAAAAATAGAACAATTGTGTAGCCTTGAAAATATGAAAAATTTGGAGGTAAATAAAAGTGGGAGACATTATGTTGGTATTCCAAATAGTTCATTTTATAGGAAAGGTGAGATAGGAGATTGGGTGAATTATTTAACACCTCAAATGGCTGAGCGTGGGAAGAAGCTTATTCAAGAAAAGTTTGAACAATCTGGTTTAATGTTTGATTTCTAGATTGGTGTTATATAATTGTCTTTGTTCCACTGTCTTATGATTTATACAATTTATTTAAAGATTAATTTTTTTTTTGGTAAATATATATAAATATATATTATATATATATATATATCTTCTTATAAAGAGATGTATGTTTGTTGTAAATTCTAAATATATTGTCAATGGTTTAGGGTATGCATATCAATTCGAATATTTTGACCATAATAATATATTTGGTTTTTATATATAGTAATGTTATGATTATAATAATATATGGTTGGAACTTTAGTTAAATATATGAGAAGTGAATTGTATTAGTTTATTAAATCTCACATACGGGAATACTTCTTTGGAAGTATATACATAAGGTGTAACTATGAGATTTGAGTTTGGGCTCTAAGGGTCACCTAGTACTTTTGTGCGCATGACACACCATACTATTACACGCGCGCACCATTGTATGTCTGACTGTGCTGGGCTAGCAGGCGGGTGGTTGTGATGTCACTTTATTTTTTACCGAAAAATTATTTAATAAAATAAATAGTTTTTATTGTCAATTCAGTCAATAATCTGCTTTTTACTTCCATAAACTATCGTTCCTCCCACGATCATATTTACCATTTTATTGTGATGGACAAACACAAAAAGATCTCTCTTCTACCTTACGATTTTTCTCAGAGTAATTTTTTTGAATGTAATTGAGCGCTATCATTCGGTGCAAAACGATTCGTATACAGAGCTCGTTTTATCTTGAGGACGATGTGGTTGATAGACTGTCGTGCACACTTCGAGCAGAATCGTAATACATCTTAAAAAGAGCGATATAGTCCGAAGCTCAACCAAAAACATCATTGAGTAATTCGTTCCAGTTTATTTAATTTTCGAATAACATATCTTGAAATAATTTTCATATAGTTACAAAAGATTCAACTTAACTTGGGACTAGTTTTAAATTGGAATAAACTCCTATTATAAAATATTATAAATATATTACTGAAAAAAATGAAAAATGAATTTGTGTTTAGGTTAGGTTAATTCTCTCTTCTCATCACTTTCTATAGACTTTCAGTTAGGGTTAGGTTAGATAAAATGAATTGAAATAAAAGATTTTGGGCTGAAATCAACTCTTAGGGGCGAAATCACATGATGGGCTTTAGAGTTAGATTTTTGCCACTTTATTTCAACTAATGAAACAAAAGCGTCTTTTCTAATTTTAACACTTTTCTCATCTAATTATTTAAATACCAATTTTATTTTAGTAATTATAAATAATTATCAAATAAAATAAAATGTAAATATATTTATTAATTGTTAGGTTATAATTAACCTATATTTCGGGTCTTTAAAGTTAGCATTATCTCGTCTATTGGTGTCTTTTGGAGCAGTTTTACGCTTGATTTTCATTATTTCAGGTTCCCGGGGTGTTAAAGTTCGAATTCAGTCAAATGGCAAAAAACTGGGATAAACTTGGAAAAATTGGAAAATTCTGTTCCAGAAGTGTCAGTAGTCGCGACCTCCAGAGAGCCAGGTCGCGACCCTTTTTCTTGGTCGCGACCCTGGTCGCGACTTCGTGAGTTTGGCAGAAACTCGGTTTTTTCGAGTTTTGCCTGTAGTCGCGACCAGCTTAAATGCTAGTCGCGACTATGTACGGAAATCGCAGATTTGACCTAATTTTGATTTTTCACTCAATTGGAGGCTCACCACTCATCCCTATATAAGGAATACGACATTGAAGGTCAGATCTAAGCAAAAACAGACCTAATAGTGGAGGCAAGTGGAGAGGAAGCTATCTTGAAGACCCGGAGCGATACCACCTTCTAGTTTCTTTCTTTTACCCTTTTTATTCTTCTTTATGTTTGTTTTTATTTCAGAATTAATCATGGATGTTTTTAGAGTTATTATGAACTAAATTTCCCAATAAGGGAGGATGATGATTGCTGTTTAAGTTTATGCCTAGTTAATAAATAATTGCCATTCCTTCATCTTATGTGTGAATACTATCTTTATTTATGTTTAATTCCATGTGCAAGCTTGATCACCTTTTACATGTTTAATGATCTCAATTCGAAATCTGAAAAGTGAGAGTTGAGAATGCTAAAATTTGGATAGTCTAGGTTTTGATGTAAAACGAAAGTATTTACATAGCCTCAGTGACTAATAGATTATTGCCTAATGCTGATTTTATGTTGATTTAATTAAGAAGTTAATTAGAGAACATAAGATTTAGAACCTAAAAGATCTGAAAAGAGTTAGGTTAATTTATAATCTGTCATTCATATTGAGATAAGGATAGCAATTAGGTATTAACATAGGTAACTTATCATCAGGATTCACCTCCCTAATCTCTCATCTTGATTAATCTTCGTTTATTTTCTCTTTAATTTCTGAGTTATTTACTTTTAAAATTGCAACTTATTATTTTATCAAATAGAATCATAAGTATAGTTTAGTAGTACTTAATCCAATTCCCTGTGGTTCGACCTCACTTGCGTGAGATACTACTTGATACGTACACTTGCGTAATAAACAGAATTTTCGTAACAAGTTTTTGGCGCCGTTGCCGGGGAATTGTTTAAAGATTAATATTACACAAAATTATACTAACTTCTACTTTGGTATATTTTCTCTTGCTGATTTTTCTAACATTTTTCTTGCAATATTTTCTTGATCTATTTCAGGAATCATAAGTGTATGCGCCGTCAAGGACAAGCAGTGATATTACCAGTTGATCCCGAAATCGAGAAAACTTGTAGGATAAACCGAAAGAACAAGAGGCAAGAGGGAGTTTCAGCAACTGCTGAAACTTCAGACATCATGGCTGCCAATGCTGCAAACAATGGAGGCAATAACGGTAACAATGGTGGCGCAGTAGAAGATCAAGCTAATGGCCGCAGCTTGAGAGATTACATTCTCCCTACTCTGACGGGAGTGCAGTCGTGTATCAGGCCACCGGCAGTGGATGCAAATAACTTTGAGATAAAACCTGCCATACTTCAGATGGTGCAGTCTTCAGTTCAGTTTGGTGGCCTCCCTTCTGAAGATCCTAATCTGCATCTCTCTAACTTCATGGAACTTTGTGAAACCTTTAAAGTTAATGGAGTTAGTGATGATGCTATTCGACTGAGACTGTTCCCATTCTCTCTTAGAGAGCGAGCCAAGAGTTGGCTAAACTCCTTGCCACCCAACTCTATCGCCACCTGGAATGATCTGGCAACGAAATTCTTGTCAAAGTTCTTTCCTCCGGCCCAAGTACGCAAAGCTGAGAGGAGAAATTAATAACTTCTGCCAACAAGATAATGAATCTCTCCATGAGGCTTGGGAGAGGTTTAAAGATCTGATCAGAAAGTGCCCTCACCATGGTATAGAGAAGTGGATGCTGGTCCACAACTTCTACAATGGGTTGGTAGGAAATACAAGAACTTTAATAGATGCTGCAGCTGGAGGAGCCTTTATGAGGAAGAGTGCTAATGAGGCTTATGATCTATTGGAGGAGATGGCTCTAAACAATCAACAGTGGCCAACTGAGAGGAGTCAATCAAAGAAGGTAGCTGGTGTGTTAGAGGTCGATGCCATCACCAAGTTGACAGCACAGGTTGAGGCATTGACAAAGATAATTGCAGGGCAAGCTAAACAAGCCCAAGTTGTGTGTGAGTTATGTGGGGGAAGCCATCACTTTTTCAGAATGCCAAGCTGATGTGGATGATTTGCCAATGGATGAAGCTAAAGCCATTGGAAACTATTCACAGAACAACAACAACAACTATGGGTTCAACCAGGGTAATAACAAAAGAAACAGTGGGTTCTATCAGCAACGAAATCAGAACCAGAATCAGAATCAACAGTTTAATCAACAACAAACCTATGGTGGAAATTCTAGTTTGCAGACAGATTTACTGCTTCAATTCATGACTGAAACTAGATCTTCAATCAAAGACCTGCAGACACAGATGGGCCAACTAGCAACTCAAGTAGCAACCCGTCCTCAAGGGAATTTGCCTAGCACAACAGAAGTAAACCCCAAGGAAAACTGCAAGGCAATTACCCTGAGAAGCGGTAAAAATTATGATGGTCCTGAAATGCCACAACTAGTGAATGGAGAAAAGGAGAATGAAGAGCAACCGATGTCGACCCCAACACCCACTCCAACGAAGGCTACTGATAGTCAAACACAGCCACAGCAGTCTCCACCAACTAATATTGATCACCATGTAAAAATACCATACCCTCAAAGGCTTAGAAAGTCAAGCTTGGACAAGCAGTTCACCAAATTCCTGGAAGTGTTCAAAAGACTTCACATTAACATTCCCTTTGCTGAAGCTTTAGAGCAGATGCCAAGTTATGTGAAGTTTATGAAGGAAATCCTGTCAAAGAAGAGAAAGATGGAGGACTATGAGACAGTTGCTCTAACTGAAGAGTGCAGCGCCATCCTACAGAAGAAACTCCCTCCTAAACTCAGAGATCCAGGGAGTTTCACTATTCCTTGTACTATAGGAAAAATTGAGTGAATAAATGCACTTTGTGACTTGGGAGCTAGCATTAACTTGATGCCTCTATCGGTGTTTAAAAGACTGCAGTTGGGTGAAGCAAAGCCAACAACAGTAACTCTCCAATTGGCGGACCGATCACTAGCCCATCCTAGAGGAGTCATTGAGGATGTGTTAGTTAAGGTTGATAAGTTCATCTTTCCAGCTGATTTCATCGTTTTGGATATGGAAGAAGATAGCAATGTCCCAATGATTCTTGGGAGACCATTCTTGGCAACTGGCCAAGCCTTAATCGATGTTCAGAAGGGTGAATTAAAGCTGAGAGTCCAAGGAGAAGAAGTGGTCTTTAATGTGCTAAAGGCTATGACGTACCCAAAGGCAAGTGATAACTGTTTCTTCATTGATTTGATTGATGAAATGGTGAGTGAGAAAAAGCTGCTAGATGATCCTCTTGAACTAAGTCTAACTGAAGAAGAATTGACGGAGCAAGAAGGACAAGAGGTCATGGGGTATGTGAAGTGGCTTGATTCCTATGGGCCTTTAAACAGAAGATACTTTGAGGAATTGGGAGCGGTTCCAAAAGAGCTGAAGCCATCTACTGAAAAGCCCCCAGAACTTGAATTGAAGGTGCTTCCTAGTCACTTGAGGTATGAGTTTTTGGGTCAAGATAAAAAGCTTCCAGTTATTGTTTCAGCTTCTCTCTCTGATGTGGAAACTGATAGACTTTTGAGGGTACTTCGAGCTCATAACAAGGCCATCGCTTGGACACTAGGAGATGTTAAAGGAATCAGTCCTTCAACAGTGATGCATCGAATTCTCATGGAAGACAACGCCAAACCAACTATTGATGCTCAAAGAAGACTCAATCCACCCATGAAGGAAGTAGTCAGAAAAGAAGTAGTTAAGTGGTTGGATGCTGGAGTTGCTTATCCTATTTCTGATAGTAAGTGGGCTAGCCCGGTGCAAGTGGTCCCGAAGAAAGGTGGAATGACGGTGATCAAGAATGAAAAGAATGAGTTGATTCCTACAAGAACAGTCACTGGTTGGAGGATCTGCATCGATTATAGGAAACTCAACAAAGCAACAAGAAAAGATCACTTCCCTTTGCCCTTCATTGATCAAATGCTAGACAGATTAGCGGGGCAAGAATATTACTGTTTTCTTGATGGATATTTTGGATACCACCAGATAGCTATAGCACCTGAAGATCAGGAGAAGACTACTTTCACATGTCCCTATGGTACCTTTGCTTTCAGAAGAATGCCCTTCGGCTTGTGCAACGCCCCTGCCACTTTTCAAAGGTGTATGATGGCTATCTTTTCAGATTTGATTGAATCTTGTATTGAAATTTTTATGGATGATTTCTCAGTGTTTGGTTCTTCCTTTGATCATTGTTTGGAAAACCTGGAAAAAGTACTAACAAGGTGCGAGAAGTCTAACTTGGTGTTAAACTGGGAGAAGTGTCACTTTATGGTAACAGAAGGAATTGTTCTTGGGCACAAAATTTCAAAGGCAGGAATTGAGGTGGATAAGGCAAAGGTCTCAACAATAGAAAATTTGCCACCTCCAGTTTCTGTAAAAGGAGTGAGGAGTTTCCTGGGACATGCTGGCTTCTACCGCAGATTTATCAAGGACTTCTCTAAAATCTCAAAACCTTTATCGAGCTTACTTGTAAATGGAGTTCCATTTGAGTTCGGAGAAGATTGTTTAAAAGCTTTCAAGATTTTAAAGGAGAAATTGATTACAGCACCGATAGTAACTTCACCAAATTGGGAACTGCCGTTTGAGTTGATGTGTGATGCTAGTGACTATGCCATTGGAGCGGTTCTGGGTCAAAGAGTTGACAGAGTATTCCACACAATCTACTATGCTAGTAGAACTCTGAATGATGCTCAATTAAACTACGCCACTACAGAGAAAGAAATGCTGGCAATAGTGTTTGCTTGTGACAAATTTCGACCCTACCTAATTGGAAATAAGGTAATTGTTTACACAGATCATTCAGCAATCAAATACCTTATGACCAAGAAAGATGCAAAACCAAGACTGATTCGGTGGGTACTTTTACTTCAAGAGTTCGACTTAGAGATAAAAGATAAAAAGGGCACCGAGAACCTGGTAGCAGACCACTTGTCAAGATTAGAGCTGCAAGAGAGTCAGAATACAAAGGAGGTACAAATAAATGAGCAATTTCCTGATGAACAACTCTTTAGTGTGAGGGAAAACCTGATGGTACCGTGGTACGCTGACTATGTTAATTTCTTGGCTGCAAAAATAACTCCACCCGAGCTTTCGCGTCAACAATTGAAGAAATTATTTTCTGAGGTGAAACATTACTATTGGGAAGAACCAATCCTCTACAAGCACTGCGCTGATCAGATCATAAGGAGATGTGTTCCTGAAGAGGAGATGTATTCTATCCTAAATCACTGTCATGCTTTACCATGTGGGGGACATTTTAGTAGAAATAGAACAGCTGCAAAGGTGTTGCAAAGTGGATTCTTTTGGCCAACGCTATTCAAGGATGCTACTACTTTTGCAAAGGCATGTGATCGTTGTCAACGAACAGGTAATATTTCAAGAAGAAACGAGATGCCTTTAACAGGAATATTAGAAGTTAAATTGTTTGATGTATGGGGAATAGACTTTATGGGTCCTTTTCCTTCATCCTTTAGCAATCAGTACATTCTTTTGGCTGTTGATTATGTGTCTAAATGGGTCGAAGCTTCAGCTACACCTCAAAATGATGGAAAGACAGTTCTCCGCTTCTTACAAAAGAACATTTTTACTCGGTTTGGTACTCCTCGAGCAACAGTAAGCGATGAAGGGAGCCACTTCTGTAACAAGCAGTTTGAAGCACTTCTTTCAAGATATGGTGTCCGACATCGAACTGCTTTACCATACCATCCCCAAAGTAATGGCCAAGCTGAAATCTCTAACCGAGAGATTAAGATGATTCTGGAGAAAACAGTGCAAAGATCAAGGAAAGATTGGTCAAGGAAGTTAGATGACGCACTGTGGGCATACAGAACAGCTTTCAAAACACCGATTGGCATGTCCCCATATCGGTTGGTGTTTGGAAAGGCTTGTCATTTACCGGTGGAGTTAGAGCATAGAGCTTTTTGGGCCATGAAGACTCTTAACATGGAACTAAAAGCTGCAGGGGAGAAAAGACTGTTACAGCTGAATGAGCTAGACGAGTTTCGGAACGAAGCCTATGAAAATGCAAAGATATACAAGGAGAGAACTAAAAAGTGGCACGATCAAGGTCTAATACGGAAAGAGTTTCAACCAGGGCAGCAAGTGTTACTCTTTAATTCAAGGCTGAAACTGTTTCCTGGAAAGTTGAAATCAAGATGGTCGGGACCATTTACGGTGGTCAAGGTGTTTCCTTATGGAGCGGTGGAGTTAAAAGGTGAAAGTCCAACAACTTTCAAAGTCAATGGACAGCGTTTAAAGCTCTACTTGCGAGGTCAGTTTGACCAAGCCAAGTCCGCCATGATCTTGGCGCCACTTTGAAGTGCAAGGCTCAGCGTCTAGCTGCATGACGATAAACACAGCGCTTCTGGGAGGCAACCCAAGTATTATTTTATTAAACTTTTGATTATGTTTTAGTCTGCTTTAATATTGTTAGTATTTTCAATTTTTAGATTAGTACCAGACATTATTTCTTTTTAATTGAATCGTGAAAAGCGTGAAAAAAAAAATTATTTTCGACCTGAAGCCCAGTAGTCGCGACTAGCATTAAGCCTAGTCGCGACCTATTTCTCAAGTCGCGACCTCAGTCGCGACTTGCTGATTTTCCAGAAAGGCCTGAAAAATCCTCGTTAGCTAGTCGCGACTAGCCTTAGGCCAAGTCGCGACTTGCTGACCAAAAATTCTATAAATTCACACTTTCCCCCTCATTCAACCCTACACAAACCAAATTCAAATTTCAAATCCTCTCAGCCGACCCTACCATATTTTCATCTCAAAAATTCAATTTTTCATCTCCAATCTTCAATCTTTTCATCTTTTCTCAAATTACTTAAACCCAATCTAATCAAAAACCCAATTTCACTCAACAATCTACACATATCATCAAAACCCACACCAAAAAAATTACCCAAATCCAAAAATCACCATTGTTGTCACCCTCAACCTCAAGCTTTCAAGAACATTCAACAATGGAGGTGGAGTAAAGCGTTTTCGGGTTTGTAAGTATCACTTTCTTCATTCTTTCAAGAATTTGATTAATTATTTTGAGATTTTGAGTGATAAAAATGTGTGTGGTGTAAAAATATTGATGATATTGGGTTTATTATTATTGTATTGTGGTGTTGAGTGTTTAGGAATATTGTTTGAGTGAATTTTTATTTTTTGGGATAGAGAAAATTTAAGGGGAGGTGCTGCCCAATTTTTCTTAAAAAAAAAAAAAAAAGTCTTAGAAAAAAAGTTTCAGAAAAAAAAAGAAAAAAAAAATTCGAAAAAAAAAGAGAAAAAAATGGCACCAAAGAGGACTAGGAATGTTGAGGAAGGTTCGTCTTCGAACCCACCACCAACGGGTTTGATAGAACCCGCTTTGGTAGTATCGAGGCTCACAATCGCTTCGTGAGGTTGAAGAATAGAGCTTATATTGAAGATCGGGGTATTGAATTCCCGGAAAATCCATTGAGGCGCCAACCTCGGTTTGAAACGATCAGAGCGCAAATTGAGAGAATGAAGTGGGGAAGTTTTGTGGATACTCGGGGTCGGGCTAATGTTACTATAGCTTGTGAATTCCTTGCGAATTGGCCCGACCGCCGGAATGGGGAAGTGAAGGTTCGTGGAAAGAAAGTTCCCGCCACTGCTGACGCATTCAATATGATGTTCTCTGTCCCAGATTACACTAGGGAGGAACAACGCCTCCGAATTATTGAGGAGGAAGAGCAGTTTGATATGGTGAATGTCGCGGAGACAGTGGGATTTCCGGGGTTGAGGTTCCATGACAATGATGGTACCGAGGGGTCGCCCAATATTCTATACCGGTGTGAGCTGAACCCGGTGGCAAAAACATGGATGTACTTTGTGAGTGCTCAGTTAGTGCCCAACAAGCATTTTTCCGATGTCCAAATGGATCGCCTTAAATATGTGTACGCCATAATGAAGGGGTACAACATTAATATTGGACAAGTCATAAGGCAAAGCATTGACCAAATCGTGCAGGGAGCCACGGGAGGTGGTTTCGGTTTGGCGGGAGTTATCACAGAACTCTGCGGGGCATATGAAGTTCCCCAGTTAGAGTTTGACAACACGGTGTTGCCACTTCGTAAGATGGACATCGCCTTTGTCAACAGGCTGAAAGAGCCACACCCCTATGGGCAGCCACCACCTGATGCACCGCAAGGGCGTAGGCGGCAACGTGAGCCTAGTGTTGAGGAAGAAGAAGAGGAGCAACCACTACAATTGCCTGGGCCCATCGATCCTACAACACAATACACTCATGCACAGCTGAGTTACATAATTCAGCAGAACAACCACATGCAACAATACATGGTGCAGAGGAGTATCTATGATGAGGGACAAGTTCAGCAACTCAACTCTCTCATCAACAGAATGAACATTGGGATTGATGACCCGAACTACTTGGCACAACCTCCTCGGTTCTATCCCTATGACCAGCCCCCACCACCCAACCCTTTCTGAAAGGGTCTCAGGTAAGTTTCTTCTCTCTGCATATTACTGTATACATTGGGGACAATGTAATATTTAGTTTGGGGGGAGAGGCTTAAAAATTTTTAAATTCTGCACTTTAATTTCTGCATTTTAATTTTATGTTTTGTTTTTTGCTTTAGTTAAGGAATGGCAATAAGCTTGATGATAGTTGTATACTGTTGATTAGTGTGATGTGATTTGAATCTGTAAAATAACTGTGTGCTTGATTTTGTTAACTCTTTGGATTAGTTTGGATGCTTAGAAACCTGTGTTTTTCTGCAATTACTTAATTTATGAAAACTGTTATAATTGTTTTACTATGGTTTGTGGTAAGATGGACAGGATAGCTTAGAACTTGCATGTTTATTCTTTTGAGGCGAAATCCTTGATAGTGTTCAATTGGAATATGACTTAGGCATTTGTTGGATAGTTTGAGCCTTTCAAGCCTACCATAATGTGTATCCCTAGTTACCCTTTTGAGCCTTAACCTGTTGTGTTTTCACCCACTGATTTGAAATTTCGCAACCACACTATTAATTTTTATCCTCACCATGATTATCCATGATATCATAAGCTATATGATTAGTTTGGGGGAAAATAAACATTTAGTGTGACGAAATAGTGAGAGAGAAAAAAATTTGTGTAAGATTGAGATGAAAGAAGAGGAAAAAAATTGTGTAATTCAATGTCACTGAAAAAAAAAAAAAAAAGGAAAAAAAACAAAGCATTGAGAAAAAAAAGAATTAAAGAATATGATTTCAGTGATGTTGGAAAATAATAAATATATCTTCTCAATCCTGGTAAACTTGGGAACAGTATGGGGTTTAGAAAAAGAAAAGTAAAAGCTTGGGGGTTCTGTTTGTGTGCTTATGATATCTTGAGCCAAAATTGTCTCTTGCCTATCCCTGAATATCTGAGCCATATTACCTAAGCCTTGAAAAGACCTAATGATTCCAAAGAATACTGTCAACATTAGTGGAGAAAGGTAAACATGCAAGCTTATGAGTTATCGGGCTGTGGAACTAATGGAAAGAGTAAAACTTTTATAACGATGTTTCATATTTGAGTAGATAGTTGCAGTTGTACATAGTGTTGTTAATTGAGCATCCGAGTTAATTGTTAGAGTTAGTAGGATCAAAATTCTAGTTTATGCAAGGAAGAAAACAGAGCATGAGTCAGCAGCGTAGTGATTATCTGATAGCGTAGTTAGTTTTTTTTATCTTACTCGGGGGCGAGTAAGAATCTAGTTTGGGGGATTTTGTTAGGTTATAATTAACCTATATTTCGGGTCTTTAAAGTTACCATTATCTCGTCTATTGGTGTCTTTTGGAGCAGTTTTACGCTTGATTTTCATTATTTCAGGTTCCCGGGGTGTTAAAGTTCGAATTCAGTCAAATGGCGAAAAACTGGGATAAACTTGGAAAAATTGGAAAATTCGGTTCCAGAAGTGTCAGTAGTCGCGACCTCCAGATAGCCAGGTCGCGACCCTTTTTCCTGGTCGCGACCCTGGTCGCGACTTCGTGAGTTTGGCAGAAACTCGGTTTTTTCGAGTTTTGCCTGTAGTCGCGACCAGCTTAAATGCTAGTCGCGACTATGTACGGAAATCGCAGATTTGACCTAATTTTGATTTTTCACTCAATTGGAGGCTCACCACTCATCCCTATATAAGGAATACGACATTGAAGGTCAGATCTAAGCAAAAACAGACCTAATAGTGGAGGCAAGTGGAGAGGAAGCTATCTTGAAGACCCGGAGCGATACCACCTTCTAGTTTCTTTCTTTTACCCTTTTTATTCTTCTTTATGTTTGTTTTTATTTCAGAATTAATCATGGATGTTTTTAGAGTTATTATGAACTAAATTTCCCAATAAGGGAGGATGATGATTGTTGTTTAAGTTTATGCCTAGTTAATAAATAATTGCCATTCCTTCATCTTATGTGTGAATACTATCTTTATTTGTGTTTAATTCCATGTGCAAGCTTGATCACCTTTTACATGTTTAATGATCTCAATTCAAAATCTGAAAAGTGAGAGTTGAGAATGCTAAAATTTGGATAGTCTAGGTTCTGATGTAAAACGAAAGTATTTACATAGCCTCAGTGACTAATAGATTATTGCCTAATGCTGATTTTATGTTGATTTAATTAAGAAGTTTATTAGAGAACATAAGATTTAGAACCTAAAAGATCTGAAAAGAGTTAGGTTAATTTATAATCTGTCATTCATATTGAGATAAGGATAGCAATTAGGTATTAACATAGGTAACTTATCATCAGGATTCACCTCCCTAATCTCTCATCTTGATTAATCTTCGTTTATTTTCTCTTTAATTTCTGAGTTATTTACTTTTAAAATTGCAACTTATTATTTTATCAAATAGAATCATAAGTATAGTTTAGTAGTACTTAATCCAATTCCCTGTGGTTCGACCTCACTTGCGTGAGATACTACTTGATACGTACACTTGCGTAATAAACAGAATTTTCGTAACATTAATTAGACCCACAAAGTGTATTAATTAACAAAGAAACTCCTATTTCTCTTTTTTTTTTTCCTCAAAATTATCCAAACTTGGTGAAAATTCTCAAATAAGACAGTCCATTGTCGAATTTTGATTGACTTATTAAATCAATTAATTAAGTCTACAAGATGATATTATCCCAGACAATGTGAGGGCCATGGGTCTATGTAACCAAGCTCCTAATAAATAGATCTGAAATTTATCAAGTAAATTTTCTATCTTATTAATTCCTCATGACCCCACTATAACTTTTGAATTACACTATTGATTACATAGAATGATCTATATACCAAATATAGATACGCTATGAATTATCTATTTTTTCAATCACAATAATCATTGATCATCTATACATGGTTTACATTGAGTAGAGATAAAATTATCGTTTTACCCTTCAATATATTTTATCTTTAAAACACTTGACTACTTGTAAATGATATCTCAAGAAACTAATATAATTACCGAAATGAGGCCCTTATTATTTATCGCGTTAAGTCAAGCTCTAAGAAAACTATCATTTCACTTCTAATAGCATAGAAGCTATAGATGTCCATATTTATGATTAACACTCCCACTCAATTGTACTACTGAGTTTCCAAGATGTAAGTATTAAGCTGGTTCCACGGTAAGCTGGTTACGAACAAGTCACAGAACTCGTGCAATACATTTAAGCCAGAGTTTAACCATCTCAGGATTGAGATCAAATGATCTATGCTCAACTAAGTAATATTAACTTCAAAAGATATATAACTGTAAGTTTTATAATATCTTTTCCATTGTTAATATTAAGGCTGTTCATATAAACCGGGAAACTGCGGTTTAAATCCGGACCACTACAATCCGAACCATTATAAATCGTAACTGGGGAAACCGTTTTTTGTGGTTTGGTCAATCCGGACCGTTTAAGTCGTAATGGTTCGGTTGTGGTTCGTAATAAATAATTAACGGTTAAACTGGACTGGATCGTTTATAATAAATAATTAATTTACATATTTTTTTATATATGACTATATGTATGATTTAGAACTTTTTTGTGTGTCAAGTTTTTTACTGCATGAATTTTAGATTTTGATGTTATGTACTTATGTTTGACTTTTGAGAATGTTTTTATATCATTATTTATATCTTATAGATCTATTACTTATCATGTTAAATATATATTTTGAAAAATAAAATTAAAAACTTAGTAAAAATAGTACAATTACTAAAAAAATATGAATAATTATCAATTCCACATAAACCGTGGTTTCGAACCAAACCAAACCGTTCTTAATGGTTAGGTTTGGTTTGGTTTGACAAATTTTTTTGGTCTGGTTTGGTTTCTAATATTGAAAAAACCGTTATACTGGTTTGGTTCAAAAACTATGAAAATCCGGACCAAACCAATCCGTGAACACCCCTAGTTAATATCGGTTGTAAAGTCGACCGTTTAATTTTAGAATGAAATTAGTAGGTAATTAAAATTTAATTTGGAATTAGACTTGTAGTTATGATTTATAAATTTATGGAGATATATTTGATTTCTATGTGTGCTAATTATGCGAAATATAAATTTTATGTTTTTTCGTATTTTGTGTCCGATAACAATGGAACGCGATGTATGACCTATAGAATCACTTTAGTGTGGTTTAGTATTTTTAAAATAGGGGGCGACCTACGTAGACATTTGAAATGTTGGGATTAGTCGGGGTTGTGATTTTTGACTATTTTACCCCTAAGTTATTTTACCCTTTAGTTATGTGTATGAGGTCATTTTGGACCTTGTGATTAGGTGGCATGTCTTAGTAGTGGCAGCTGGCCACTAAGGAAGGAAAAATAAGGTTGGATTATCTTTAGTGGGAATTAAGGAAAAAAGATAAGAAAATTAGAAATTTGGGTTTTTGGTCTCTCTCTTGTTCGGTTCAACTAAGGAAATCAGGGGGAATTCAATTTTATTTTTTGCAATTCAAGGGGGAGTTGGCAAGGTTGTAGTGATCCTAACTCAAGGTAAGCCTAACCCTTTTACCCTTTGAATTTTTGAAGGTTTTGTTTAGTTTAAGCATGCAAATTTCCGAATAGTTGCTGTTTAGGTTTGAAATGTTTGGCTGCTATTTTCAGTGGTTAATTTAAATTTTATTGAGCTTGTTTGGGGTAGATTTAAGGGTTGTGGTTGGCTTTGAGCAAGTTTGAGTTCAAGAACTCAAACTTGGCTCAACTATGGTAATTTTTGTAATTTTGTGTTATTGCTGGTTTTACTACTTGGAATTAGTTTATTATGTTGTATTTAGTTGTTCAAAAGCTATTGGTGTAATTTGGGATAGTTTTGGTTCAAAATGGGGGGACTTTCATTTTTTGCAGCCATTTTTCTGAAACAGCCTACCATTTTTCCTGGTGCAGGACCCAAAAAATAGCTTGTTGTTTTTTAGAAATGGCCTACCGTTTCTTAGGCAAGTTCCCTGTTTTGATGTTTTTCTTGTGTTTCTCGATACTTAGGACTTTGTTTTGCTAGAGATCAATAGGGAAACCTTTATTTTTAAGTTTAAAGTCCCCGAAAAGTGATTTAGCATATCACTTATCAGTCTTACAAATTTCATAATTTAGGGGCCTGTAAACCATCAAGTAGGAGTTTCACTCAGGTTGACCGGCACACCTGAATTTGGAATTAATTAAGGTAAGATTAGTATATTGACATGCATATGTGTTTACATATTTAGCGTACATGTTTGTTAAGCCTAATAGATTGCATTGAAATAGCGGTAACAGTATATATAGAATTATATTGGTTACCGACAATTGTATGTTTGGCTTAAGTACTGATTGATGCTATCACATCGATACGACTAAAGTACCGAGTATAGGCTGATATTATGGTCAATAGTATTGTCGTACGAACGTTCTAGACTTAGTATCGCGTGGGACGCAGGATTAGGATTATGATTGGGTGTGTGGACGCCTAATTATAATCTGGTTGATATTTATGTTATGATTATGCTTTTCTTACTGAGTCTATCGACTCACAAATATTGTTTGCATGTGTAGGTAAGGGCAAGGCTAAGGTTGAGCATCCATGAGAGCGAGTGGATGAAGATTGTACATGTCAGGGCGGTTAGATCTAGAGCGTACGATCTTCAGACAATAGGCTGCATTTTGATTAGTCGCTAGGCGACAAGCTTTGTATTAGTATATTGTATTTTGGTTATAACTTTTGAAACACGGTATCCCTACTTGTAAAGTTTATTTTATTTTAAGTAAAAGTTTAATTTTTAAAAAGTTTTAATATTGCACGATTTTTAATAAATTTGTTGATTAGCAACAAACTGCACAATTAAAAAAATCACGATAACACACCTGAGCTAGTAGGGTGTTACAATTTTAGCATCAGAGCCGCCAGGTTATCTTCCAAAAATCGTTATGACATATTTACAATCATCATCAGCGATAAGCTCGACTCTGTTGGGTTTTATGCCCTAAATAAAACTCCATTTCAATGTAATTCATTTTATTCAACATCAATAAAGAAACAGAAGTATTTTTCATTCATTTGTGTATGTTTTGGTTCACCTTATCAATTGCTTGTCTATTTGATTTATAAATTCATCTGAAACCCTTTTCACATACTTGATCATGTTTATTGTGCTGTCAACACATTGGAAAGTAAACATGACTATGTGAATAAGGGTTTTACTGATATAATAATCTACAACAGAGTTCACTTGCATTTGGAGAAATGCTATGTTCTTTCCAGAGCATTGGTTAAAGTAAAGCTCAGGTTGGATGCATGAAGTATGCATCAGAAGCGACCGATATTGAACTTTGACTTAGATTTATTAAACTTACCGTAATATCTATTCAAGTCAATATCGCCTAGTTGATCCTAGATCAAATGATCTTAATCCTATTATGATTAGGCTCAATCTCAAGAGGCTATTCGTGTTCTTTGATTTGTTAGTTAAGCCTACTTTTGGGTCAAGGTGATACGTACATTTTGGGAACACGGTAGTGCAATTGAGTGGGAGCGCTAACATAAACATGGAATCTATAGCTTCTATCTGGCGAATAGTAAGTAAAGGATGATCTTCTTCGAGCTTGACCAAAAGAAAATAAATGGTGGAGTACTCATTTCACATAAGCTAAAATATCATTTATACGGGGTTAAGTGTTTTAAGGATAAAATACATTGTATGGTGTAACAGTAATCTAATTCCTTTACAGTGTAGATCATTCATATAGAGGATCATTGATCAAATTAGGATTATAACAATGGATAACTAATGATGTGTCTATATGGTGGAACATATAGAACATTCTATATACTGAGAGTGCAATTCAAAGTTCTATGCGTGGATTCAACGAAGAATTAATAAGTCAGTGAATTTAGGTTATAAATTCTTGATCTGCTTGTTGGAAGCTCGGTTATATAGACCCATGGTCCCCCCACTAGTTGAGATAATATTGTTTGTAAGACTCATATAATTGGTTTTGATTAATCAATTATAATTCTCAAATTAGACTATGTCTATTTGTGAATTTTTCACTAAGTAAGGACGAAATTGTAAAGAAAGAGTTTTAGGGACATATTTGTTAATTATGATACTTTGTATGGTTCAA
This sequence comes from Cannabis sativa, assembly GCF_029168945.1. Taxonomy (NCBI): domain Eukaryota; kingdom Viridiplantae; phylum Streptophyta; class Magnoliopsida; order Rosales; family Cannabaceae; genus Cannabis; species Cannabis sativa. The sequence continues at coordinate 45,308,890 of NC_083610.1, read as the reverse complement.
TTGATAAATATGATAAATGACAATATTATTTAATAATTATTTATAGTTATTAAATAGTTAGAATTGGCATTTAAATGGTTGAATTTGAAAATTGGCGTTTTTGAGAAAATGAGATGGAGAAATAATAAAACTGCAAAATTGCAAAAAGTGAGGCCCAAATCCATATTGCCTAGGCCGGCCACTTTTATAGGGTTTATCATCTGATATTTTTATTATTTTAATGCCAAATAATTCAAACCTAACCCTAGTGGAATGCTATAAATAGATAGTGAAGGCTTCAGGAAATTTGCACTTAACTTTCACACTTTCCTTCAGAGAAAAACCTGAGCCTTCTCTTTCTAAATCCTAGCCGCCACTCCTTGCTCTTCTTCTTCCTTGAAATTTCGAACCACTTAGTGATTAGAGTAGTGCCCACACGCAGCAAGTGATACCTCAATCATAGTGAGGAAGATCGTGAAGAAAGACATTCAACAAGAAGGAGTTTCAGCACTAAAGAAGGAGAGAAAGAGATCCAGGTTCAGATATTGATAATGCTCTGCTACAGAAAGGAATCAAGGGCTAGATATCTAAACGGAAGGAGTCATTATATTTTGCTGCACCCAATGTAAGGTTTCTAATACTTTATATGTGTTTATTTTATAATCGTTTTAGAAGTTCATATTTAGGGTGTTAATCAACATACTTGTGAGTAGATCTAAGATCCTAGTAAAATAATTTTCAACAACTGGCCTCAGAGCCATGGTAATTGATTTGCTTGCAAGAAATTTGGACTTAAAACGATTTGTTTGTGTTTTGGATGGTATCATGTTGGTTTGAGTGTTGTTTGATGATTGATTGATGTTTGTGAATTTTCGTGAAAAATAATTGAATATCTATTTCTGCAATTATTTTTATTGGATAGTATAGAAAAAATTAAGCAATTTACTTTCTTACAGAACTCAATTTCGATTTAATTTGAATTAGTTATGATTTTTTCAAATGTCGAAAAATATGAGGAATTGTGCATCATCACACGCGCGTGTGGACGAGGGGCAACCTTCGGACAACTCGCGCACAGACAAGATTCTTGTCAGAAACTGAGCCTCTCGCGCGCGGAAAGGCTGCATGCAGCCTCCTGCGCCGAGGTTTCTCGGTCATGCATGCTGATGCGCGCGCGCAAACAGTATGCATACTGTCCGTACAGCTCGCAATTTTTTCGTTTTTCTTCGTTTTTTCATGTTATTTCATGGAATTAACTTCCGATTTTTTTATGTAGTTTTGTATTTTAATTTTTACTTTTCAATTTTCAAATCTAATATCAGAAATAAATTAATTTAAATGTTTTTAAATTTAATTTTAGATATTAGTGTAATTTGAATTTGAAAACAAGTAAAAATCTATCTTTTTGCTTGATTTTATATCTTATTTTTAAATTTGATTATTTTATCTTATCTTTTAAATTTAAAGGTCAGATATTAAATATTTTTTAAATTAATTTTTTTTTAATTATTTGACCTTATTTAAATTTAAAATAAGATTATTATAATCATGTAATTTTAAATAGAAGTAAGATATTTTGCTAATTTTTTAAATTTTTGTTATTTTATTTAAATTGATTATAAAATCTGAAAAACATTTATTTATTTTTTTTTATTATATATTTAATTTATAAAATAATTTTAAAAATTTAAAAGGTAGTTAGCAATTATTTTTGAAATGATATTTAGGTTAGTTGAAACCTAATTTTTCAAAAATTGTAGGTTTAATTTTAAATTTTTTTTATTTATTATTTTATTTTAAAACTGAAATATTTTTTTTTCGAAAATAATTAATTAAAATTAAATAAATCCTACATCCAACTATCCAGCTAACCTTGTTGCAAGAGTATGTGTTTTAGCTTGTATGTAAGTTTTATAAAACCTATTATTGCTTGATTGCAAATAGTCGTGATTAACTTGTTGACAGATCCAATGATCTGATTTTAACTCATGGTTCCATTGGTCAAGTAAATAATAGTAAATAATTTGTAACAGGTAAATTTTACAATCTTCTTTCATCTGTGTATGACCTAGCAACATGATGGATCCATCCAAATGTGTGCCTGTGTGAGCCTATATGTTTAATTTTGTTATAGATGCATATAGGTTGTTGTTGCTAAATAAAATATCATAGTTTTTTGATAGATTTTATTTAGGCCCATTTAGTTTTTGGGCCTATTCAATTAATAACAGTTGTTCATTTTAAGGTTAAATTCTTCTCTTTTGGGCCTTGTGTGAGAGTTGGGAGCCATAGTAGTGGGTACGACATACTGAACCCAGCCCCCCTCACATGAACCACCCCAATTGTGAAGGCTCATTTGCTTGATTTGAATAACTGTACTAGGTTAATTAAATTAGTTTAACCTAATAAAATTGATTAGGAACATAATTAATTTCATTTATTTTGAAATTAATTTAAGAAAATCATAGTTTAAAGAATTTTATTCTAAGCTCAACTATATGTATTTTCTTGTATTTATTTAAATATAGAATTATAACCATCTAGATTCTTTCTGAAGCTTAATTTAAATTTTTCATTAAATATTCCAATTTAAGTTGATATTTAGTTATCTATAACTAATCAGCTTAAATCTGAATATCTTTTGGATTTAAAATTTCAAAATTAAGTTGAGGAATTTTAGGAATTGGTTATGAAGATTCTTTAGATATTTTTTTAAGTTGATATTTTCAAATATTAACTTAAAATGGAATATTTTCAAATTAAGTGGTTACAACATAATTTTTTGATATTTAGTTAAATTTAAATTTGAAAAATATTTAAGTTCTAGATTTTTTCTAATACAACTTAAATTAGATATTTTTTTAAATTTTGTGGAAAAGATACTTAGTCAAATAAGATATTTTCTAGATAGTTATTTCTAGACTACTTATTATTTCTAATATTAAATAGGAAAATATTATACATTGAGAAATTAATTATTTAAATGATTAATTTTGGTACAATTTATTTTAAGTATATTTTTCCTAGTATTAAACTAGAGATTAATAATTAAGCCTTCTCTACACTTAATTATTTATTTCTTGAATTTAATACATTTAATTAAATTAAAAATTAAATATCTAAGTTGATTTTCATCATGATACTTAAATATTTCTTTTTCATGACACTTAATTAAATAGAAAATTATTTTTAGTTGAAATTTATTTTTTCAACTAAATTTAAATAATTTTCAAAATATATATTTTTTTCTTTATTTTATTAATCAATTTTTGAAATTGCGTCTCATAATGTAAGATGATTTTGAATTTATCTTGAAAAATAGATTAAGTTGTAAATTAATTATTTATTTTAATTAATTCTTGGACCAACTTAAATCAATGATTATTTTATTTATTGGTTAATTTAAAATAAATGAATTAAAGTATATTATTATAAATTGAATTAATTAGTCAAAGGAAAATCTAGATATGTGATATTTTTTGCTTGAAGTATTTTTCTAAGAAATTATTATTTAAGTATTTCGAAAATATAAAGTTTTTATACTTTCTTTTTCAAAATACAATAAATATATTCTCATGAAAATTTATTTTGAGTTGCAAATTAATTTAAATTAATACAACTTAAATAATTTTCTTAATATTTATATATCAAAATTACTACTGAGATGGAAATAATTCAATTTATTTCAATCACCATCTAAGTATAATTTTATAAATATTAAATTAAATTCTAATTTGAAATTTTAATTCTAAATTCGATATTTAAAGAATATGTTTTATTATAAATAATAATGAAAATACATTTTAAAGAATGAGCTTTATTATTAAGAAATTTGATCTCCATTGTTGGTTTTACATAGCTATTGTTTTAGTGATTAATCCTCCCTAATGGAGGAACGTTCATTAGCAAGTTCGCACCGTTTAATCTCGAAAGATAAGTAGCTTTGTAAGTGTTTTATATGGTATGGATCCCCCTAATGGTGGCGACTGTATTTGACTTGCAAAATATGAAACAATGGTAGAAGCTCATAAGATAGAATAGCCTTGACTCTCGCCTAAACAGGATAACGCTGGATTCCAATCTTGATCGAATAAAAGGTTGCTAGAATGTTTAACATTTTAGATGAGCTGACAACTCTATTCAATGGATGGTAGCTTTGACTCTCGCCTAAACGGGACACTGATATCAGTTTGTTGAAAACCTTAGAAATTATTTAGGATTGTATGTTTTAGTATTTTCACTTGTCATTCCGACTTGCTATATGTTTAATAATTTCTGAATTGTGTATGAATTTAGATTGAACCATGTTATTTTCTGTTATTGAATTGTAGTTTAATTTCGAATCTTCATTGTTGGTCTAACTTGGTTTGTTTATCTAATGAGATAAATCCCGAATGGATTTTCACCATTAGACATACATAATAGTGTTAGATCTCGAAAGAAAAATATTGTATATGCAACATCTAGTTGTTCATCAATTGATGACACCTTAGACTAGTATTTTTACAATATGAAACAAGAAGATTGTATAAATAAGATTACTTTGACTCTTGCTAATCGAAGCATCGTTGGATTCTTATTTATAAACGAAATTATCCTAATTCCTCTTAGCTTATTCATTTCGAATTAGCTCAATAACATATCATTGGATGAATGGTCTATATATCATTTCATGTCATTCTATTTTTTTCTCTTCAGAAAATAAATGACGCATATGATTATAATCCCGAAATTCTATTCCACAATGATATAAGTCTTCCATCTTAAAATCTCCTACTTGTATGGGTAAATCTGACTTAGATTTTAAATTAGTAGTGGTGGTCCAAAAAAAATTACTCATTATATTTAGTATAAATTTAAGTCTTTGACTTTAATTTTAGATTCCAAACAGAAATTTTCTTATATTTCTAATTCCAGGATAAATACAGTTACACTTTCACAAGTGTTTAATATCCATCTTCTATCATTGGTTTCAAACTGTATGGAATATGAGTTTAATATTCCGTGACCAGGATCCACTTGCACTATTCTATGAACTCATTGAAGTAACTAAACCTAAGTCATCAAAAAGACACAACCACAATTTTATTAATCTATGGCATTTGTATCTTGTTCATAGTGGTTTTGACAAGATCAATCTCTGCAAAGAGTTAATATGCCTATATCCACTGAAAGTTGTTCATCTCATTCGTAGATGGATGTACATTCAGGGGTGGATATGAGTTTTTCGTTGTATTCTTAAAACGATCACTCTAGATTACACCTTATGCAAAGAAATTTGAAATGTTTGAAAAATTTCATAAATTTCTAGCAATGGTTAAAACCATTAAGGTAAGTTGTTAAAGATCTTGCGAACTGATAGGGGTGGAGAAATAGTTAGTAGATATGCAGTTCAAAGATCATTAAATTGATTTTTGAATTATATCCAAACTTACCTCCCCAGAAATTTCGATTTGCATATTGATGATTAGTTACTAGTCGTTGCCTAAATCCTTCTATGGTAGTACAATTTCAGAATGATGTAATGGTTGTATACTTAATGTAAATCATTACTAGATTCATTGATGACCTAATCAAAATCTTAAGAGAAGCTAAAACTGTTAACCATGTTTTGTTAGCTATTCTAAGTGATTAGGGGTGGACCATCCCATAGTCAATAGATAAGAAAGTGTTTGTTTAAACAAATACTACTTTTCTAAGAAAATGACTAAGTCTGAAAATAAAGTAGCAAATAAAGGAGATATTTATTTCTTGATTCCGAAAGTGTTCTATCATCTTATTTGACATATGATGATCCCACTGCCTCTGTTGTCTTGTCACAACCAAAGAGGTTAATACCATTTAGTTTTCTTAGACATAATTCACGGTACCTTGTTGTAGTGGGTGAGTTTCTAGGAACTTCACTTCTTATGACTTGGAAGACACTAGTGATTAAAATCCATTGTGAGTTTAAACAAGTAATGGATTGTCAAGATAAGAAACTAAGAAGAAAAGCCAATAGAACTATGGTTTAATCCATTCACATGGAGTAACCTAAACTTTCTATTACAAGGACATAAAAGGAAATTTCGTGTATAAGTCTATTCAATGGACTTAACAAAACTTCCTGTTCCTAGTATTATAGGTTTAAGTTTATCTAAACCTATGGCTTATGGTATACCTGGTAATTACTTACTCTAATGCAAGCAACTTACTTTAGTAAGATGCTGAAGCATTTTCTTTCTAATGGCAATCTACAGAAGCTTCTCGACTTCTAGGCATAGATTTTATCTAAGGAAAAGTCTCAACTATTCCAGAAAAGATAAAGCCATGAAAGAATTTCTTATATCAACAATGAGAGGTCTCAGATATGCTTTAGTATGCCTTAGACCAAACACCTGCTGTTGAGTGGGAGTAATGAGTAAGTATCAGATTAATCCAGGAGAGGAACATTGGAAGACAACCAAGTAAATCTTAAGATTAAGAAGAGGAACTATATGTTAGTCAATAAGAGTGTGTTTAAAACTCTTAGACTACACCACATCAGATTTCAAGACTTGCCTTTGTGTTAGAAAGTCTGCTGATAAGATGGTGATTACTCTGGGGGTGGAATAGTGATTTTGGAGAAGTGTAAAAACCTATCTAAAGTCTCTAGGTCTACCAGAAAGGGATTGAATGTTAAAGTTGCAGGAAAGGTACTTATTCAGTCTAAGGAAAGTTCTATACATTTTTGGCACCATTCCAAATTGCCTTAACTACTAGTGTTATATCCTGATTAACCAAAAGTAGTTGCCAAAGGTATAGAATCCAGTATCCCAAAAAGAGTAGACATATAGAGAGGAATTTCACATTATCAATGATTTTGTGATTAAGGAAGAGTAATGGTGGAGAAAAGGTTGTGTTTAATTCAACCTTTCAGATCCTATTACGAGGAGTTTACTACTACTACACTTGATTTGTATATCAAGGTGTTGAGATTATTTGAAATGCACTTTTTGTCCTATATTAGTGCAAGTGGGAGTTTGTTGGATTTTATGCCCTAAATAAAACTCCATTTCAATGTAATCCATTTTATTCAACATCAATAAAGAAACAGAAGCATTTTTCATTCATTTGTATATGTTTTGGTTCACCTTATCAATTGCTTGTCTATTTGATTTATAAATTAATCTGAAACCCTTTTCACATACTTGATCCTGTTTATTGTGTTGTCAACACATTGGAAAGTAAACATGACTATGTGAATAAAGTTTCCTAGATTTATTAGACACAGGGTTTTACTGATATGATAATCTACAACATAGTTTACTTGCATTTTGAGAAATGCTATGTTCTTTCCAGAGCATTGGTTAAAGTAAAGCTCAGGTTGGATGCATGGAGTATGCATCGGAAGGGATCGATATTGAACTTTGACTTAGATTTATTAAACTTACCGTAATATCTATTCAAGTCAATATCGCCTAGTTGATCCTAGATCAAATGATCTTAATCCTGTTATGATTAGGCTCAATCTCAAGAGGCTATTCGTGTTCTTTGATTTGTTAGTTAAGCCTATTTTTGGGTCAGGGTGATACGTACATTTTGGGAACACGGTAGTGCAATTGAGTGGGAGCGCTAACATAAACATGGAATCTATAGCTTTTATCAGGCGAATAGTAAGTAAAGGATGATCTCCTTCGAGCTTGACCAAACGAAAATAAATGGTGGAGTACTCATTTCACATAAGCTGAAATATCATTTATACGGGGTTAAGTGTTTTAAGGATAAAATACATTGTATGGTGTAACGGTAATCTAATCCCTTTACAGTGTAGATCATTCATATAGAGGATCATTGATCAAATTAGGATTATAACAATGGATAACTAATGATGTGTCTATATGGTGGAACATATAGAGCATTCTATATACTGAGAGTGCAATTCAAAGTTCTATGCGTGGATTCTACGAAGAATTAATAAGTCAGTGAATTTAGGTTATAAATTCTTGATCTGCTTATTGGAAGCTCGGTTATATAGACCCATGGTCCCCCCACTAGTTGAGATAATATTGCTTGTAAGACTCATATAATTGGTTTTGATTAATCAATTATAATTCTCAAATTAGACTATGTCTATTTGTGAATTGTTCACTAAGTAAGGACGAATTGTAAAGAAAGAGTTTTAGGGGCATATTTGTTAATTATGATACTTTGTATGGTTCAATTAATAAATATTATAAATGACAATATTATTTAATAATTATTTATAGTTATTAAATAGTTAGAATTGGCATTTAAATGGTTGAATTTGAAAATTGGCGATTTTGAGAAAATGAGACGCAGAAATAATAAAACTGCAAAATTGCAAAAAGTGAGGCCCAAATCCATATTGCCTAGGCCGACCACTTTTATACGGTTTATCATCTGATATTTTTATTATTTTAATGCCAAATAATTCAAACCTAACTCTAGTGGAATGCTATAAATAGATAGTGAAGGCTTCAGGAAATTTGCACTTAACTTTCACACTTTCCTTCAGAGAAAAACCTGAGCCTTCTCTTTCTAAACCCTAGCTGCCACTCCTTGCTCTTCTTCTTCCTTGAAATTTCGAACCACTTAGTGATTAGAGTAGTGCCCACACGCAGCAAGTGATACCTCAATCATAGTGAGGAAGATCGTGAAGAAAGACATTCAACAAGAAGGAGTTTCAGCACTAAAGAAGGAGAGAAAGAGATCCAGGTTCAGATATTGATAATGCTCTACTACAGAAAGGAATCAAGGGCTAGATATCTGAACGGAAGGAGTCATTATATTCCGCTGCACCCAATGTAAGGTTTCTAATACTTTATATGTGTTTATTTTATAATCGTTTTAGAAGTTCATATTTAGGGTGTTAATCAACATACTTGTGAGTAGATCTAAGATCCTGGTAAAATAATTTCCAACAGACTCATGGTTCAGTAAGCCTTTATTGCTTTAGTAGTTTATTTTATTAGTATGTTATAAGAAAAGCCTATTAGGAATCATGTTAGTAGTCTGATAGTTGAATATGTGTATGTTTCATTTTCTAAAGTAAGCGGTAATTAGTAAATTATTCTTGATCGCGATCTGACAAGGCTAGCTCTTGGTTTCGCAGGTTGTTCAATTGTTTTAGTGCAACTATATATAAAAAATAATAATAATAAAAAGAAAAGCATACAGTGATGCACTTCGCGGGTTACTGCTACTTTTACAGTTTGATATAGTTTGACTCTAAAAGTATACATTGCCACGTGTTGAGAGACTCTAATAGGGTTTACGCACTGAGGGTCACTAATAATACTATCTTTCTAGTCTCCCCCATTAGTGACATACAATAAAAGGTGAGTAAATAGTTTTAGAGTCCCTCAAAGTGAGTCATTAAAGTCTATTTTTATAATAGTGAATGTAACAAATTAATTAAATAACTAATTACATCTACTCAGCTCATCCACAACTCATAAAACTTGTCATGTGATATAAAATAATGTGGTTAATTATGGTTTAATCTGTTGGAAACGTTCTCATTACAAGAGAGAATAGGAGGATTACAATCAAAATACTCAAAAATACAATAGAAATATTTCATCAAGATTACAAGAAAACTAGAGAAGAAGAAGAAGAATAACACACAAAAAGCTTGACCAAGGCTCAAGGACCTTTGTCCTAAAAGTCATTTCCTCCCTCATATGGACACTTAGGGAAACTCTAGAAATGCTCTTAAGGATTTATCAAGCCTCATATGCTCAACCTAGTGTACTCTAAGGATGAGCATAACCTCACAAGGTTCTAACCACAACAAATGGTTTCAACTACTTCTCTAACAAGTGAACAATATATATGACCTCTATTTATAGAGTTTTTCACTCCCATATGAACATGAATGACCACCATAAAGCCCTTGGATGTTACCAATTATAAATTGGGCATTTATAATATTAAATGGGTGATTTTGAAGAGTTTTGGAATGTTAGAAAGACTCACAAACGTTTGTGCTTGTATGCTGAAAAAACAGTAAGTAGTACTAGTTACCATTTTTTTAAGCTTTAGCCAATTTTTCTCCAAAGTGTTCCAAATCACTTTCACTTGATTTTGAACTATTTATTCACCTTATAACTGAATAAATCAAGTCTCCAACATCTATATTTTTAATAACTATCATTCATTTACATTCATAAACAATTAGTAACATCTTTTACTAATTTAAGAGTGAAAAAGATGTGAGAGTTACATATTCAAGTGATCATTAAATTAAAAGATTTGCAACTCCTATTTTGTGATCATTCTACACATTTTGTAACTCCATAATGTATGTTACAATTTGACAAAATTAATATTTTGTCACACTTAATTATTTAATCTAAATATTATATTATATAAAATAATATAACATAATCATTACATTACATTATATAAAAATATTGCTGCTAAAATACTAATTTTTTCTGTTTACTTGCGGATAGATATAACAATTATTTTTTGGTACGTTGTAAAAATACCAAAATTACTTTATGTTTTACTGTGTAGGTACCAACCGCTAATTAATAATTTTATATTTTATCTGAATATTTGCGGTTAAAATACTTAAACTTTGCATTTACTTAAGACTAATGACACAACTTTTTATAATTTGCAGCAAAGACACTAAGACAATGTATTATATATTGAAACGATAGCAGATTTTTTTGAATTTCCATTTTTAGTTGAAAAACAATATGGTGAAGTTTTGTTATAATGTAAAATTGGATATTTAATAGATGAGCATTGCTATTAGGCATCAGTGGTACCTAGCACCTTTGCGACATGTCGCGTATTATATTAAATTATATGGGACCCGATACTTAATTAGACCAATAGCGATATTGACACATAGGAGGGTGCTAGGCACCACTGGTGCCCTTTAGCATTTCTCTTAATACATACACGGTGTTGAGAATCATGGAGTTCTATCTCAAAACCAATTGGCAATGAGTGGAGTAGCCCATGTTCTTATATATGGCTCAATTCTCTACCATTTATTCCATGTGGGACATTGTCCACAATATTCCCCCTCAAGATGATGGCTATTTTTTGCTCATCAATCTTGAACCGTATCAGAGTGGACATGGTCACTATCTGTATAGGTGCGGATCCTATGTTGAGAATCATGGGGTTCCATCTCAAAACCAATTGGCAATGAGTGGAGTAGCCCATGTTCTTATATATGGCTCAATTCTCTACCATTTATTCCATGTGGGACATTGTCCACAATACACGGATAACAAGAAATTATGGGTTTGTTTAGAACGTCGTATTAGATTGTATTGTATTGTATTGAATTCGATTATATATCATATTTTTATATAATACTATATTAAACTTTAATTTATACTAAAATATTATATATTTAGGTATACATAAAAGTTAATACTACATATAGTTTTACATAAATATATTGCATAAAATACAATTTAATGTAATACTTACAATACAATACAGTGTAATACAGTGTACCAAACGAACTCTATTAGTACATTTTAATCGAGAGTATGATGAAAGGAAAGGATAGAAGAATAGATAGTAGGAAGGATGGGGTAGAAAGTAACTCTTCTTTATGTTGTTTGGTATTTACTATAAAAAAAACTGCTACTTTTAGTCATAACTTTTTAGCCACAATATAATTTTTTTTGTGACTAAATTTAGTTTTTAGTCACAATGAAATGTTACTTGTGACTAAAACATAGTATTTAGATACAAGTTGTCACTAATTTAATTTTAGTTACAACAAGTATTGTAACTAAAAATACATTTAGTCACAACACAACAAATTATAATTTTTGTAACTAATACATTTAGCTACGGACCTTTTAATCACAACATAGAACTGATAATTTATAATTAATCACAATTTTTTTTACTTTTAGTCACAAGTTTTTTTGTGACTAAAAATAAGCTTTTTTATAATGATAAGAAGTGAAATTGAAAGAATAAACGTGTATTAATTATTAAAATTACAATTCTATCATTCATAACACAATTATTTATTATTTTTTTCTTTTTTTTTTCAGATAAATACCATTTTGGACTATATATTTTGTAAAAATTATTAATTGGATCATCTGTTTTGTTAAATGATAAAATAGATCCTGGATTGATTTTTCGTCAAAATAAAACTTAATTATAATCCGATCTAGAGATGTCATGACAAAACTAGTCACATTTTCTGTATCTGTTCGTATTAAAAATTGTCTTAAAGTTAGTTTTATTAAAAAAAAAAAAAAAAGAGTAATAATTGGCGGCATAAATACCTAATTTTAACTCTCAGTTGCAAACAAATACTTAAGTTTAATATTTTACGATAATAATACCTAAGTTATATTTCTAGAACTATGTAGGTACCTAACCGTTAAATGTTAAGTCATTATATCCACGTGTCATTTTCTTATTGGTATATTTGAACTAATTTTTTTATATAATAAAAATTTAATAACTTGGACTAATCAGGGATTGCCACGTGGCAATTTCTATTTAACCAGGTACGTACCTACAGAAGTTTAAAATTATAACTTTTGTATTATTACTGTCAAAAATTAAACTTAGTATTTATTTGCAACTGAGAGTTAAACTTAGGTATTTATGCCACAAATTAGTCTTAAAAAAATAAATTGTTAAAAATTAAGTTCAGTGTCCTATTTTTACTATTTTAAAAAATATAAGGTCTATTTTGTCATTTAACAAAACGGAGAGTCAAATTGACAACTTTTACAAAACATAGGATCTAAAATAGTATTTACCATTTTTTTTTAAAAAAAAAAATAAATTATGATATTATATAGGCTAATTAGGATTTTTGCCCCCTGAACTTTGACATTTACCAAATCATGCCCCTGGACTTTTAAGGTCATTGAAAATGCCCCCTGAACTATTGAGATTGTTGGATTTAAAGACTTTTTTCTAATTTTAGTAAAAAAGTCGAACATGGATGAAAGTTCAGGGGGCATAATTTAGTGCATGTCAAAGTTCGAAGGGCATGATTTGGTAGATATCAAAGTCTGGGGAATATGGTTTAGTACATAAACAATCATTGAAATAGTAAAATTGAATAAAATTAGACAAAAGTCCTTAAATCCAACAATCTCAATAGTTCAGGGGGCATGATTTGGTACATGTCAAAGTTCAGGAGGCCAAAATCCTAATTAGCCTTATATATATTGTCTTTTCTAATCTCTCCATTTTAGGAGGGATTGTAAATTTTAACCCTTCCTTTCTTTTCCTCTTCTCTTTCTGTCAAAAGGTTTAACCATTGACCTATCCCTCCTTCTCTTTACGTTCATCCCTCTCTTTCGACTCTTCTCTTTTCTTTTTACCAAACACTCGACTCTTCTCTTTTTACCAAACACAGTCTTACATTTAAATTATTATGATATGATAGGAAGAAATCACCACACATCTCCACACTCCATATATTATTTTTCACACCTGCTCTTACATTTCAATGTTCTTATATATTCAATTATTATGACAAGATATATTTGTCAGTAATGACTTAATTGTGAAGAAAATTCAATCACACCACCCCCTTTTTGAATTTAAGTCTTCTATAGTATTGAGATTTTTATTATTTATTGCATGTATGCATAGGTTACAAAAATAATATCTTTAATTACGATTAGGGCCACCGATTAGAGATGCTTTATGCTCAATCAGATAATTGTTTGTGCTCACCAGAATTTTAGCTTCTTTTCATGTCATTTCTGGAAAAAAAATTATTGTAATATCTTTTGTAACATTATTGAATCCAAAGTCTAGTTATGTAAATTAAAAGAAATTTTTTTATTGAATTTTCATAATTATTATAATTTGTTTTTTTGGCGTAGTGATTAGAATCACTCATGAATTTACGACAGATATTTGCAAACCGTGCAAGAAATTCCTCGAACCAGGATAGCTCGTCTAACCGAAGGGTATGCTTGTCAAACTATGAACTGCTAAAGTACGTAAGCGAGCAATATGAGACAAACTGCCCCAAAAATTTAGACAATAAAGCTATAACATTTTCAAACAGCATACCAAAATAACTAGAGCTTCAACTCGTAGCATCGAACACTACACGCCACCTTATTAACATATCAAAATGCTCCAGAAACTATCTACAAAACAAAAAAGATAAAGGTATTAACCCTTAACGATGATATTGAAACTAATAAAAGAAAATTTTAATAGTAAAAAGATGACAACTCTCCAATAAACTATATTTAAAAACTTACCAGCAAATCTCTGTAACAGTAGGCCCTCCACAAAATCGACTTACAAAATAACAATAAAATTCTATTACCACACAATTTAATGAAAAATATATAATGTGAATAAAGATTGTAAAATAATTCAGATAATAATATCTAGACTTGAAACACTTATCTGTCAAATTTCAAAAGTCGTTTTGCAGAAGCCACGAATACCAAATATAAAACTTTTGTCTTAATTATTGTTCATACTACAAATCTATTTAGACAATTAGGGACAAGCCATAAAAATAGCGCAAATGCTATAAAAGGTATCCAAACCATGCAAAAATATAATGCTAATAAAAACAAAATAAATATTTGAAATAAATATAAAAAATCTCAAAAATTTGAATAATCTCAAATTATTATAATTTGATGTAATAAAGGACTAATAATAATAAATACAATAATATGATAATATAACAATGATGATTATATGATAAAGTATAAAATTATTAATATAAATAAATGGTCTTGATGATACAAAACCCAAATCCGTAACTTGATTAATTTTTGGTAAAGTATTAATTATTAATACTTATTATTAATAATAGCTAGTTTTTGTGCAAATTGAAGATCATATTATGGGGAAGAAGACGGAGCTGACGACGTAGAAGAGTGTTAGATACAGAGAGAAAACAAGAGATGAATGATTTGAATCTTGTGTATTGATTAATATGAGCTGTTAGCTCAGTATATATACAAAGGATAAGTTAGTTAACATAACTAACTAACAGAATATATACAGGGAAAATGAACTAACAGATTATAACAAACTATATACAGTTGTAACTAACTAATGACATCACTAACACCCCCCCCCTCAAACTCAGAGTGGCTTTAGAAACCAAACTGAGTTTGTCTCTTAAGAACTTAAACCTGGTGCTAGATAATGCCTTAGTAAACGTGTCTGCAACTTGATCATGAGCTGGTGTGTGCTTGACCAGAAGCTGATGCTTGAGAACTCTTTCCCGAACAAAATATAAGTCTAATTCAATGTGCTTAGTCCGAGAATGAAGCACAGGATTGGCAGACATGAGAACAGTGCTCTTATTATCACACCACATAGTAGGAGGTTTCTGAAATGGAACCTGTACTTCAGTAAGAAGAGACTCAATCCAAACTAAATCAGCAGTAGCAAGAGCCAAACTTCGATACTCTGCTTCAGTACTCGAGCGGGACACAGTTGGTTGCTTCTTAGAAGACCAAGAAATAGGATTAGAACCAAGATATATGCAGTACCCTGAAGTTGACCTTCTGTCATCAAGATCCGAAGCCCAATCTACATCACAAAAACCAGTGAGAGACATAGTTGCAGGAGGCTTTAGAAGTAGGCCAAAATCAGAGGTACCACTGAGATATCGAAGGATTTTCTTCACAGTTTTCCAATGAGCTTCAAGGGGAGTTTGCATAAACTGTGAAACCTTGTTAACAACATAGGATATCTCAGGTCGAGTGAGAGTAGCATACTGTAGGGCACCTACAATACTTCTATAGAAAGAAGGTTCAGCATAGACATCACTACCAGAGGCTGTTAGTTTCTCACCTCCAGTCATAGGAGTAGGCAGAGAGTTGGCATGTTCCATTTTTGCCTTAACTAAAAGATCAAGAATATATTTCTTTTGGCATAGATGTAATCCCTCGGATGAGTGAGTTACTTCAATGCCTAGGAAATAACTGAGAAAACCAAGATCTTTTAGAGCAAACATGGAGTTGAGATTTGTAATTAAGGATGTGACAGCTTCATTAGAACTACCTGTAACCAGTATATCATCCACATAAACAAGCACAAATGTGGAATGATCGGTTGTATGTCTATAGAACAAGGAGTTGTCTGCTCGAGCACAGAGAAAACCAAATGTAGTAAGTGTGGCCTTGAGCTTATCAAACCATGCCCTTGGAGCTTGCCTTAGGCCATATATAGCTTTTTGAAGTTTGCACACTAAATGGGGATTTTCTTTGTCCTCAAACCCAGGGGGTTGGGTCATATACACCTCTTCCTCTAAATCCCCATTTAAGAAGGCATTATTTACATCAA
Source organism: Cannabis sativa (assembly GCF_029168945.1). Taxonomy (NCBI): domain Eukaryota; kingdom Viridiplantae; phylum Streptophyta; class Magnoliopsida; order Rosales; family Cannabaceae; genus Cannabis; species Cannabis sativa. The sequence goes on along the minus strand of NC_083610.1, from coordinate 45,292,633 downwards.
GTTGCCTTATAGACCATTTGTAGAACAAGGCAACAGTGAGAACAATCTTGATTGTAGCAAATTTCACCACTGGACTGAAAGTTTCTTTGAAATCATAACCATATTGTTGAAGAAACCCTCTTGCTACAAGTCTAGCTTTGAATTTAGACACTGTGCCATCAGGATTTTCTTTCTTTCTATAGACCCATTTGCAAGTGATAGCTTTTCTCCCAGGAGGTAATGGAACCATTATCCAAGTTTTCTTCTTTTTAAGAGCAACTACCTCATTACTCATTGCATTGTTCCACACTGGATCTGCAAGTGCAGCTTTGTAACTATGAGGAATGGTACTGGTAAGAAAAGCTTTGGGTTTGGTAATACCTGCTTTAGCTCTTGTTGTCATTGGATGACTGTTAACAGGGATAGGAGCTGATGCAGGAGGAAGTATGGGGGCAGATAATGGTGGTTCTGGTGCAGAAACTGAAGCTGCAGTGGAGGGCATCTGAGCAATGGGAGAGAGTGTAGGAACAATAGAAGCATCTATTGACTGAAAGTTATCATTGCTAGAGCCCTCAGTTGCAGAAACAGTTCTAGATGAACCAGAAGAGAGAGAGGGAAGGGGCTGAGAAGATGAGACCGGTGAAGAAGAAACAAAATCTGAGGGGTGAAAGATAGGTGGAATGGATTGTGGCATGCTGGTATTGGTACTAGAAGATGGTGATGAATCAGTTGATTTGGAATAGTCAACATAAGGGAAATAATGTTCATTAAAAATTACATCTCGAGAGATGTATATTCGACCATTAGAAGCAAGACATTTATAACCCTTATGTTTTAGACTGTAACCGAGAAAGGTAGACATGACAGACCTGAATTCAAGCTTGTGTCTGTTATAGGGCCTAGTATTGGGATAACAAGCACACCCAAACACCCTTAATTGGCTGTAATCAGGTTGTTTGTGGAACAATTTGTGCAAGGGAGTGTCATTATTAATGACTGGTGAGGGAAGCCTGTTGATAATGAAGGCTGAAGTTCGAACAGCTTCATCCCAAAATTTGAGAGGCATTGAAGCTTGAGCTAAGAGAGTAAGGGCAGATTCTATAAGGTGCCTATGTTTTCTCTCTACAACACCATTTTGTTGGTGTGTTGTGGGACAAGACAATCTGTGAGAGATCCCATTTCTCTCAAGATATGATTCAAAAGAACGATATTCTCCCCCCCAGTCAGATTGAATTGACTTAATGGAACACTCAAACTCTTTTTCAACTTGAGTTTTAAAATTTATGAAAGTCTGCAATGCTTCAGACTTTGTTTTTAGCAGAAAGACCCATGTGTACCTACTGAATGCATCAATAAAGTGCACATAATAATGGTAATTATTGGAGGATGGCATGGGTGAGGGACCCCACAAATCAGTGTATATTAACTGAAGTGGTTTTGTGTACACAGTATCAGATTTAGGGAAAGGAAATTGATGAATTTTCCCTTTACAGCAAGCATCACAGAAGTCTGAAACAGTTTTATTAACACCAGAAACATTACATTGAGATAAAATCTGTTTTACAACTCTTGCAGAGGGATGTGCTAACCTATTATGCCAAAGAGAAAACATACTAGAGGAAGTGGTAGACACATTACAAGAACTCTGTTGAGCTTTATTGACAGATTGTGTGGATATGGAAAATGAAGAAGAGGCTTCAGACTGTAGCTGAGATGGATGAATGACATAAAGACCATCTTTAACCTGCCCTGCCATGAGAGTGGTCTTGGTTACCTGATCCTTAACAAAACAGGAGTCAGGATAGAAAACAAAATAAGCATTGTTGTCCCTAGCAAACTGAGACACACTGATTAGATTTTTGGTGAGTTGAGGAACATGTAAAAGGTGATTAAGAGCAAGTTCTTTAGAAGTGTAGGGAGTATGAAAGAGTTTCTTACCAATACCTTGAATGTTTATACCTGCTCCATCACCCATATGGATCTGTTCATGACCAAAGTAAGGCTCCTTTTGAGTAAAATTGGTCTCAGTGGGAGTGCAATGAGTAGTGGCACCGGAGTCAGGATACCAAGCAGGATCAAGAATGGAGTCAGCTGTTGCTATGTTTGCTGAGAATTGATCAACATTGGCCGCTCCAACTCCAGGGAAATCGAAATTGAAGCGTTGGTAACATCTAGCAGCAATATGACCAGTCCTTGCACATAGTTGGCACACTGGTTTAGATCCTGTGGAACCAGTGTTGGGAGAGAAAGATGAGGGAACTGAGGAGTTCATGTTTGGGGAACGACTTTGAGGTGGACCAGGCTGTTGTCCTGTGCCACGAGGAGCTGCATAAGGATTCCACTGGCCACGGCCACGGCCAGGAGACATAAAGGAGGATTGAGTATTGTTTCTTGATTCAGATGCAGAAGTGGAAAAATTCTTGTTGCGTGAGGAACGATTTGTAGCAAGATTTATTGATTCAAGATCACGATGGTGATTGTCCATACGATGTTCTTGAGAGAGAAGGAGGGACTCAATTTCAGCCACAGTATACGGCTGATTTCTTGAGTTCACCGAGATAACAAACGTATCATATTCAGCAGGTAAGCCTTTGAAGATGGCAGCAACATGTTCTTTAATGGTGACAGAGTGTCCAACGGATCCAAGACGATCGACAATAGATTTGATGCGAAGAAGATAATCATTGATCGATAACGATCCTTTCTTGATATTCTGCAATTGATTAGTAAACTGATCTATTTTAGCAGAAGTTTGAGTGGCAAAGTATACCTCAAGAGTGTGCCACACTTGCGCAGAGGTGTCGTTGCCAACAACACGGGTGAGGACTCCTTCGGTCATAGACGAGAGCAACCAGGAATAAAGCAGCTGATCCTGCTGCTCCCATTGAATGTATAATGGATTGAGACGACGATCGCGACGATCAGCATCCGAAAGATATTTCTCCGGTGGAACGACAGAATCGGAGATGAAATCTGATAGTTGATGACCACAAATTGCAGAGAGAATTTGAGGGCGCCAAAGGAGATAGTTGTTGTTGTCGAGCTTAACAGAAAGCGTATGAGAGAAAACCACTGGATGAAACGAAGTACCAGAGGCTGCTGGAGAACCAGACATGGCCGGAGTTGAAGCAGAGGAAGTCGTCATTGTGAACAACACTCAAGAAAACGAAAAATTGAAGAGGCGGAAGCGACAAAGAAATCTACTCTGATACCATGTTAGATACAGAGAGAGAAAACAAGAGATGAATGAATTGAATCTTGTGTATTGATTAATATGAGCTGTTAGCTCAGTATATATACAAAGGATAAGTTAGTTAACATAACTAACTAACAGAATATATACAGGGAAAATGAACTAACAGATTATAACAAACTATATACAGTTGTAACTAACTAATGACATCACTAACAAAGAGGGTTGCGTGTCGGAGTTCGTGAGTTTTGCGACTAGGTAGGCCTCGGAGAAGTGCCAGCGTGAGAGGCGAAAGACGATGAACAGAGACCACGTGCGCACTGGGCTGGCCGCCTTGGGATTCGATGAGGGATGGACCTCTGTTCGTCTTCACTTAGGGTTTTTCTTATTTTGGGACTAAAAACCATTATTAGAAAGACCTAGTTATTTGAATTTCAACATATCTTGTACGGTATTAGTCACCACAGACTAGGAAAGGAAATTTACTATTCTTAAATTGGTGTGCTTTGAAAAGCATCGAAAGACGTCAGAGTGAATAATTATAATATGTGGATGCAAACTATTGGTTATCCTTACATACTTTAGAGGGACAAGAAACTCTATCCAGCCCTAGCTATATCCTTTTCTTATAGATTACTGTTATTAGTTTATTCTAGAAATTTTTTTTGTCTTTTGTCTTTTGTCTTTTGTCTTTTGTCTTCCGATTCAGTTACCGCAAGTCTTGTCTTTTGTGACATGGTGTGATTGTTTTATAGTTTGAGATTGGTTCTTGTTTATTGGTTTGAGATTGTTCTGGTTTTTGCCTTTTTTTTAAAGTTTGAGAGTCTAAGTTTTCTGGTTTGAGAGAGTAAACTTTCTAGTTTGAGATGTTTTATGGTTGTCTGGTTTGAGATGGTTGAAGGCAGGTTTGGGTGGGGTTGTGTGGCTCACGACTGCCATGGTAATATGTGGAGGCTTTCCATCGGGATCATGTAGGGAGGGTTCAACCGAAGTTGCTGAGATGGTTGGCATCAAAGAAGCATTAAGTTGGATTGATCGTCACAATTGGGGACAAGTAATTTTGGAATCAGACAGCTTGGTATGCATACAAGCTATTCAAAGTAAAGTCAATGTTGAATTGCGTTTTGTCAAACGATCTACAAACAAGCTGGCTCACTGTTTAGCCAGAGATTCTTGTTTCTCTCCAGGTCGTGTGCTTTAGTTGGAGGATTGTTCCTCTGAAGCACGTTCTATTATTTTTAACGATTTGATTAATTAATAAAGATACCGATTTGAGTCAAAAAAATAATTATTAATAATAAATAGTATTATTAATAATATGGTTTTAAACTACGTTAAAATAAATATCCTTATGCCCGAAATCAAGAAACCCAAATATTAGGTATTATTAAAATATGTTACATATCCAATAAAGGTGTAAATAAGTGGTGAAAAGCTAAAATATAACTCATTTAACAAAAAGTGTACTCCAATGGTGTGCCAAAAAAGTAAATTTGGCACATAGCAAATTTTGTGCCAAATTTGGCACAACATTTCCTATGATGTAAAATTTACACCACAATAAATACACTACTTTTTCATTTACATTGATGTCTTTTTTATTATTTTATTATTATATTTAACTATCATATTAAATTATGAAATATTTATATTATTTTTTTATTGTTTTACATATTAAAATAATAATAAAATTGATTATTAAGTTATTCGATTTTATTTTTTTAATAAAACATTAATTAGATATTAAATTTTACATCAAAATTTTACAAATGTGCATTAGAGCACAAAGCTAAAATTTGGTGTAAATTTACCACAAAACTATTTTTTGTGCCAAATATAACACAATTTTTATATCTCCTATTGGAGATGGTCTTAGGCATACTAGTTGAAAAAGCAAAAAAAAAAAAAGTTGTTTCTTGATTTAATGTCGATCATCATGCATCCATTCATCAGAAAATATTAGTAGATTCTCACCTCCCTCCGACGATTGCAGAGCTGGCCCAACAAGGATTTTCCAACGTTGCCAAAGAACTAGGTCAGCGGCGGTGTTCTTCTCAACCCTCGTGGATTTGCTCCCCCTCACTATGCACACTACAAAAAATAGTTACTTTTAGTAACAACTTTTTAGTCACAATATAAATTTTTTGTGACTAAATGTGATTTTTAGTCACAAGAAGTGACTAAAATATAGTATTTAGCTACAAGTTGTCACTAACTTAGTTTTAGTCACAACAAGTATTGTGACAAAAACATATTTAGTCACAACAAATTGTAATTTTTGTGAATAATATTATTAATTAGTCACACAGACTTTTTAGTCACAACATAGGAATAATAATTTATAATTAGTCACAGTTTTTTTACTTTCAGTTACAAATTTTATTGTAATTAAAAGTAAAATTTTTAGCTGTGGCAGATAGCTCTCCCTCGTCAATTTATCCATTTTTCAATAACAATATTAATTGATTCCAAATTCGTAAGCATTATTTGTGATCATTAGACCTTTACAAAAACAAAATCAAAAAGATCCCCCGACAAACATAAAATAACTATAATTAATTAAAGAACAATCTGACACCACACAAATGAATTAACCAGCTAAATAATGAAAATCAAAATCAACACAATAATACCACTCCTTTTTTGAATTTAAATCTTCTACAGTATTGAGATTTTTATTTATTGTATGTATCGTTAAAGAGGAAAGGTTACAAAAATAATAATAAATAGAAATTTTGTATTTAAAGGTATTAGAATGCATTCACATATAAGAAATATGAAAAAATAAAGCATGAATTTAAATCTGGATATGAAAACGGGCTGACTTGTTTAAGAAATACGGGTAGATACAAGCAAAGTATGACACGAATTCGAACACGACATAAAAATACTGCATTTACGGGCCGTGTCGGGCTTACTCTTTAAAAATAGGGATTATTTCACAAATACACAAAAATAACAAAAAAATTACAAAAATACAGTTTCACAGAATTTTAAACATTTTTATGATTTTTTTGATTTTATTTACTGAAAATACAGTCTTTTTATATTGTACTCTTGTTAATTTGTTATTGTTGTTTTGATGTTATTTAGATATTATTGTTAGTTTAATGTAGTTTTTTTTTGTTATTTTCGTGTTGTTTCAATGTAAAACCGTAAAAATATAAAAAAAATTATTTAAATGTAAAAATGTAATTTTTTTTACAAAAAATAATATCTTATGTAATTATTCCTTAAAAATATTAGGATGACCCATATTTTTCTATGACACATCATGACATGGTCCGTTTTCTAAAAAGTACAAATAAATTAATACGAGTCGGGTCAACACAGAAGGCACGAACTTATAACACTAATTGAAGGTGCTTAGTGGCTATATATTAGTCTCTAGTCTCTAGTATTCTAGCACCTTTACAATTTTCGTGGGGTGGAGATATAATATTTGAGATACTATTATTGTGTGCCTAATATTTTTATAATGGAAAGAGAAGAGACAGTTGATGATATTGTGGCAAAGCTTGAAAAGGTTAAACATCCAGTACGTGATAATATTTATTACTATTGTTATCAAGGGTTTTGGGTCAATGAATTTCACTTGAAAGGTATAAAATCTTTCCAAACTCAATTTGTAGCAAGAGAAGATGATATTGTATTAGCTTCATGTCCAAAATCAGGTACCACTTGGTTAAAATCTCTTGTTTTTGCTATTGTCAAACGTAATAGTATTAAAAATGATAGTCATTTATTTACTAGTTCCAATCCACATGATCTTATACCTTTCGATATGAATGAGAAATTCATGTCAATTATTGAAAACATGAAGCCAAGACTCATGGCTACCCACATTCCATATCCCTCATTACCAATCTCTATCATCAACTACTCTAATTCTAAAATTGTATACATTTGTAGAAATCCATTGGATTTATTTGTTTCTGATTGGTACTTTAATCATAAAGTATTATTTGGTGACGATCTTGGTCATGAACCAAGTCATTTAGAAGAGTATTTCGATATGTTCTGTAAAGGAATTCATGTATTTGGACCATTTTGGGACCATATTTTGGGATATTGGAAAGCAAGTTTAGAAATACCTCACAAAATATTATTTTTGAAATATGAAGATCTTAAAAAAGATAATATATTCTTCATTAGAAAGATTGCAGATTTTTTGGGATTTCCTTTTTCAGTGGAAGAAGAAAATCAAAGAGTTCCACAGGAAATTGAAAAGTGGTGTAGTTTTGAGCATTTGAGAAATTTGGAGGTTAATAAAATTGGGAAACGTCCTAGTGGAGCATCTAATAGTTCATTCTTTAGAAAAGGTGAGATTGGAGATTGGGCAAATTGTTTGACACCTCAAATGGCAGAGCGTGGGAAGAAACTCATCCAACACAAATTTGGACAATATAATTTAACCTTTGATGTCTAGGGTTTAGTAGTAAATTATAAATATGTAATTGAATAGTCTTTAATTAATGGATATGTATTGAGAAAGTAGAACTTTGATTCACAATCTCTCAAAAAGTGTATTTAGAGATTTATCCTGTCTCGAAAATCACGTATTATACCTATCATCTAGCTTTCTTTGTTTTGTTGTTTTATTGTCTTAATTATTGGTCAAATGTTTGTTTAAGGTAATTATGAATAAATATTGAACATTGTTATTGAGTACTAGTGGTGTCCAATACCTTCTATAAGTTGCGCTCCACGATTGACTAGCGATATTCTTTAAAAGCTATTTTTTTAAATTATATGTAACACAATATTTAATTATACCAATAACTATATGACATCGAGGAAGGTGCTAAGCACCAGTATTATCGTTTAGCAATTCTCATAAATATTATACATGCTTTTCTATTGTCTCAATATTAAGTAATTTAGAATTTATACATGGATATGTGTTCATTTTATTATGAAAAATATTAAAGTACACTCATAGTGCCTAGCACTCTTAACACTATTTGTCAATTTGGTGAAATAAGTGATCAAAACCCTTATTATTGTTACCAAGGATTTTGGGTTCATGATATTCGTCTTGAAAGGTATGATATCATTTCAAACTCAATTTGTAGCAAGAGATGATGATATTTTGTTAGCCTCTTGCCCAAAATCAGGTACTACTTAGTTAAAATCTCTTATTTTTGCTATTGTCAAACTTACCATTACTCTTCCATTATTCCAAACAATTCACAAAAAATAACAACAACCATCCTTTGTTTACAAAATTTGTGACTAAAGATAAAAAAAATTGTGGCTAATTATAAATTATCATTATTGTGTTGTTTACTTCCAATCCACATGATCTTGTCCCCTTGCTTGAGTTTGAGTCTTCATTATCTCTAATCCAAAACATAAAGCCAATAATTATGAGTACACATATTTCTTATCCTTTCCACACTCTATCAAGAACTCGAGTTGTAAAATTATATATATATATATATATTTATACTAGGTGATTGTTACGTGCCAAGCCACGTAGTGTTAGTTTTATTTAATATTTTAGTTTTTTATTTGAATTAATAATTAAAATAGTATAATTATTTGAACGATTTGTTTTATAAAAATAAAATATGTGTCAGTATATTTAGTAAGTAAAATATAGTTGTGTTATAATAATGTATGTTATTAATAGTAAAATGTACATTAATCTTCTAATTGAAAAAAGTTCCATTATCTCATTTCATATCTAATAATAGCTACACAACTATATATTTATAGACTTTCACATTCTTTGCAAATTACTAATAAGCACCAATAATATTTTCATATTCTAATATTTTTCAACCTTCTCCTCTTGGTGGTAAAATTAAAAATAAAACTAAAAATAAGCACAAACATATAAGGTAAATACTAATTACAGCCCATTTTATCTTTTTTTTGTTATTATTTTTTTAAGCCCAAGCCCAAAAATCTCTAAGCCAACACAATCAATCTTCTTTTATATTATCTTTTCTAAATATTTTCTCTATATTTTTCTTTTTTAAAAAATAAATAAAAAAATTATTAATATTCTCCCAAGATAGGTTTGTTAGAGAGATATGTGGCTAAGATGATTTTTTTAATTTAAAAAGAGATTATTAATATTTAAAAGATTGTTTATTTAAAAGATTGTTTAATTTTTTTGGGTTTAATTATTGGGTTTATTTTTTAACGGGAGATCAAACCTAATCGTTAAATTTAACAGAATATTCTTTTATTTTTAAGTATATTCTGTTAAACCAAGAAATGCCGTTAGATAGGCACTTTTAATATATAAAGATATATATATAAATCCATTGGATGTATTTATCTCTTATTGGCACTTTTATCACAAAATTTTGGGAGATAATAATATATGTTGAGCTAAGTCATTTAGAAGAGTACTTTTGATATGTTCTGTAGTGGAATTCATGTGTTTGGACCATTTTGGGACCATATTTTAGGATAAAACAAAGCTTAGAAATGCCCAATCAAATATTATTTTGAAGACCTTAAAAAAGACATTGTGTTTTTTTATTAAAAAGATTGCAGAGTTTTTGGGATTCTCATTTTCTAGTGAGGAAGACAATCAAGGAGTTCCACATGAAATACAACAATTATGTAGCTTTGATAATTTAAAATTTTGGATGTGAATAAGACAGTGAAACAATATGCTGCCATGTATGAATTGTGTCATAGTTCAATTTTTAGAAAAGGTAAGGTTGGAGATTGGATGAACTATTTGATAGTACCTCAAATGGCTGAGCCTGGAAAGACACTCATTCAAGAAAAGTTTGGACAATATGATTTAATGTTTGATTTTTAGCTAGCTAGCAATATATCTTATACTCCTTAGTTTTGTTTCCATTATCTTATATATGATGTAATATTAAGTAATAAACATATGGTTTTTTTTCTTATGAAGAGATGTGTTGGTAGTATAAATTTTATATATCTTGTCAATGGTTTCACTATGTATCAATTCCAATATTTTGACAGTGATAATCTACTTTGTTTTTCTGGGAGAAATACAACTAAAGGTACATAATTAAATTAACTAAACTTTAAATAGTTAAACAATTAATAATAACAAGATTAACAAATAACGAACAACAATCGAAAAAAATAAGGATAAACAGAGTAAAGGAAAACCAAAAATAATTAAGGCAAAAAATAAAGAAATCAACACCAAGATATATACTGGTTCAAGTCCAATAGATCAATGTAATCTATTTCTCTACTCCCGTTCTAAAACACCACCAAATCCTCTTTATTGATTGAGCAAAAATAAGTACAATACAGTCGAGATCATCTCTAATGAGTTTTCTCAAAGTGTTTCAACTCTCACACTCTTACCCAAGAATCATCTTCATCTACAAAAGATTCTTCTTGCAAAACCCAATCCAATCTCTTTCTTTTCTCTGCACCTCTCTCAACTACCTCTCAATCTCTTCTTTCACTATTTCTTAATCTCAACCTGATCGATCTCTCAAAATGATAAGTGTTGGTGGTATTTATAGGCTTATGATCAAGATCCTAATGTCGGTAGCTGCATGAATCGAGGTTGTTAAGTTAGTTAGGCAAAAATTAACTTAACCAACTCTCCTTGAGTAAGATCTCCACGTTAGCATATGTAGGAGTGCATCTGGGAGCGAGTATGAAGGCTCTCAGAGTCACAAATCAAGGCACTCGCTGAAGGAGGACTAGCTTTCCTGAACTACATTTCAAGAGGAATTACTAGCCACCCAAAACTCCTTTCTGGAGGAGGACTAGCTTTCCTGAAGACCCTTCCCAGAGGAAAGAAAAAGCCTTCCAAGACCAGCTTCCGCGAGTCCACAATTTTTCAGGAATGATAAGAAACTCTTGGAGATGTTTCATTTGGAGGAATTATACCACAATTCTCATATGTACAATGCACCTATGCACCTATATACTTAGTCATATGACAATGATAGTTCCAATATTTTGACATAAATTATGTATAATGTGTTAAGGATACCTAGTTTAGCTCCAGTTTAGCATTGTTAGTCTGTTACAAGTTGTTATTGATCATTAGTTTTTCCTTTCTTATTAACTAACTTTTGGTTAGTTGTTGCAAAGTTTTTTTTAGCTCAATTGACTATATATAAAGCCTTGTGTTCCCTTTTCTTAATTCAATGAAAAATAGAGCATTTCTTTCAAATTGTTCTTTAGTTTACAAATACTAACATGGTATCAGAGTGTATCGTCACTTTAAAGGAGCATTCTTTAGCGATCAACAATAGAGGTTCGTCGATTCCTCCATGTTTCTCAACAAACTGGCTTACCTCGCAATACTACTAATCTTCCCAAAACAAATCTTGTTTCTATTTCTCACTCGCTCTCTGTTTGATTTGACGAGTTCAACTACTTGACATGGAAGCATCAAGTACTTGCAGCCATCAAGGGAAGTTGACTGTAGAAATTTTTCGATCCCATTCTCACTCCACCTCAATTTCTAACAGAAGAAGATCGGTGTGCCAATAAAGTGACTCTAGAAATTGAGGATTGGGAGCAACAGGATAACATCATTGTGTCAAGGCTTCTTTCATCAATGCCTAAGAAGGTTCTCACAAGAATAATTGGATTTGAATCTGTAGCTCAGATCTGGATCAATCTTTCGGAATACTACACTTCTCTCAATCGAGCCAAGATCGGAAAATACAAAACTCTACTTTGCAATACTATGATGTAATCTTTGTTGAGTGATTTTCTTCTCAAGATTAAAAGTATCATCAGTACTCTTGCATCTATAGGTCACCCAACTACATCTCAAATGGATTACCAGCTGAATACAATGTATTCATTACCTTTGTCAATACCAGAATAGATGCGTACAATGTTGCTGAGATTGAGGTCCTCTTAATGCCACAAGAAGTGAAGTTGGACAAAGTTACAAAGGAAATTGACATTGCAAAAGTTGAAGCCAATCTTGCTCACACCAAGAATCAAACAAGTCGAAGTCAATAGCCTCCCTTTTTTTCACCATCTTCCTATGGCTCTGGCAGTATGTCAAGAGGAAATGCAACAAACTTTCCTATGCAGTAGTCACCTCAACCATGTTACTTTGCTCTAGTTTCTAGAGGTGTTTCACCAACAAGAGGCCAATTTGGAAATTTCAGAGGAGGTACCTCATGAGGTCGATGAATTTCTATAATTTAGGGCCAAAAACCACCATGCCAGATGTGTCACAAGCTTGGCCATATTGTGCACCAATATTTCTACTGGTTTGACAGGTCATTTTCAGGGCCTGAATTTTTTTAGAATCTTCCAAGAAATGCCAGTGCCAATGTTAAGATGCAGGCCTACTATGCCACCCCAGAAGTGGTTAATGATCTTAATTGGTACCCTGATTCAAGTGCTACAAAGCATCTTACTCAGACTGAACTGAATCTTGCCTCTAGCAGCACTTACAATGGTGATCAACAACTACAATGGTGATCAGCATGTTCACATGGGTAATGGTACATGTTTACTTATTCAAAACATTGGCCATTCTATCTTTATTTCCCCTTGTCATTCTTAAACTCTTGTACTCAACAATTTATTGCATGTTCCAAATATAACAAAAAATCTTCTTAGTGTGTCTAAGTTTGCCCAAGATAATGGTATTTTCTTTGAGCTTCACCATTTTTATTGTCTTGTCATGGATCAGGTTACATTGAAGACTTTACTTGTTGGGAAGCTTGACAAAGGTCTTTACCAATTTGACTCCAATCAGATCAACATTATCACCTATGAAAGTAAAAGAAGGGATCGTAGGAGTTGAACCAGCAAGATTCAAGGACAGGCTTGTTGCAAAAGGATTTACTCAAAAGGAAAGGGTTGACTTCAATGAAATCTTTTCCCCTGTTTTCAAAGAGACCTCTATTAGAGTCATGTTAACCAAAGTAGCCAAAGACAATCTTGAGGTAGACCAAATTGATGTAAAAACAACATTTCTTCATGGAGAATTGGATGAAGAAATCTACATGAAATAACCTCAAGGATATGAAAATGGCAATCCAAACCAAGTATGCTTGCTCAAAAGGTTTCTGTATGGATTGAAGCAGGCACCCAGGCAATGAAATATTAGATTTGATAACTTTATTACTAGTATTGGGTTCACTAAAAGTCAGTATGATTTATGTGTGTACATGAATCAACATTTGTATTTCTATATGTTGATGACATATTATTGGAAAGAAAAGGAGTGAGATCAAGAAGATTAAGGATACGCTAAGTGAGGAATTCGAGATGAAAGATCTTAGCAATGCGAAGAAGATCTTGGGGATAGAAATTGATCAAAACCCAAAAGGAGTGATCAAAATGTCACAAGCTAGCTACTTAAAGAAAGTACTTGAAAAGTTTGGCATGGATATCTCAAAAGTTGTATCCACACCCCTAGCTCTTCATTTCAAGCTTTTTGAATCTCAGAATCCCCACAGTAATGCAGAAAAGAAGCTCATGGAGCAAGTCTGTTACACTAGAATTATGGGGAGTTTGATGTATGCCATGGTCTGCACTAGACCAGACCTGGCTCATGCTCTAAGTGTAGTAAGCGGATTCATGGCTAATCTAGGAAATGCTCACTGGACAACTGTCAAATGGATACTCAGATATCTTAAAGGTATTCTAAACCTGAGACTAATCCACAACAATAAAAAATCAAAAGCAGTTGAAGAAGTTGTAGGCTATGTAGACAGTGATTATGCTGTAAACATAGATACCATAAGATCACTAACTGGTCTAGTGTTTACAATTTTTGGTGGAGCAGTCAGCTGAAAATTAAACCTACAAAAAGTAGTTGCTCTTTCCACAATTGAAGAATACATGGCAGCTGTTGAAACATTTAAAGAAGCTCTTTGGCTAAAAGGTCTGACAACAGAACTTGGTTTAAACTCAAACAACATTACCATATACTGTGATAATCAAAGTGCACTCCATTTGATTAAGAATCCTATGCTACATGAAAAGTCTAAACATATAGACATAAAGATCCACTTTACTAGATAAATTGTAGCTAAAGGAGAAGTTCAAGCCAAGAAAATCAACACATATGAAAACCCAACTAACATGTTGAGAAAGAGTGCCAACTTGACCAAGCTCAAACATTGTTTGAATCTACTCAACATCTGCAAGTGTTGATGCCTCTCACTCAATTTATTTTTGCTACACATCATATCTTTTCTAAACCTAAAATGACTAAACTAAGGTGGATTTGTGGTGTTTAGTTCAACTATTTTATATTTACCTATGGTGATGTGTCACTAACTATTTTAACAGAAAGTACTCGGGTTTGTTAATTAGCACCCTTTAACTAATCCCTACTATAAATAGACATTGTACCATTCATTTCTAGTTATGTTGTGAGATCAGAGAACTTAATTAGAGAGAGTGAAATAAGGAGGGTTGTAAATGGGGTCCAAGTGTATCTGATCTTGGTTTCCCAAGTGTGAGCTTCATTGTAATTTCTGCTCATCAATTGTCTATTGTTTCAAGTCTCTCATGTACTGATTTTCAACATCAATAAAAGGTCTCATTTTATCAATTCTTATAGTTAAATTCATTATGTTTTAGTTCTTTGAATATTGATTGTCATTTGTGATCAAATTGATTTAGTTATTTCATTGTTATTTTTGATTGCCGTAAATTGGTCGAGTTCTTAAGGGTGATTCATTTACTAAAATATTGTGCCCAATGTAAAATTTCTACTAAGTTTTGTTAATACAAGCTCTTAAAGGTACATTGTAACGCTTAAATTTTAAATTGTTGGGTCCGAATAGAAACACATAACATCAGCTAGCTCACTTCACAAATAGAGATTATAACAATCTTATTAAGACAAGGGAAACAAACGATGATTATGACAATCTTAAGAAAAAGCAAACGAAATTACAACAATCTTAAGACAATGGAAACAAACAAAGATTATAACAATCTTGAGACAATGAAAACAACTGACATATTTTCATAAGAAGATATACACCAACAACAAGTAACTTATTGGACAAAAGGAAATGACTTAAACAAGTCATAAATATTATTTCCTTAGACAATGAAAACAAAACATTTAGAAATCAAACGATAAACCTGATTGTGCAAACTTTTCTTTGATAAGCTTTTTCCCACGCTCAGCCATTTCGGGTGTTAAATAGTTCACCCAATCTCCTACTTCGCCTTTCCTTATGAATGCACTATTAGGGAATCCAGAATGATGTTTACCATTCTTAGTCACATCCAATTTTTTCATATTTTCAACGCTACACAATTGTTCTATTTGTTTTGGAATACCTCGATTTTCTTCCTCAGTTGAAAATGGAAATCTCAAAAAATCTGCTATCTTTCTAATGAAAAATACATTGTCTTTTTTAAGTTCCTCGTATTTCAGAAATAATATTTTGTGAGGCATCTCTAAACTTGCTTTCCAAAAACCTAGAATATGGTCCCAAAATGGTCCAAAAGTGTGGATTCCCTTACAAAACATATCAAAGCACTCCTCCAAATGACTTAGTTCAGTATTATCCCCAAAAAGTTTATGAATAAAGTGCCAATGAGAAACAAATAAATCCAATGGATTTCTACAAATGTATATAATCTTACAATTAGAAGACATAATGGAGGGTGGTAATGAAGGGTAAGGACTATGTGCACTCATAATTCTTGGCTTGGTTTCATCAGGTAATGATAATTCAAGTGCACGAACAAGATTGTGTGGACTAGTACTGAACGAAAGGAGATCATTATTATCATTATTACGTTTCACAATAGAAAAAATTAGAGATTTTAACCAAAGACTACCTGATTTTGGACAAGATGTTAACAAAATATCATCATCTCGTGCCACAAACTGAGTTTGGAGGGATAGTATTGTT
The DNA here is from genome assembly GCF_029168945.1 of Cannabis sativa. Lineage (NCBI taxonomy): Eukaryota > Viridiplantae > Streptophyta > Magnoliopsida > Rosales > Cannabaceae > Cannabis > Cannabis sativa. The sequence goes on along the minus strand of NC_083610.1, from coordinate 45,276,628 downwards.
AGACTTTTATTTGGGCTTACATTAAATTTTATTGGTTTTATTAAAACTTGGGTTGATTGGATAGTTCTTTGCTGTGTTAGCCCATGCTGTTGGTGATCAATTGTTAATGGGCTTAGCATCTGTGAGTAAAGTCTAGGTGAAGCAGAAGTGTGGGCTTTTCTAGTTGACTGAAGTCTTTGATGAGCAGGCCTAGCCTAACTAGGGTTTTGTAGCTAAGTCCCCTCCCTAACTCTATAAATACATATTGTCTCATCACAATTGTATACCTTTTGATAATCAGATAAAATAAACTGCTTCTGATTTAGAGATCTAGGGAGGAAGACTTAGTTGATAGTATTGCACTATCGAATTGGAGTAACTATTGTGGAACAATCAGAGATAATTGCTATGGATCAATCAGGTACACATACTCAATTATCATATACTACTATTGTGTTCTATGTTATATACAAATAGATCTTGGGTTAATTGTTAATTTATCTAACATGTGGTATCAGATTGCCTATTGTATATGATTTAGAACCTATAATTAGTATAATTAATTTGTATATGTTAATTATCCATAATTTCATATTAATTTCGTTATTATTTTATGTTGAATTTTTTGTTTTTAAATCTTAAAACTTTAGGGGTTTTGTTTATTATTAAATTCTCGTTCTATTGATATATTATATGCATGAAATCATTGTGTATATTAAGAGAATTTTAAATTTAAAGTTTTAGGGTTTATATGATTATAATATGAAATTATATTTTGTGTATTTTGATTTTATTGTTTTTGATCTAAAATTGATTATAGATAACTCATTATCAATTGTTTAAGAATGTTCCTACATAATTAATTTCGGATTTAAACTAAGATTAGCATTACAATTTTTATTTTTTTTTGTTGTGTTCTTCAATTTTCGGATTGGTATTGTCTTGAAATCTAGAGATTTAACCTTTAATACCCGAAATTAGTAGCGTAGATCAATTAGAAATTCAATCCCGATCGAAACCCATCCAAAATCCCCACTTTTCGACGAATTTTTGGCCGGAAAACGGGACAGACCCGACTGGGGCCGAACCGGGTCGTCTGACCCGCATCCAGAACCGGCTGGAGGAAGAAGACAACTCCCAGCCAGCGAAGCCCACTCGCGCAGGTGGCGCGTGGGGGCGCGTGGGGCTTCGTCAGCTGTCGGTTTTCGACGTTCTTTTTTCCAGCGTGCTTAAAATTCAATTTCTGATTTTTCTATGATTTTTAATTAATTTTTTGACTCCGTTTAATAATTATTATTATTTTAATGATAATTATGTAGTTAAAAAATTATTAAAAATATTTTTTGATAATTTTTCGAAATTTGTCAATCATAGAAAATTTTTTGAGTTTCTTCTCGTTCCATAAAACATAGTCACTCTCTTGTTTAATTTATCTTGACTATGTAATCTCCACCAATATTCTTTATTTCATTTTTTTTCCATTAATTGTTGTTCTAAAGTTATAAAACTTGATTATTTGATATAAAAATAATGTGTTATGGTGGACACTTTATTTTTTTTTATTATCAATATAATAAAAGCAATTATATATCTCTTTTGGAAATTTGGTTGAAAATTATTAATTTTCAATGATTGTTTTATCACCAAATTTCACATGTTGAAGAAAATATTATATTTTTGGTTGACTATATGTGTAATTACTTGCCCAAAGGTAGTATTTACATATATTAGTTCACATTCCATGAAGTGAGTTAATATTAAATGTATATATTTTAATTATTTGCCCAAAGGTAATAATTTAAATATATAAATTTATTATTATTTTTTGCTTGAATTAATACATATTTTTAAGAAATTTATTTGCCCAAAGGTAATAAAATTCTTAAATGATATGTATTTTTTCTTTGTTGTTAACTTCATGAAGGTAAATCATGTGTGTGTTATATTCTCACCCCAAAGGGGAGTTTATAATGACCAGTTGATTCTACAATATTTTCTAATACATTGCTCATATTGCTTATTCAAGTTTTAATTTTTTGAATTTTTCAGTCTCCTTTTCTGTGAACAACAATAATGCTTCCATCCATATTTTGAATGCTTCCAACTACAAGACATGGAAACGAGATGTGGAATTTACTTTAGGCATAATGGATATGGACTTGTGCCTACGAGAAGAAAAACATGCTGAACTTACTGACTCCAGTACAGCTGCCGAGAGAACTCATCATGCACAATGGGAAAAGTCAAGTCGTCTCAGTCTTCTTACTATGAAAAGATCCATTCCTGAACATCTATTGAGTGGTTTGCCAGACACTACAAATGCCAAAGAGTTTTTCAATGCTGTAGAAAAATTATACGACACTGGAGAAAACGGCCGAAAATTTGGACATCTTATGGATGAAATGACAACCATTAAGTATGATGAATTAAAAGGAGTGCGAGATTTTATTCTGAAATTGGTGAATGTTCAGTCCAAGTTGAAAGATCATAATATTCCTCTTCCTGACTCTTTCATTATTCATCGAGCTCTTCATGCTCTTCCTGCCTCTTTCAGCCTTATCAAGACAGCCTACAACACTTACAATCAAACATGGACTATCAGCGACCTAATTTCTCAGTGTGTAGCTGAAGAAAGCAAGCTTAAAAGGGAGAAGTATGAATCTGCTAACTATGTTTTTCACCTCAAGCCCAACAAAGGGAAAGGAAAATTCAAGAATAAAAATGATGGTGCTACTAAACAGAATGGTAATGGTAAGGAGCATAAGAATAAACAGAAGAATAACAATGGAAAGTCCAAATACTCTAATGTGAAGTGTTACTTTTGTGAAAAATTGGGGCATCGGAGAACGGACTGTCACAAATTTAAGACTTGGTTAGAAAAGAAGCAAGCACAATCAGGTAATCCATTGGCATGTGTTTGTTTTGAATCTAATCTAGTTGATGTTCCTATTGATTCTTGGTGGTTAGACAGTGGTGCTACTGTTCATGTTTCTGCTTCCTTACAGGGGCTAAGGGATCTCAGGAAGCCAAGTGAGAGGGAGTCCAAGCTTAAAGTGGGCAATGATGTTGGAGTTGACGTTATCTATGTTGGAACATTTATTCTTGAATTACAGTCTCGTGATAAGATTATTCTGAACAATACTTTTTATGTTCCTACTTTTAAAAGGAATTTAGTTTCGCTTCCGCTTTTGGTTAAACAAGGATATTCTTTTCATTTTGCAAATGATAATGTTGACATTATGCTTGACTCTCGAATTATTGGAAATTGCTTTTATTCTGATGGTCTTTACAAGTTGTCATTGGCTCCTTTAGATTCCTCTTTTAATGTTGTGAATTCTGTGGGTAAAAGACCTCATATTAAGGAAACATCCTTATTGTTATGGCACAAAAGATTGGGTCATATTTCCAGAGAAAGGGTTGATCGTTTAATTAAATCTGAAATACTTCCTCCTCTTGATGCTTCTGATTGGGATACTTGTGTTGATTGTACTCGTGGAAAATTGACTAAAGCAAGAAAGAAGACTGCAAACCGCAGTCAATCTTTATTGGACATTATCCACACGGACATCAGTGGTCCTTATTCCACCACGTTGTGCAGAAATAAGTATTTTATCACTTTTATTGATGATTTTTCTCGTTATGGATTCACCTATTTAATTAAAGAAAAATCTGACGCCCTTGATAAACTCAAAATTTTTCGAAATGAGGTTGAGAAACAATTAGGAAGAGTCATCAAAGTTGTTCATTCTGATCGTGGAGGAGAATATTATGGTCGTTATACAGAATCTGGACAACACATGGGGCTTTTTGCAGAGTACTTACAAGAAAATGGTATAGTTGCTCAATACACTATGCCTGGTTCACCTGAGCAAAATGGCGTTGCTGAAAGGAGAAATCGCACTCTCATGGATATGGTTAGAAGTATGATGAGTAGAACAAATCTTCCAGAGTTTTTATGGGGTGAAGCACTTATGACTGCAACTTATATTTTAAATCGTGTTCCCAGTAAATCTGTTCCCAAGACCCCTTTTGAGTTATGGACTGGGCGGAAGCCTAGTCTGAATCATTTTCGAGTATGGGGTTGTCCAGCTGAAGTAAAGATTTATGATCCTAATTTGAAAAAGTTAGATCCGAGAACAAATCGCTGTTATTTCATTGGTTATCCACTGCGCTCAAAAGGCTATCGCTTTTACTGTCCCACTCGTGGTACGCGAATTGTTGAATCTCAGACTGCTAAATTTCTGGAATTTGATGTTGCTGAAAAAATTCCTTCAACATCTCTTGAAATGGGGGAGTCCTCTAAAGGAATTTGTATTCCTATGTCATTTTCAAGAGATGATAACAGTAGTCTCCATCCTACTCCAGTTGGTAATGCTCCCAGTGTTGATGAATATATTGCTCCCGATATCGAAGATGATGAAGGTCCTATTATTGATGAAGGGCCTATTAATGATGAAGGTCCTATTAATGATGAAGCTCCTATTGTTAATGAGAATCCTGTCATTGAAGAAATTCCAGTTGTGGAAGATGTTATTCAAAACAATGATCAACAAAGAGAAGTTATTCCAGAAGTACCTCCTCTAAGAAGATCTCAGAGACAAAAGAAATCAACAAAGTGTCATGATAATTTTGTTTATCTTGGAGAAGGAGAATATGATATTGATCATTTTGTGGATCCTGTCACTTTTAGTGAAGCACTTAATAGTCCACAATCTTCAAAATGGTTAGCAGCTACGGATGATGAGATCGACTCCATGAAGAAAAATGGTGTATGGGAGCTAGTTTTATTACCTGATGGTTTTAAACCAATAGGTTGTAAGTGGATTTTAAAGGCTAAAAGGGATAAAAAGGGACAGATTGAAAGGTTTAAAGCGCGTTTAGTGGCTAAAGGCTTTACTCAAAGAGAAGGTATTGATTACACTGAAACTTTCTCACCTGTTTCCACTAAAGATTCATTCAGAATTATTATGGCCTTAGTTGCGCATTTTGATTTAGAGTTGCATCAAATGGATGTTAAAACTGCTTTTCTGAATGGAGAATTGAATGAGGAAGTCTATATGTCTCAACCTGAAGGCTACAAGGAGAATGGAAAAGAACACTTAGTTTGCAAGTTGAAACGATCCATTTATGGTCTCAAACAGGCATCTCGCCAGTGGTACTTGAAGTTTGACAAGGTTGTGACATCGTTTGGTTTCGTAGAGAACAAGTTTGATCAGTGTATTTATATGAAGATCAGTGGGAGTCGTTATATTTTTCTTGTTCTTTATGTAGATGACATTTTACTTGCCAGCAGGGATTTGTCACTACTAAATGAGACCAAAAATTTTCTGTCTTCCAATTTTGATATGAAAGATCTTGGAGAGGCATCCTATGTTTTGGGGATTGAGATCCATCGTGACAGGAATCGAAAAGTTCTTGGCTTATCTCAAGAAGCTTACATTAATCGTGTGCTCAAAAGGTTCAACATGGATTTATGTAAAGCCGGTTCGTTCCTATTACGAAAGGGGACAAGTTCACTAAGCAGCAATGTCCTAAGAACGACTTGGAAAGAGGAGCAATGAAGAACATCCCTTATGCAAGTGTAGTAGGGAGTTTGATGTATGCTCAGGTTTGCACTCGACCTGACATAGCTTTCGTAGTCAATGTTCTTGGGAGATATTTATCTGATCCTGGCCTTGATCATTGGGTTGCAGCCAAGAAAGTTTTGAGATATTTGCAAAGAACGAAGAGTTTTATGCTTGTGTATAAGCATGTTGACAATCTTCGAGTTGTTGGTTATTCAGATTCAGATTTTGGTGGTTGTGTAGATGATTTAAAGTCAACTTCTGGCTATATTTTCACCTTGGCGAGTGTGCCGCTATTTCTTGGAAGAGTGTCAAACAGACTTTGATCACGTCATCTACTATGTATGCTGAGTTTGTTGCATGTTATGGGGCATCTTTGCAAGCTTTGTGGCTGAAGAATTTTATTTCGGAGATACGAGTGGTTGATTATATTTCCACACCTATGCTAATCTATTGTGATAATGATGCTGCTGTTTTCTTTTCAAAGAATAACAAGATTAGTAGTGCTTCTAAACATATGGAAATAAAGTATCTCACTGTCAGAGATTTGGTCAAGAAAGGAGACATTGTTATTGAAAATTGCAAGACCGAGTCGATGTTAGCTGATCCTCTAACCAAAGGGTTAAGTGCCGTGCTGTTTAATAAACATGTTGTTAATATGGGCATATTAGAATCTTTTGATCTTTTGGGTTAGTGGGAGTTTTATTTTTTGTTTGTCTTTAGAAATTATTATTTATAATTTTCTGAATAAAGTTATGAACTACATTTTATGTTTCAATATTTTTTATTATTGAATGGATATGTTTTCAATTATGTTTTGTTATATTCTCGAGAATGATTGAATTGAAAGCATGTGGTTCATATTGTTGTGATCATTGTCTTTTAAATTTATTTGCTTATTGACAATGATATGTTGTTGGCTTAATTATTTAAGCAAGTTTAGTGACACTTACTTATTTATTAAGTAGTGTATGTTTAATTTCACTCTCTTATTTATTAAGCATCACGGTATCAGTGAAATTGAGGACTGATAAGGATATTATGTTATTTTAAATTGATCACATGTTGAACATAATTCCTTACCACACTACTAGACTTATTGACCATGTCGATTTAATACTTTGGTATTTGTGATTATGAATGTCTTTTGTTGAGCTAAAAACAATATGACTGTCATAGTTCATTATCAAAGGTTAAATTGGACCGGTATGTTGAGATGCTATCAGAGAACTATCATTTTTTAAAGTGGCCACAAATGTTTTCTTGTTGTTCAACCCATGAGTCGTTTTCAAATAAAATTATTTTGATATATAATCTATATGTATTAAAATCAATGTAGCCCAAGTGGGAGAATGTTAGACTTTTATTTGGGCTTACATTAAATTTTATTGGTTTTATTAAAACTTGGGTTGATTGGATAGTTTTTTGCTGTGTTAGCCCATGTTGTTGGTGATCAATTGTTAATGGGCTTAGCATTTGTGAGTAAAGTCTAGGTGAAGCAGAAGTGTGGGCTTTTCTAGTTGACTGAAGCCTTTGATGAGCAGGCCCAGCCCAACTAGGGTTTTGTAGCTAAGTCCCCTCCCTAACTCTATAAATACATATTGTCTCATCACAATTGTATACCTTTTGATAATCAGATAAAATAAACTGCTTCTGATTTAGAGATCTAGGGAGGAAGACTTAGTTGATAGTATTGCACTATCGAATTGGAGTAACTGTTGTGGAACAATCAGAGATAATTGCTATGGATCAATCAGGTACACATACTCAATTATCATATACTACTATTGTGTTCTATGTTATATACAAATAGATCTTGGGTTAATTGTTAATTTATCTAACAAGTATACCTTTCAAGAAAATATCTAAAATCCAAAATCCTTGATAAAAATAGTAACACTTACCAGATCCTGGATCCTTAAGCTTTTCAAGCTTGGCCAGAATTTCATCAATAGACTCTTCTCTCTCTCCTTCTTTGTTCTTAGTAACAATTGATATTTCCATTAGGAATAATGACACAATATGAAAGCTCAATTATATGTACAAAATTTAATGAATATAGTGATGAATGACTAATACTATACTCACATTTTCAGTTCTTTATATAACACTGAATCATTAATAATGATAATAAAAAAAATTATAAGAACTTTTTTTTTGGAGAATTGAATATTATATATCATCAAATTTAATTAATACAACACGTGAATAGGTGTTATAATAATTTGAATAATACCATTATTGTCTCTTTTTTATTATTATTTATTAACAATAAGACCATTATTGTTAAAGTGAAGTGTCATGATTTGGTAGTTAAGAAAATAATAATAAGATTTTTGTGTCGTGAATTTTTTACAATATTAAATTGTATACATTTTATTAATATTATACTTAGAAATATAATTTTTAGGGTAATGTGATCCTTCCATCGTATTCTATTCAATCAATATATATATATATATATACTAGATGAAAGTTACGTAGCGAGCCACGTAAATATTAGTTTTATTTAAGATGTTTTTGTTTAAGAATTCGGTAACTAATTGTAAATTATTTTTTAAACGATTTGTTTTATAAAAGTAAGGTTGTTAAGAATGCCATAATTGTGTATATAAACCTATGATATACATATTGTTATTAATAATAACCAGTAAATTTATCTCAATATATTCATACTCATATAATAATTATCCTTAATGTGATGAAATAATTTATGATAAGTCATATCAGCACATGACTTTAACATTTACTCTTGGTTTCGAGAAAATTAAAAGGATCAATATATGTATTTTGGAAAATTTAAAGAAAATATTATGTAATGAAATGAATGAAAAAATGTCATCTTAAAATAAGGAAAAAGAATTATTAGTTAAAGTTTCAATATAGAAAACCTTATGAAAAATAAAACTAAGCATAATGAAACGTTATCTTAATCTTCTATGGGCTCAGTAGTTTAGTTGAATACGATTTTAATTGAACTGCAATACATGATAATATATTTTCTGCAACATCTCCGAACATCACAGCATCTAGTTTTTAAGTACCATTGTCGAGTTGAACATATGTCTTTGCACTAATGATCCATACAGAATATGTAAACGTTGGTATGAATGTAACTTAAGTTCAAATGTCAATTTAAATATAATGCTTTTACCGTGGTGTAAGAAGACATCTTTTTCCGCAATTTCGATTCTCACATTCATTTTCTTCATTGTCATTGTAGAATATAATTTTCGTATTACATGAATCATAACATGTTATAGAAAGCCTGATTGAGATTTTTTAATATCATTTTAAAATATGAGTTACGTATGTTAAAAAATTCAATATTATATCATAAAAGAAATTATCGATATTTATTTAAGTTTATATACCTGATCAATGTTATGAGTTATGTATGTTAAAAATTTAATATTATATAACTTTTTTATTATATAAATACTGATCCAATGGAGCCTTGTATGTATAGAATGTGGAAGCAATACACAAAGTGATTTAGAAAGAAGAAAATAAATGATCATTTCATCTTGTTCCCAGAGGACTGCGTGTTAGATTCACGCCTAGAAGAATAGTATTAGTTAGAAGAGATGCCATGGCCAATTTCTGTGGAGATTGAGCTCAAAAAAAGGTGGTTGTGTTGGCTACGGAATCTCATGATTTTCGGTAGCGAGATCCACAATAAATGCATGGTCGTAGCTCAACAGAGGCTTGTACACTAATTAGCCCAATTTGGAGCAACCAAGATGCTCCTCGGCTTGAAAATTACCTCCTAGGCTTGGATCAACTAATTCACCAAGTGTACTGCTTCCATAATGGCTCCAAACCTTTACATAATGGTCTTTATCACATTATTTATGACCGTCTTTAACCTATGTTTGAAACAAAGAGCTTACCATCTGCACAACAGGGGTTTGGACTTTTATTGGAAGAATTGTTCTTTCTTCCACATACTACTTAAAAGACAAGAATTCTAAAACTATAAACACTTGCCTTCTCGGACCACTTGCCACTAAAAATTTACTCAAGAGCCAAATAATAATCACTAAGAAAGTCAATTGAAATTTGTATCAGATATGGGATTCCAAAAAGGCAGTAATCAAAATCATGACCAAATTCAAGTGGGTTATTTCAAACTTACAGTGTCCCAAAAATAGCAGTGATGATGTCAGTTTAATCTTTTGAAGGTCCTCATTCTTTGCATATTCTTCGTTTTATCATCTCTTTAACTTCTACAATGAAATTAAAACCTTAAATTTTCAAACAATAAAAAATAAAAGTAAAAGTAATAATAGATTAATTGAATTTCTCAGCAAAAAAATAATAGATGAATTAAATCAAATGTACTTTCACATTCTTAATCAAAGAATACAGAGTAGTACACAGAGATGGAGATCTAAACTAACAAAATTTCACCCAGTATCAAAAATAAAGATGAAAATTAAGAACCAAAAACAGTTCAAATGTATGTATTTTAAATTCTTTTTATAAAACTTGGTATAATCGTTGAGATGCTTATAAGAAAAATAAGATTATACTTTTTCATCAATAAGAAAGCTCTTGGACCCATTTCCGCAACAAGTGGGAGTGATTATCAAGCATTAATTCAATAAAGATATTAAAAACTATATCTAAGATATAATGGAATCTCAACCAGTGGCTATCTACAGAGTGACAATTGATAATAACTCAAAAACAATCAGTAAGTAGTCACTCCCTAATTCACAGTTAAGAAATGATACAATTTGTAAGTGATGTTATGTTTAGTTCAAAGTCAATACAAATTAAGAAACACATAAAAACAACCATTTGAGTGAATCGTCAACTAAATTAAGAGAAGTTAAGAAATTAGATTAAGGAAATAAGCCTTTTCACTAACAAACTCAAATCGAGCATTAAGTTGAGATTTTTAGAACAAAAAAGAAAAAAAGCAATATAATACCTATAAATACTAAATAACAAAGTGAAAGTTAAGATATTACCAGAAGGCATCTTACCCATTGAATGGGCCAACACCATCCCTTTTCCTCTACTACATTTCACTCTACCTTTCTTTTTCAACCTCAGTTGAAAGAGTCGATTGAATTGCTCAACATTTTTTATTGTTTAGATTGAACTTAGATAAAATTAGCAGTAGTAAAAATTTATATATTCATATTGATTGACTATTTATATTATACTAATGGAAATCATATACCACCTACAATATATATAACTATTTTTTGCTCAAACAAAAAATTAATAAACCTAAGTACCTAAGCAACACATTGATAATCAGAGAGGTAGTTTCGTACTAAAACAAAATGTATATTATTTATGTATGTGTATTCATTTTCAATAACCATGGAAGTTTGTCCTCGTGGCCACATAGTGATGCAAGTAAGTGACCAAGTCCAACCACATGACAAATTTGTATTTGAAAGGTATCAGAATTGAAAAACAAGAGAAATTTTCTTCCAAAGTAAAAGCAACTGTATTAACCATAAAGAAAAGAAAAAGCAGCCGGTAGAGAACAACATTTAGCTTAATGATTTGAACAGGACCCATTACAAAGGAAAGCACACCGAGCAGAGCAACCATGGTTGTCCAAGTTGCAATATCTTTTCTTTCACTTGCAACAAGCAATTAGTCACTGTTTGAATCAAAATAAGAACACTCTTTCTAGGACTTTGACTCCACTATAAATGATACCAAAGCCACAAGATAAGAAGCTAGTAAAGTAACAAACAAATGGAATGAGAGAGAAAAAGCTAGAACTGAGATCACTTACCAGATAAAAAGGGTAAGCAAACAGTGAAACGATAGAGTTGTTGCATGACATAAATACAAACAAAAACACATATATTGTATGGATGCCAAGATTCATTGTTTTCTAAATTATAAACTCTAAAATTATGTCAAAACATGTTAATTTAAAATGCATAATGTGTAGAGAAAGATAGTTACTTGGAGGCAGAGGCAAGCCAGTTTCTTCTTATGTGCTTAAGATAGTTAAGAATCGCATTATGAGTGAAATCTAAAGGTGCCATTGCCCAAGATGGAAGCTCTCAAAACCTCATTATCTACCTAATGGAATTTTAAATAAAACCCATTTATCTAAATTCTTCATATACAATTATATATGATATATATTATCCTGCCTGTTTATAGAAGCTTCAGAGAACCATCCTTCTGCAACATTGAGTTTATAAGGGACATATATCATTGAAGAGAAAAAGAAATAGCAAAAAAAAGAAGAAAAATGCATCGTTTCTGATAGATAAAAATTAACATTTTTTTACCATTATTCTCACTAACTAAATAGAAAATAATCAAGAGACTATCAACTCACCCAAATAATCAACTGGGATTCTTCCATTTAACAACCGGTCGGTGGGCGCCGGTTGTCGAAATCTCAGCCATAGGCAAGGTGATCGACTCGCGAAACCCTTCCAAGAAAGTTATTGGTGCCGAAATCAATAAAGTTGCCGCCTATGGAGCAGGACGATAAAATAGTGGGTTGATAGTGCCAGTAGTGAGAAAAAGATGCATAAAAATAGAAGAAAAAGGTAAAATTCTGAGTTTAATCGATCGCCAAATTCTGAGTTTAACTCGATTGGAATTGAGAGTAAAATTCTAATTGGGACCAATTGAAAATAGCGTGAAAGAGAAGAATGGTTAACGGAATGGTTAGCCTTCCGTCTAAAAAGAGGAAAGTAAAAAAAAATAGTTAAACCAACAAATTTTAATATAAATAAAAAGTAAGTGACCCATAAATTTCTCAAAAAACCAACAATTCTGTTATATAGGCACACTTTATATAGAATAGATATACTAGCAAAAAGCTACGTGCGAGTCACGTATATTAAATTTTATGCTAATTTTTTTCTATGTTATTTGAAAGTTATACAATTAAAAATTAAAGAAAAAATATTATTAATTATTAGGTGAGATTATTAATATGTGTATAGCAAAAAATCACAAATTAATTAATCTTATAATCTTAACTTTAATCAAATAGGGTTCTAGATATATGAACAATAATTAATCGGGTAAAAATCAAAAATAATTATTTGAATAAAGAATTCAATATACACAGTTATATATATGAATCTCATTAATCAAAAATAATTATTCAATATATGAATTTTAATTTATCACGTTATATGTTTTCCAATAAAGAAATCCACCTCCTCATAGTCAAAAATAAATAATACATGTAATACAGATTTTAGTAATGGAGTACCTAAAAGAAACAAAACTTCAGTTACTATATAATCGGAAAAGGTTTAAGTGAATTAAATAATGACTAAGAAGATCTAAATTACAAAATGAAAATAACATGTCTATATGAGTATGATTTTTTTGCTATATGGGCATAATTGATCTAAGAGAAAATAGATAAACCTATAAACATATAAATATACTTAATATTAATTTTGACAAAGAAACAATTCAATTATAAACAATTCTAAATATCAGCTTGACAATTTCAACACACTAATTACTCATTAAATAACCATAATGTATACATCATGATAATTTTATTTTATTTGATATCAAATGATAATAGAGATTATTGAGGTTTTCAGCCATGAAAAACACACTATGATCAAAAAGTAATGCTCATTAATTGTATATTTCAAAGAAACCCTAATCCATGAATGTCCCTAATAAGATATAAACAATAAAGTTGTAAATTAAAAAAAAAAAAAAAGTAGCAAAATTTCAGTTAATATAAGAAATAGAACAAATTGAAGATTTATACAATACTGGAATTTGAACTCTTAGAGGCCATTAGCGAAGGGGCGAAACTCATTAGATCCCCTAGTAGAACACTACCTTAATGGTCTGAACACAAAAATTGTAGAAATCAAAATATGAATAAATTAACATCATCAATAAAAAGGAAAATTAAAGGGAAAAGACTTAATAATTACGTGACAAATAATTATTAATTGAATTAAAAAGTTAAGATTATAAGATTAATTCAAATTATTGTTCATATATTGATTCTAGAAAGAGTAAGAAAAAGAAACATCATTTCTTTGTGCCCAAACTCTTTCGGATTTTACAAACTTTTTGATATTAGCAAAATTGTTGCTTTAATTTTTCATCACACTGGAAACATATTGTTTTAGCTCTATTAGACAACCATATTTTCCCTTCTAAAAAGTCTTTTTTTTTTATATAATTGAAAGATGTGATGTTTGAGTAATTACATGTATCATGTAATTGAAGATTTGATGTTGAGTCATTTTTTTTTTTATTTTTATTTAATGATTTTTTTTTTTTTGGATTTAAGGGGATTTATTTTATTTTTATTTTATTATATATAAATAAAAAGTGACCCATGAATTTCTCATAAACTATTTTATTTTTAATATAAATAAAAAGTTACCCATGAATTTCTCATAAACCAAGAATCATAAACCATTTTATTTTTAATATAAATAAAAAGTCACCCATGAATTTCTCATAAACCAAGAATTCGGTTATATAGGCACACTTTATATAGAATAGATATAAAGAAAAGGTATCAAGCAGTGACGTGTCACTCTAAAATTACTCTAAATACATCCAAAGGCAAAGCCAAGGTAAAAATTTAAGAAGGCCAAACTATATTATATATTAAGTGACAAATAGTTCAAAATATATTATTAAAATATTTACAAAAATATGGGAAAATGAATGTATGTTTTGATATATATGACATAAAAACTTAATTACCCTAAATATGGCATTTTTTTAAAAAAAAAACTTACAAATATGGGAAAAAGTCATGAGGAATGCCATAAAAAAACTTTAAATTTGTGTTTCTTTTTATTTTTTTTCTTTTTTCAAAAAATAAAACACTAAAATAAATAAAAGATGATCTCAACTTTAGATGTTGTTTTTTTTTACAGAAATTAAACTTTTTTTTTTTTATTTAAACTACTGTTTGTTTTTTTTTCTTTGTTTTTTGTTAAAAACTAATTATTGCATTAAAAGAAGCAGAAAAAAAAAACCAGTTTCATCAACATCTTCCTGAAAAAAAATAATATAAAAAATATAATCTAAAAATAATACAAACTTTAAAAATCAGTTTTATCAATATTGAAAGAAACTAATAATTTCATTAAAAGAATAAAAAAAAAAATAGTTTCATTATGTTATTACAAATTTTTTATTTTAAGTTACTTTTTATTATTTTGTTTTAGGTTCGAAACTTACACTTATATTTTGTTTTTAATATTAGTATGCATAGTGTGTTGTTTTGATTATATTTCTGATTAGTATTTTTTTTTTTTTTTGTATTTGTGTGTGTGTATATTTTTTTTATTTGATTGTCTGATGAAACTAGTTTCAGTTAACTTTATAATTAATATTTATATTTTGTTATGATTTTTTATAGCGTCAAAACTGGTTTCACAGGTCGAAACTGGTTTCACATGTTTTAACTGTTGTGTAATGGGGTTGCTATATTTTTATGATATTATTGTGTTTTTTTTTTTAGTTTGAAGAAAACCAGTTTTATTATTGTGTGATATTTGAACAACAATTTTTATTTTATTTTAAATAATCAGTTTCTGACACATATATTATTTTATTATTTTCATAACTAATTTTTTTAAGTAACTAGTTTTCATAACTGGATTTTTTATTGTTGTTCATAATTGAGTTTTAAGTTTCAATTTTTTATTTGATTATTTCAAGAAACTGGTTTTTATTTGTTTGTTTTTATTTTGGTTGTTTTACTAACTGGTTTCTCACATTCCACTGCTTTTTTTTTTGTTATTCTTTAATGGTTTTTATTGCATTTTTGTCGCTTTAATTTTCTTTGTTATATTTGCTACATAACATATGTCTAAATCAATTCTATTTTTTGAGCAAGCAAATAAAAATTAAATGCCAAAATAAAGAATGAAGTTAGAAGTTTGATTATTAGGTATTGATATAAAATTTATATGTTCAAAACTGGTTTTTAAATTAAGTATTGTTTGTAAAAGTTTAGTTATTAGGCATTGTGTATTTTTCATTATGTTATTGATGAAACTATTTTTTTTGGCCCCTTTTAATGAAATAATTAGTTTTTTTTTAATATTGATGAAACTGGTTTTTAAAGTTAGTATTGTTTTTAGATTGTAATTTTTTTTATTATCTTGTTGATGAAACTATTTTTTTTTAATCTTTTAATGAAATTATTAGTTTCTTTCAATGTTGATGAAACTAGTTTTTAAAGTTTGTATTCTTTTTAGATTATGATTTTTTATATTATTTTTTTTTTCACGATGATGTTGATGAAACTGGTTTTTTTTTTAATAAAATAATTAGTATTTAACAAAAACACACAAAAAAAACAAATAAATAGTAGTTTAAATAGAAAAAAAAAACATAAATTTAATTTCTATAAAAAAAAATGAGATACAAAAATGTACACTAATTATATATATTTATATGTATACAAAGATAATAAAAAAAAAAAAAAGAGACACAAAGAGAAATTAGAAAAAATAAAATAAAAGAGAAAATTAGAGAGAGAGAAGAGAAAGAAAGAATGAAAAAAAAAAGTCAACAACTGACTTAAAAATGAAAAGAAAAAAGAGAGTCAAAATTGACTAAAAAATATATAAAAAAGACCACAAAAAAACTTTTTAAAACTTTAATAAGTAAAAAACAGTAAAAAAGAAAAAAAAATTAAGAAAAGTATAAATGTAAAAATATCTTTGTCAAATTATAAAAGTAATGTTTGAAAAAAAAAAGTTAGTATTTGGTGTAAATTTTTTAAATAGAAAGAAACCCTAAAATTTAAATGTAAAATAAACTAAAAAAAAATAAAACTATTTTAAGTTAGAAACAAAAACATGAAATATGGGTTTGGATAATAAGTTTATAAAAATATGGCATATCAAATACCATAAAAAGTCTTAAATGTGAAAAAATACCATAGAAGAGTGGCAAATCTATAAATGCCATATTTTTGTAACTTTTTACAAAATCCCATATTTCATGTAATTTTTTAAAATATAGCATGTCTCTCTTGCAAATCACGAAAATCATCTATAGTTGAATTTATGCTAAATTTTTGAGGAATTTTCCTTAATATACACCAGCAAACAATCACTTAAAAATTCATCTTCCATCATGTTGCGAAGTGTAGTCTTCACTTTAATCATTGCTGAAAAAGATCGCTCTGTAGTAGCTGTATAAACTAGAAGTGTAAGAATAAGTGTTACAACTTTATACACAAGTAGAAATGCAAGCCACCTAATTCCCTCAATTGAAGTTTTCAGACGAAATCTATTTTTAGCAATTTCTTGTGATGTGAAGTTCGCAAAACCTTCTTGCAATATGTGTTGATTGGTCCTTCACGTGAAAGCATACTGATAGGTTCTCCTTTGTTTGAAAAATTTATGCGTCATCATCTCCAGTGATAATGAGATCATCGACATATACTAGAACTATCGCGATCTTTGCTTCCCTTATAAGAATATTTTTATTTAAGGAAATATATTTCTATTTAAAGAAATAAATTTCTATTTAAGGAAATAAATAAATAATTGATTTTCTGATAAATGAATATTTTATATTCATTGAATCTGGACAAAATTAATTATGTAATATTCTATATATGGTCAGATTTCTATATTCATTACCTGATTTGATTTCCTGAATTAATTGTCAAAATATTCTGACAATTAATGTGGCGCAGATACTGATGGAGTATCTCACCTATAAATATAAGGTCTCGGTCCCCGAGCTCCTTACTCATTCTGTTCATAACAGCAAATTCCATCTAAAGAGAGTTGAAAGAGCGAGGAAGCCCGATTACCCATGGTAGTCAATTTCCTTTGCACATCAAAGCTTATGTGGGTTTGAAGCTCAAGAATCAATGGCTGGAGGTATTTCGATCCTTAAGTTATATAGTGTATATATTTGTTTAATTCCGCATTTTATATACATATACATATGTTTCAGTTTATACATATAAATTGTCTAACATCCCTTACTTTGACGAATAAGCTTGAATTTGCATGTGCCATGGAATATCCGCTTTCTACTAAAAACTCAGCAATCTTTTCATACCATGCTTGTGGAGCTTGCTTTAATCCATAGAGTGCCTTTTTCAGTTTGCGAATATAGTTGGGATGTGCTCTATCCTTAAATTATCTTGGTTGCACCATGTATATCTCTCAACCAGTTCTCCATGTACAAAGGCATTCTTCACATCCATATGTCATAGCCTTCAGTCTTTACTAGCTGCAAGTGCTAATAGAACCCGTACTGTTGTAATCTTAGTGACTGGGCTAAATGTCTCGTCATAATCTAGCCCATACGGTTGAGAGAATCCTCGAGCAACTAACCGAGCCTTGTATCTCTCAATTGAACCATCAGAACGAGTTTTTACCTTATAGACCCATTTGCACGAAATGGGTTTCACTTCCTTCGGCTTTGGCACCAACTCCCAAATCTGATTCTTTGCTAGCGCACTTATTTCTTCTTTCATAGCTCGTAGCCACTTAGAGTTTTGGTATGCCTCTTCATATGACTCTGGTTCTTTAAAACTTTTCTTCTTCAGCTACAGTAGCATTAGCATATTTTTGGATTTGGCTTCCGCGCTCTTGTTGATCTCCGAAGCTCTGGTTGACTATCATCATGTACTTCTCTTGGATGCACCCCTGTTTGCCATGGATTCTGAGGTGCCTCGTCCTCAGTGTTTTCTTCTTCAACTGTATCTTTAGTTGGAGGTAACTCAACAATTTGCTCCCCCATTTTCTTCTACAATTCGTCTTCCATTTCTTTAGAATCTGGTAATGCTTCCTTTTGCGCTGACCACCATGATGATGCCTCATCGAAGACCACATTCCTTGATGTATAACACTTTCCAGTTGTAGGGTCGCAACATCTCCACCATTTCCGTTTGCATGTCGTATCCCACAAAAATATATCATATCGCCTTCTTGTCAAATTTTCTACGTAAGTGGCTTGGCACGAATACGTAGCACACACAGCCAAATACTCGAAAGTGACTTACTATAGGTTTACAACTCCACAGTTTTTCAAAGGGTGAAACAAACCCTAACTTAGCTTGGAAAAGCCTATTGATTACATGAGGGGCTGTCTTCATATATACCTTCAGCCCAAAATCAACCTGGAACATTCTTCACATGTACCATGCTTCGACATGTTTTGCAAGATGGCAATTTTTCCTCTCAGCTACTCCATTCTGTTGTGGCGTATTTGCACATGTGAATTGATAGCGTATGCGACATTCTTGAAGATACTCAGAAAATTTATTTGAGGTATATTCGCCACCGTTGTTTGTTCGGAGGCATCGAATTTTCTTCTCGACTTCTTCTTACACTATTTCTTTAAACTCTTTAAATTTTGAAAAAATTTTAGATTTTTCTTGCATAAAGAAAACTCATACGTACCTTGAGAAGTCGTCGATGAATGTAACCATGTACCGCATACCGCTGATTGATGGTTGTTTGACTCGCCCAAACACGTCAAAATGGACTAGCTCTAGTGGTGCTTTAGCTTTGAACTTTGAATCTTCATACGGTAATTGATGCACCTTACCGTATTGGCAGCCAGCACATACGGTCTCTGTCCTGACCTCGAATTGAGGAAGACCCTTCAACATAGACTTCTTCATCATCACCTTGAGTTTATGATAGCTGACATGCCCTAGCCTTGCATGCCACAAATCTGTTGTTTCATTCTTTCGAGTCTTGTCTACATAAGCAGATTCTGCGCACATTACATAGACAGACTCTAAGCGTCGTCCTCTCATCATCGGTGTTCCAGAGATTTCAAGATCTTGGTAGATCTTGACATCTTGAGGGCAGAACAGGACATGGTGGCTTGTCGCCATAAGTTGCACCACTGATAGTAAATTTTTCTTCATCCCAAGTACATTGTAGACATCCTGGAGTGATAATTAATTATAATTATTAAATAAATAATTTTGGCATTTATAGGATTGGATTGGAAAATATGGTATTATTGAAAGAATAATAAGTGGTTGAAATAAAGTGGAAAAATTCTAACTAGAAACTGGTCCATTATAGTGTACGGCCATGAAGTGTACTTTGCCCAATATTTTATTCTATTTTAATCCTTATAATTTAGTGTAAACCCTAGTTGAAACACTATAAGAGGAGCATGATGCTCTCACTCATCCACTTGATGCCTTCAACCAAATCAAACCTAGTTTTCTATGTCAGACAACTAGTAGATGAGAGAGTTCCTTAGTGATTTTACCTCCTTCATTGTTCTTCACCATTCGAACCCATAGTGAAAGAGTGTCATGCCCACACATAGCAAGTCAAGTACTCAATCATAGTGAGTAAGACGGTGGTAACCAAACTCGAAGGAGGAAAGAGATTCAGGTTCAAATCATGATAATGCTCTGCGACAGAAATGAATAAAGGGCTAGAGATCTTGAACGGAAGGAGTCATTATATTTCGCTGCAACTAATGTAAGGTTTTCTTAAGCCCTTATGTGTTTAATTCATTGTTTTAGAGATATTCATATTTAGGATGTTAATCGACATACTTGTTAGTAAATCTAGATCCTGGTAAAATATTCCCAACACTTTCCACAACTGAAGAATATATATATGGCAGCTGATGAAGCCTTCAAAGAAGCTATTTGGCTAAAAGGCCCGACAACAGAACTTAGTTTAAACTCAAACAACATGACCATATACTGTGATAATCAAAGTGCACTCCATTTGATTAAGAATCCTATGCTACATGAAAAGTCGAAACATATAGACATAAAGTTTCACTTTTCTAAAGTGATTGTAGCTAAAGGAGAAGTTCAAGCCAAAAAAATTAACAAAGATAAAAACCTAGCTAACATGTTGACAAAGAGTGCCAACTTGACCAAGCTCAAGCATTGCTTGCATCTACTCAAAATCTGCAAGTGTTGATGCATCTAACTCAATTTTATTTTCTAACATGCCTCATATCTTTTCTAAACCTAAAATGACTAAACTAAGGTGGATTTGTGGTATTTAGTTCAACCATTTTATATTTACTTATGCTAATGTGTCACTAACTATCTTAACAGTCACCCTTTAACTAATCCCTACTATCACTTCAAAAAATTTTATTTTTAGTCACAACAAAATTTGTGACTAAAAGTAAAATAGTTGTGACTAATTACAAATCATCATTCCTATGCTGTGACTAAAAAATCCATAGCTAAAAGTATTAGTCAAAAAAATCTCAAATTGTTGAGACTAAAACTAAATTAGTGACAGCTTGTGTCTAAATACTATGTTTTAGTCACAAGTAACTTTTTGTTGTGACTATAAGTCACATTTAGTCACAAAAAATTTATGTTGTGACTAAAAAATTATCACTAAAAATAGTTATTTTTTGTAGTGTATAAATAGACATTGTACCATTCATTTTTAGTTATGTTGTGATGTCAGAGAACTTAATTAGAGAGAGTGAAATATCAAAGTGAAAGGAGGGTTTTAAAAGGGGTCCAAGTGTATCTGATCTTGGTTTCCCTAGTGAGCTACATTGTAATTTCTGCTCATCAATTCTCTATTGTTTCAAGTCTCTCATGTACTGATTTTCAGCATCAATAAAAGGTCTTCTATTATCAATTCTCTTAGTTAAATTCATTCTGTTTTACTTTTTCGAATATTGATTGTCATTTAGTTATTTTGTTATTATTTTTGATTGCTATAAAGTTTACTTGGTCAAGTTTTTCAGGGTGATTCATTCACTATAGTAATGTGCCCAATGTAAAATCACTATAAAAAAAAGACAACTTTTAGTGACAAATTTTTAGTCACAACAAATTTTTTTGTGACTAAATGTGACTTATAGTCACAATAAAAAAATTGCTTGTGACTAAACATAGTATTTAGACACAAGTTACCACTAATTTAGTTTTAATCACAACAAATATTGTGACTAAAAATATATTTAGTCACAACAAAATTTGACTTTTGTGACTAATATTTTTAGCCACGGGCTTTTTAGTCACAACGTAAGAATAATATTTATAATTAGTCACAACTTTTTTACTTTTTGTCACAAGTTTTGTTGTGACTAAAAGTAAAATTTTTTATAGTAAATTTCTATTCAGTTTCCTTAATACGGGCTCTTAAAGGGACACTGTAACACCCAAATTTTAAATCGATGAGTCTGGATAGAAACACATGACATCAATTCACTTCAAAATCTTTCAATAAATTATCAATAAATTCAAAAACCAAGTTTAGCTATAAATTCTAAGATACTAAAACAGAATATGTATTGATGAAACAAACAATGATTATAACAATCTTATTAAGACAATAGAAACAAACGATGATTATGACAATCTTAAGACAATGAAAGCAAACGAAATTACAACAATCTTAAGACAATGGAAACAAACAAATTACAACAATCTTTAAGACAAAAAAAAAAAAAAACAAGTGACATATCTTTATAGTAAGAAGATGTACACCAACAACAAATAAGTAACTTATTGGATAAAAAAGAAATTACTTAGGCAAATCATAAATATTATTACATCCTTAGACAATGAAAACAAACAATTTAGAAATCAAACAATAAACCGGATTGTGCAAACTTTTCTTGAATAAGCTTCTTCCCACCCTCAGCCATTTCGGGTGTTAAATAGTTCACCCAATCTCCAACCTCGCATTTTCTCATGAATGCACTATTAGGGAATCCAGAATGATGTTTCCCAGTCTTAGTTACATCCGATTTTTTCATATTTTCAACACTACACAATTGTTCTATTTGTTTTGGAACATATCTCGACCAAAAAATCTACTATCTTTCTAATAAAAAATACATTATCTTTTTATATAAGTTCCTCGTATTTCAAAAACAATATTTTGTGAGGCATCTCTAAACTCGCTTTCCAAAAACCCTAGATATGGTCCCAAAATGGTCCAAAAGGGTGGACTCCCTTACAAAACACATCAAAGCACTCCTCCAAATGAGTTGGTTCAGTATTAATATCCCCAAAAAGTTTATGAATAAAGTGCCAATGAGAAACAAACAAATCCAATGGATTTCTACAAATGTATATAATCTTACAATTAGAGGACATAATGGAGGGTGGTAATGAAGGGTAAGGACTATGAGCACTCATAATTCTTGGCTTGGCTTCATCAGGTAATGATAATTCAAGTGCACGAACAAGATTGTGTGGATTGCATGTACTAAACGAAAGGGGACCATTATTATCATTATTACGTTTCACAATAGAAAAGATTAGAGATTTTAACCAAAGACTACCTGATTTTGGACAAGATGTTAACAAAATATCATCATCTCGTGCCACAAATTGAGTTTGGAGGGATAGTATACCTTTTAAGAAAAAATCTAAAATCCAAAATCCTTGATAAAAATAGTAATAATTACCAGACCCTGGATATACTTAACCTTTTCAAGCTTGGCCAGAATTTCCTCAATAGTCTCTACTCTCTCTCCTTCTTCATTGTTCTTAGTAACCTTTGATATTTCCATTAGGGGTAATGACACACAATATGAAAGCTCAATATTATATATGTACAAAATTAAAGAAAATAGTGTTGACTGACTAAACACTACAAAAAACTTTGCTTTTAGTCACAACAAAAATTGTGGCTAAATGTGAAAAATGTTGTGACCAAAAGTTTTAGTCACAATATTTTCTTGTGACGGTGTTGTGGCGAAAAAGTCCGTGGCTAAAAGTTTTAGTCACAATAAATGTAATATTGTGAGTAAAAGTGACTTTTAATCACAACTAATCTTTGTGACTAATAGTTTTTAAAATGTCAAAACAATTAGTCACAACTACCTTTTAGCCACAATTTATTTATCTTTAGTGACAACTTTTATTGTCACTAATATTTTATTTAGTGACAATAAAAGTTGTCACTAATACTTCTTTAGCTATGACCTATTTATTTTTAGTTACAATTCTTATTGTCACTAATAATTTTTTAGTTACAACAAAACAATGTCACTAATATTTTTTTAGTCACAACAAAATATTATCACTAATATTTCTTTAGTCACAACAAAATATTATCACTAATATTTTTTTAGTATATATAAAAAAAATAGCATATAATATTGTATCTACCTTTATACTATGGAGTATATGGACAAATTAATTCATATGCATACACCATTAACATAACATTTATATATAAATCACTTAATACATATATATATATATCTACTACAATCTAAGCCTTTAGCTTCCCTTTTTTCAATCTAATTTATAAAAAGGGAAGCTAAAGGGGGTGAAAATATCTGCATTGACATTTAGAGGCGGTTTTTTGGTAAAAACCGTAGGTATAGAGTGTATATATATCTATGCCGTCGGTTGGGGGTTGGGAAAAATCAGGGTTTTTTTATATAACCCTATGGCGTCGGTTATTAGGTATTAACCGACGCCATAGGTGCTACTTTTATTCGACACGTGGCACCTATGGCGTCGGTTAATACCTAATAACCGACGCCATAGGGTTATATATCAAACCCTTTCTGCTTCGTCTTCCTCACTTCCTCATTTCACACCTTGCTGAGGACGAAGAACAGCCACCCACAGCAGCCCCAAACCCACGAAAAAACCCTTGCCAACCACCACTAAAACAACCTCATTCTCCCTCATTTCTTAACCATTTTATCCCATTTTTGTCTTAAAATCTTCTATTTTCTATACCTAAACCTATACTGTAAAAAAGTTTAGTTTTTTTCCCCTCTATATACCAAACCGAACCTATTATAAAGAAAGGTGGTGGGTATAACTCCGGCCACCGATTTTAGCGGAGAAAACGTTGAGTCTCAACGTCCATTAAGGTATAAATATGCTTTCTATTCATTTTATTTGTGTACATTGGTATTATTTCGTTTTTGTAAATTTTTTTAGAATTTTTTTATTTTATTAATATTATATTGTGTGTGTTCTAGAGGTGGTCGGATTTTTGTAGCATTTTATCGCCGGATTGCGTTTATAAGGTAAATATTTATTAACTTTATATATAATATATATATATATGTATATATTTTGTGTTTTATTATTGAATATGTGTTTATATATATCTTGTGTGTATATACTATTTGTATATTTTGTGTATTTGTATTGTATATATATTTGTTGTGAATGAGAATGAGAGGTAGTAGGAATTTAATTAGTTTAGAGATAAAATTTTTAAAATAATGGTAGTGTGAATATATAATTGATTATATATGTATATATATTTATATGTTATTTTTTAAAAAATTAACTATGGAAATTAGTAACTAGCTAGTAACTTGCTACTTTATTTAATAACTAGTAAGTAATTTAATAATTAAAATTTTAAATTGGTTGTATATTGCATTATGTTATTGGTTGTGTGCTAATATTTGAGGGTCGACATATTTCGGTGTTGATCGAATTTGCAATAGGTATATCCATCCACTAACCTTTTATTAGTATAAATAATTATCAATGCATGCTTAGTTGAGTTTGAATATCTTAAATATTCATCCGTAGTGAAGTAGGTTCTGCGAATACATGTACTGCGGTCGGATGGGTGGATAAATTTTGTATTGTTTATGTTAGTTTCTTTGTTCTGTATTGTTATATTTGTTTTGTTTGTTACTTTAGGCACTTTTAAAATTTTTGGGAACGTCCAATTACAGCCGTTATGCTGCCAAAATTTCAGTAGAATTTGGATCAAATTTTATTATAAAAAACATAAATGTTAAAGGAAAAGTACATAACATAAATAACTAGGTTATTACTCGCTAGTTGTAAGAAATTAGGTGACATAACACATTCATATTTGACTCAAAACATGTTCGTATTAGTAGGTCTTTATATTTGACTCAAAACATGTTCGTGAAATTAGGTAACATTTGTTTTGTTAGTTACTTTGGGCACTTGTCTTGTATAATCTAATTGACGTGTCTATGCATTTATTATACTTAGTAGGTCTTTATATTTGACTCATAATATGTTCGTGTTAGTACCATAATTATTAATGTCAAAGTTCATATTTGAAAGGTTCTCAAATTTTGTTTATTAATGGTATTAGGAAAATGTTATTAATAGATTTAATTTTTTTGGAAACGTTCAATTATAGCCGTTATGCTGACGAAATTTTGGTAGAATTAGGATAATATTTGATTTTCGTTTCTCTTAAACTTGGTTGTTAGGATTTTATCGGAAGTGGCTTTATCGGAAGTCAAGTACATAATTTTTGGTATAAGGTATGTTTTCTTTAACTTACTTTTATAAGAATATTTTTTATATATATTTAGATAATCCTTAAATAGTTAGAGTAATTTTCGAATAATATTAATACATAGGATAGATATTGTTGAGTGTTAATGATAGATATAGTAAGCTAAAAAAAATACAAAAATATTGGGATAATATACTAATTATTATACAAAACATAACTTAAAAAATTATAAAAATAATAATAATATACTAGAAAAATACAAACCCATATTATAAAATTTAAATGTATAGAAATATTAAATTACATAAAAATTAAAATATTACACATTATTTTATTATTCAATAAACTAATTATTATACAAAACATAACTTAAAAAATTATAAAATTAATACTAATATACTAGAAAAATACAAACCCATATTATAAAATTTAAATGTATAAAAATATTAAATTACATAAAAATTAAAATATTACACATTTTATTATTCAATAAACTAATTATTATACAAAACATAACTTAAAAAATTATAAAAATAATAATAATATACTAGAAAAATACAACCCCCTATTATAAAATTTAAATGTATAAAAATATTAAATTACATAAAAATTAAAATATTATACATTATTTTATTATTCAATAAACTAATTATTATACAAAACATAACTTAAAAAATTATAAAAATAATAATAATATACTAGAAAAATACAAACCCATATTATAAAATTTAAATGTATAAAAATATTAAATTACATAAAAATTAAAATATTACACATTATTTTAATATTCAATATACTAATTATTATATAAAACCTAACTTAAAAAATTATAAAAATAATACTAAAATACTAGAATACAAACACATATTAATTATAAAATATAAAATATTAATAAAAAAATACCTAATATACAAACATATAGAGCAATGTAAATTTGTATTTATTTAACTTTTTAATTTAATTTTATTTATGCTTTAATTTAATTTAATTAATAATACAAAAATAAATTTAGATTTTTAATAAATGTAAAAAAAATATATTAATGAAAGCTGAAAAAAAAATTTAGGAAACCCCTATGGAGTCGGTTATTTTATAAAAACCGACGCCATATGTACCCCTATGGCGTCGGTTATTTAATAATAACCGACGCCATAGGGGTCCTATGCCGTCGGTTATTTCATAATAACCGACGCTATAGGGGTACATATGGCGTCGGTTTTTATAAATCCTTTAGCGTCGCCCTGATCAGCGTCGGTAGCGAATTTCGCAAAAACCGACGCTGAAATGGCTTAAAAACCGCCTCTAAAGGGGGTTTTTGTAGTAGTATATATTCGTTTGAATACATCATGTATAAAAAAGCAGCTCTATTTATCTTTTCAGATACACATCTACAGTTAGAGGAATACAAAGTAACAAATATGAGACTAAGAATATGATTGCTCTTCACTGAATTCCTTTGGCTCTCCCCAGTAGGCATAGTGATACAAAGCACTGTCTAGGTCATACTGATCCTTCCCAAAGTAACTAGCTTCGACATACCTTCTTGGCTCTTCGACATACAGAGTACAAAGACAATACAACATTTTTATTTCCTAAGAGAATTCTGTACTGGAAACAACTACCAACACCATAAAAAAAAGTAAGCTATATCTCTAAGTGAAACATGAACAAGAGAATCGAAAATGCATATACCCTGTGAAAAGATAACTTAATACCATAACCATTGGTACTTCCTGTAAGTTAAAAAGCTTGCTATGTCAGTTTAAATGCAATTAGTCATAAAGAATAATTTCACAATTTGAGAATCTTAAGAAGAGTTTAGACACCACCAATACATAGCAAGATAAGGGTCAAGAGAGGGGAATAAAGAGTTGAGGACCAGAGAGAAATCTAAAATTGAATTGACTATATAATCTTATCCACTATTTGTGCTAGTTTTAACATGGTATCCTCTCTTCTATCCTGATAATATAAAGTGGCATATAAAAAATCATCACCATCAAAGAAATAAAACTTAAGGAAAAAGAAAGGCAAAAGAAGATGAAATTAGTATGATACTCATTATCATACCCAATGATGTGGCATGACTCCAAGAATTGATTCTCTGAATTCCCTGCATTCATGCTAAAACACAACGAAAAGCAACGGGAACAAAATTATCTCATATTAAGAAGTCGAAATTATAGCAAAATTATGTAATGAGAAAAGCAATAGCAGTATGCATGCATGTCAGAGCAAGTTATGTGTTCAAATGTTCTTCTAGCAACAGCTAAATCAAAGAAGAACACATGAGAAGTTGTAACCACAACAATCAAAGTCTTTAACACATGGAAATAAACTGTAATATATACCTCAGGAAAAGTTGTACATTTTCTTCACATATATGATCAATGGAGTCGGGTTCTGTTTCATCTGCCGCATCTACTAGATCAACTACTTCCTTCGACCCCTGAAAAGACTTTTGGTTAATCAATTTTGGGCTTTCATGGTTGAGATATAGGTATGTATGGCTTTCTAAATTGAAGAAAAAATAACTTGGACTACAATTCCTCTAAAGAGGCACATTCTAATGCGGAAAGAGAGAATGAAAGAAAGTGAATTATATTTTCATTAATTCAGTAAAGTGAACAAGAGAACAGAGGTATATATATATATATACCACACAACCTAACCGACTAAACCAGAAAAATAGCTGAACAATCTAACTAACTTAACCAACAAAAGAAACTTACAGTAATAACAAACAAAACTAACAGAAAGGAAATACAAATTAATTCTTGATACCCCCCTCAAGATGGACTGTACACATTGTGGACAGACATTTTGCAAATGTGAGTGTTTAAGGTTGTGGAAGCAAGAGGCTTTGTGAATACATCTGCTACTTGTAAGGTGTTGTTAATAGGGTTTAACCGGATTTGAGAACGATTGATCTTGTCACGGATGAAGTGGCAATCGAGCTCAATATGTTTGGTTCTTTCGTGAAAAGTGGGATTGTTGGCGATGTGTATAGCGGACTGATTATCACAGAAAATAAATGCAGGTTGTGTTTGAGGGATTTGGAAATCTTGTAGAAGGTATTGGAGCCAAGTAATCTCGCTGCCTGTCGCAGCTAAAGCGCGATATTCTGCTTCAGCAGAGCTTCGAGAGATGGTGGGCTGTTTCTTAGTTTTCCAAGATATTAAAGAATCTCCGAGGAAAATGCAAAAACCAGTGGTGGAACGACGAGTAGTAGGACAGGAGGCCCAGTCCGAATCAGAGAAACCATGAAGTTGTAGAGATGAAGAGGTAGAATACAAAAGACCTTGGCCGGGGCTTCCTTTGAGGTATCGAAGTAAGTGGTGAACGGCTTGTAGATGAGGAGTACGGGGTGAAGACATGAATTGACTCAAAATGTTGACAACAAAGGTGATGTCAGGCCGAGATAAGGTCAAGTAGAGTAGTTTGCCTACTAATTGTCTGTAAGGAGAAGGGTCAGCAAGGGCTTCACCTTGTTGATCATCTAGTTTGAGACGTGGATCCATTGGAGTTTTGGTTGGTTTACTTCCAATATATCCTATGTCTTCTAGTAGTTGTAGAGTGTATTTTCTTTGGGATAGAACCAATCCGTCTTCAGCACGAGCAATTTCAAAGCCAAGAAAATATTTGAGAGTGCCTAGAGTTTTGAGAGAGAATCTGTTATGCAAAATAGATTGTAGCTGATGTAGCAGAGAGAGATTGGGCCTCGTGATGATAATGTCGTCGACATAGACTAACAATGCAATGAAATTGTCTTCTGACCCTTTGGTGAACAAAGTGTAGTCGGCCTGAGATTGATGGAAGCCCTCTTGAATTAATGCATCAGAAAATTTTTTGTACCATTGTCTTGAAGATTGTTTGAGACCATAAATCGACTTGTTTAATTTGCAAACGATGTCAGATCTGCCAGCAAATTCAGGTGGTAAAACAAGTCCTTTGGGAAGTTGCATGTACACTTCTTCATGAAGATCCCCATTGAGAAACGCGTTGTTGACGTCTAGTTGTAAGGTATGCCATTTTTTGATAGTGGAAATGGCTAAAAGAAATTTGAAAGTCACCATTTTAGCAACGGGAGAGAATGTGTCAAAGAAATCCAATCCTTCTTGTTGAGTGTATCCTTGTGCAACAAGCCGAGCTTTATGTCTTTCAATGGAGCCATCACTATTTAACTTGATCTTGTAAACCCAACGACATCCGATAGCTTTCTTGTGGGATGGAAGTTTGACATATGTCCAAGTTTTATTTTTGAGCAGAGCAAACAACTCATTGTTCATAGCTTGATTCCAAACTTTGTATTGAGAGGCTTGATTAAAGTTGGCTAGTTCATACAAAGCTGTAATGATAGAAATGAAAGCTTTATGAGAATCAGATAATTTTTCATATGATAGAAATTTTTGTAGACAATGAGCGGTAGAGGATTTGTCTTGTATGACAGAGTGACATTCATAGTCACGCAAATACGCAGGAGGTTTTGGGACCCTGCTGGTGCGTCTGAGGACTTGGTCTGGTGCATTGGAAGATGTTGTATTATCGTTGTCTGTAGCAGCATCTTCTTGTTACGAAATTTATAAACACTACGCAAGTATACGCAATCAAGTAGTAAAACTCACACAGGTGAGGTCGAACCACAGGGAATTGGATTAAATACCACTAAACTATACTTATAGTTCTATTTGGTAAATCGAAAACGATTATGATTTAAGAGAATTAAAGTAATTGTTAGGTTATAATTAGCCTATGTTTCATGTCTTTAAAGTTAGCATTATCTCGTCTATTGGTGTCTTTTGGAGCAGTTTTACGCTTGATTTTCATTATTTCAGGATCCCGGAGTGTTAAAGTTCAAATTCAGTCAAATGGCGAAAAACTGGGATAAATTGGAAAAAAATTGGAAAATTCGGCTCCAGAAGCTACAATAGTCACGACTTCATGAGAGCCAGGTCGCGACCCTTTTTCCAGGTCGCGACTCTGGTTGCGACTTCGAGATTTGGTAGAACCTCTGATTTTCGAGGTTTGCCTATAGTCGCGACCAGCTTAAGGGCTAGTCGCGACTTGGTACGGACGTCGTGGTTTTGACCTAATTTTGATTTTTCTCTCAATTGGAGGCACACTACTCATCCCTATATAAGGAATACGACACTGAAGTGGATGCAAGTGGAAAGGAAGCTATCTTGAAGACCCGGAGCGATATCACCTTCTAGTTTCTTTCTTTTACCCTTTGAATTCTTCTTTATGTTTGTTTTTATTTCTGAATTAATCATGGATGTTTTTAGAGTTATTATGAACTAAATTTCCCAATAAGGGAGGATGATGATTGTTATTTAAGTTTATGCCTAGTTAATAAAAATTGCTATTCCTTTATCTTATGTGTGAATACTATCTTTATTTGTGTTTAATTCCATGTGCAAGCTTGATCACCTTTTACATGTTTAATGATCTCAATTCGAAATCTGAAAAGTGAGAATTGAGAATGCTAAAATTTAGATAGTCTAGGTTTTGATGTAAAACGAAAGTATTTACATAGCCTCAGTGACTAATAGATTATTGCTTAATGCTGATTTTGTGTTGATTTAATTAAGAAGTTAATTAGAGAATACATTATTTAGAACCTAAAAGATCTGAAAAGAGTTAAGTTAATTTATAATCTGTGATTCACATTGAGATAAGGATAGCAATTAGGTATTAACATTGGTAGCTTAACAACAGGATTCACCTCCCTAATCTCTCATCTTGATTAATCTTCATTTATTTTCTCTTTAATTTTCTGAGTTATTTACTTTCAAATTGCAAAATTATTATTTTACTAAATAGAATCATAAGTATAGTTTAGTAGTACTTAATCCAATTCCCTGTGGTTCGACCTCACTTGCGTGAGATACTACTTGATTGCGTACACTTGCGTAATAAACATAAAATTCGTAACAAGTTTTTGGCGCCGTTGCCGGGGAATTGTTTAAAGATTAATATTACACAAATTATACTAACTTCTACTTTGGTATATTTTTTCTTGCTGATTTTTCTAACCTTTTTCTTGCAATATTTTCGTGATCCATTTTAGGAATCCTAAGTGTATGCGCCGTCAAGGACAAGCTGTCATATTACCAGTTGATCCTGAAATCGATAAAACTTGTACGAGAAGCCGAAAGAACAAGAGGCAAGAAGGAGTTTCAGCAACTGCTGAAACTTCAGAAAATCATGGCTGCTAATGTGAATGCTAATGCTGCGAACAATGGAGGTAATAACGGTAATAATGGTGGCGCCGTGGAAGATCAAGCTAATGGCCGCAGCTTGAGAGATTACATTCTCCCTACTCTGAAGGGAGTGCAGTCATGTATCAGGCCACCGGCAGTGGATGCAAATAACTTTGAGATCAAACCTGCCATACTTCAAATGGTGCAGTCTTCAGTTCAGTTTGGTGGCCTCCCTTCTGAAGATCCTAACCTGCATCTCTCTAACTTCATGGAACTTTGTGAAACTTTTAAAGTTAATGGAGTTAGTGATGATGCCATTCGACTGAGATTGTTCCCATTCTCTCTCAGAGAATGAGCCAAGAGTTGGCTAAACTCCTTGCCACCCAACTCCATTGCCACCTTGAATGATCTGGCAACGAAATTCTTGTCAAAGTTCTTTCCTCCAGCCAAGTCTGCAAAGCTGAGAGGAGAAATTAATAACTTCTGCCAACAAGATAATGAATCTCTCCATGAGGCTTGGGAGAGGTTTAAAGATCTGATCAGAAAGTGCCCTCATCATGTTATAGAGAAGTGGATGCTGGTCCACAACTTCTACAATGGGTTGGTAGGAAACACTAGAACTCTAATAGATGCAGCAGCTGGTGGAGCCTTTATGAGAAAAAGTGCTAATGAGGCTTATGATCTATTGGAGGAGATGGCTCTAAATAATCAACAGTGGCAACTGAAAGGAGTCAATCAAAGAGGGTATCTGGTGTGTTAGAGGTTGATGCCATCACAAAGTTGACAGCTCAGGTTGAGGCATTGACAAAGCTAATTGCAGGGCAAGCTAAATAAGCCCAAGTTGTGTGTGAGTTATGTGGAGGAAGTCATCACTTTTCAGAGTGTCAAGCAGATGTGGACGATTTGCCAATGGATGAAGCTAAAGCCATTGGAAACTATTCACAGAACAACAACAAAAATTATGGGTTCAACCAGGGTAATAACCGAAGAAACAGTGGGTTCTATCAGCAACGAAATCAGAACCAGAATCAGAATCAACAGTTTAATCAGTAACAAACCTCTGGTGGAAATTCTAGTTTGCAAACAGATTTATTGCTTCAATTCATGACTGAAACTAGATCCTCAATCAAAGACCTGCAGACACAGATGGGCCAACTAGAACCTCAAGTAGCAACTCGTCCTCAAGGGAATCTGCCTAGCACAACTGAAGTAAACCCCAAAGAAAACTGCAAAGCAATTACCCTAAGAAGCGGTAAAAATTATGATGGTCCTGAAATGCCACAACTAGCAAATGGAGAAAAGGAGAATGAAGCTCAACCAATGTCAACCCCAACACCCACTTCAACGAAGGCTACTGACAGCCCAACACAACCACAGCAGTCTCCACCAATCAATAGTAATCACCATGTGAAAATACCTTACCCTCAAAGGCTTAGAAAGTCAAGCCTAGACAAGCAGTTCACCAAATTCCTAGAAGTCTTCAAAAGACTTCACATTAACATTCCCTTTGCTGAAGCTTTAGAGCAGATGCCAAGTTATGTGAAGTTTATGAAGGAAATCCTGTCAAAGAAGAGAAAGATGGAGGATTATGAGACAGTGGCTCTAACTGAAGAGTGCAGCGCCATTCTACAGAAGAAACTCCCTCCCAAACTCAGAGATCCAGGGAGTTTCACTATTCCTTGTACTATTGGGAGAATTGAGGGAATAAATGCACTTTGTGACTTGGGAGCCATCATTAACTTGATGCCTCTATCGGTGTTTAAAAGATTGCAGCTGGGTGAAGCAAAGCCAACAACAGTAACTCTCCAATTGGCGGACCGATCACTAGCCCATCCTAGAGGAGTCATTGAGGATGTGTTAGTTAAAGTTGACAAGTTCATCTTTCCAGCTGACTTCATCGTTTTGGATATGGAAGAAGATAGCAATGTCCCAATCATTCTTGGGAGACCATTCTTGGCAACTGGCCAAGCCTTGATCGATGTTCAGAAGGGTGAATTAAAGCTGAGAGTCCAAGGAGAAGAAGTGGTCTTTAATGTGCTAAAGGCTATGACGTACCCAAAGGCAAGTGATAACTGTTTCTTCATTGACTTAATTGATGAAATTGTGGGTGAGTAAAAGCTGCTAGATGATCCTCTTGAACTAAGTTTAACTGAAGATGAATTGACGGAGCAAGAGAGACAAGAGGTCATGGGTTATGTGAAGAGGCTTGATTCCTATGGGCCCTTGTACAGAAGATATTTTGAGGAATTGGGAGCAGTTCCAAAAGAGCTAAAGTCATCTACTGAAAAGCCTCCAGAACTTGAATTGAAGGTGCTTCCTAGTCACTTAAGGTATGAATTTTTGGGTCAAGATAAAAAGCTGCCAGTTATTGTTTCAGCTTCTCTCTCTGATGTGGAAACTGATAGACTTTTGAGGGTACTCCGAGCTCATAATAAGGCCATCGCTTGGACACTAGGTGATGTCAAAGGAATCAGTCCTTCAACAGTGATGCATCGAATTCTCATGGAAGACAATGCCAAACCGACAATTGACGCTCAACGAAGACTCAATCCACCCATGAAAGAAGTTGTCAGAAAAGAAGTAGTTAAGTGGTTGGATGCTGGAGTTGCTGATCCTATTTCAGATAGTAAGTGGGTTAGCCCGGTGCAAGTGGTTCCAAGGAAAGGTGGAATGAGTGTGATCAAGAATGAAAAGAATGAGTTGATTCCTACAAGAACAGTCACTGGTTGGAGGATCTGCATCGATTACAGGAAACTCAACAAAGCAACACGAAAATATCACTTCCCTTTGCCCTTCATTGATCAAACGCTAGACAGATTGGCGGGGCAAGAATATTACTGCTTTCTTGATGGATATTCTGGATACCACCAGATAGCTATAGCACCTGAAGATCAGGAGAAGACTACTTTCACATGTCCCTAAGGTACCTTTGCTTTCAGAAGAATGCCATTCGGCTTGTGCAACGCCCCTGCTACTTTTCAAAGGTGTATGATGGCTATCTTTTCAGACTTGATTGAATCTTGTATTGAAATCTTTATGGATGATTTCTCAGTTTTTGGTTCTTCCTTCGATCATTGTTTGGAAAATTTGGAAAAAGTGCTAACAAGGTGTGAGAAGTCTAACTTGGTGTTAAACTGGGAGAAGTGCCACTTTATGGTAACAGAAGGAATTGTTCTTGGGCACAAAATTTCAAAGGCGGGAATTGAGGTGGATAAGGCTAAAGTTTCAACAATAGAGAATTTGTCACCTCCAGTTTCTGTAAAAGGAGTGAGGAGTTTCCTAGGACATGCTGGCTTCTACCGCAGATTTACCAAGGACTTCTCCAAAATCTCAAAACCTTTATCTAGCTTACTTGTCAATGGTGTTCCATTTGAGTTTGGAGAAGATTGTTTAAAAGCTTTCAAGGTTCTAAAGGAGAGATTGATTACAGCACCGATAGTAACTTCACCAAATTGGGAATTGCCGTTTGAGTTGATGTGCGACGCAAGTGACTATGCTATTGGAGCGGTCTTGGGTCAAAGAGTTGACAGAGTATTCCACACAATCTACTATGCTAGTAGAACTCTGAATGATGCTCAATTAAATTACGTCACTACAGAGAAAGAAATGCTGGCAATAGTGTTTGCTTGTGACAAATTCCGACCCTACCTGATTGGAAATAAGGTAATTGTCTACACAGATCATTCAGCAATCAAATACCTTATGACCAAGAAGGATGCAAAACCGAGACTGATTCGGTGGGTACTTCTACTTCAAGAGTTTGACTTAGAGATAAAAGATAAAAAGGGCACCGAAAACCTAGTAGCAGACCACTTGTCAAGATTAGAGCTGGAAGAGAGTCAAAATACAAAGGAGGTACAGATAAATGAGCAATTTCCTAATGAATAACTCTTTAGTGTGAGGGAAAACCTGATGGTACCGTGGTACGCTGACTATGTTAATTTCTTGGCTGCAAAAATAACTCCTCCCGAGCTTTCGCGTCAACAATTGAAGAAGTTCTTTTCTGAGGTGAAAAATTATTATTGGGAAGAGCCAATCCTCTACAAGCACTGCGCTGATCAAATAATTAGGAGATGTGTGCCTGAAGAGGAGATGTATTCTATCCTAAATCATTGTCATGCTTTACCATGTGGAGGACATTTTAGTGGAAACAGAACAGCTGCAAAGGTGTTGCAAAGTGGATTCTTTTGGCCAACGCTATTCAAGGATGCTACTACCTTTGTAAAGGCATGTGATCATTGTCAACGAACAAGTAATATCTCAAGAAGAAACGAGATGCCTTTAACAGGAATTTTAGAAGTTGAATTGTTTGATGTGTGGGGAATAGACTTCATGGGTCCTTTTCCTTCATCCTTTAGCAATCAGTACATTCTTTTGGCTGTCGATTATGTGTCTAAATGGGTCGAAGCTGCAGCTACACCTCAGAATGATGGTAAGACAGTTCTCCGCTTTCTACAAAAAAACATGTTTACTCGGTTTGGTATTCCTCGAGCAATAGTAAGCGATGAAGGGAGTCACTTCTGTAACAAGCATTTTGAAGCACTTCTTTCAAGATATGGTGTCCGAC
Source organism: Cannabis sativa (assembly GCF_029168945.1). Taxonomy (NCBI): domain Eukaryota; kingdom Viridiplantae; phylum Streptophyta; class Magnoliopsida; order Rosales; family Cannabaceae; genus Cannabis; species Cannabis sativa. Next base: position 45,240,147 of record NC_083610.1, on the reverse strand, counting down.
ATCGAACTGCTTTACCATACCATCCCCAAAGTAATGGCCAAGCTGAAATTTCTAATCGGGAGATTAAGATGATTCTAGAGAAAACAGTGCAAAGATCAAGGAAAGATTGGTCAAGAAAATTAGATGATGCATTGTGGGCATACATAACTGCTTTCAAAACACCGATTGGCATGTCCCCATATCGGTTGGTGTTTGGAAAGGCTTGTCATCTACCGGTGGAGTTAGAGCATAAAGCTTTTTGGGCCATGAAGACTCTTAACATGGAACTAAAAGCTGCAGGGGAGAAAAGACTGTTACAGCCGAATGAGCTAGATGAGTTTCGAAACGAAGCCTATGAAAACGCAAAAATATACAAGGAGAGAACTAAGAAGTGGCACGATCAAGGTCTAGTACGGAAGGAGTTTCAACCAGGGCAGCAAGTGTTACTCTTTAATTCAAGGTTGAAACTGTTTCCTGGAAAGTTGAAGTCAAGGTGGTCAGGACCATTCACGGTGGTCAAGGTGTTTCCTTATGGAGCGGTGGAGTTAAAAGGTGATAGTCCAGCAACTTTCAAAGTTAATCGACAGCGTTTAAAGCTCTACTTGGGAGGTCAATTTGACCAAGCCAAGTCTGCCATGATCCTGGCGCCACTTTGAAGTACAAGGCTCAGCGTCCGGCTATATGACGATAAAGACAGCACTCTTGGGAGGCAACCCAAGTGTTTTTCTTTAATTTTTCAGACTTTTTGATTATGTTTTAGTATGCTTTAGTATTTTTAGTATTTTCAATTTTTAGATTAGTACCAGACATTATTTCTTTTTAATTGAATCGTGAAAAGCGTGAAAAAAAAAAATTGACCTGGAGCCCAGTGGTCGTGACCTGAGGGTTCCTGGGTCGCGACCTATTTAAAGTCGCGACCCTGGTCGCGACCTGGACTTTTACAGAATCTCACGATTTTTTTTTGGTTCCAGTGGTCGTGACTAGCCTTTGGCCAAGTCGCGACCCCAGTCGCGACTTCCTGATTTTCCAGAGGGGTTTAAAAAATCGATCGTAAGCTAGTCGCGACTAGCCTTTGGCCAAGTCGCGACTTGCTCACGAATTTTCTATAAATTCAAAATTTTCCCCCTCATTCAACCCTACACCAAAAATTTCAAAATTCAAATCCTCTCAGCCGAAGCCTACCCCTTTCTATCTCAAAATTTCAATTTTTCATCTCCAATCTTCAATCTTTTCATCTTTTCTTAAATTTCTTAAGCTCAATCCATTCAAAAACCCAATTTCACTCAACAATCTACACATATCATCAAAACCCATACCAAAAATAACCCATAATACCCCAAATCCGAAAATCACCATTGTCTTCAACTTCAACCTCAAGCTTTCAAGAACATTCAACAATGGAGGTGGAGTAAAGCTTTTTCGGGTTCGTAAGTATCACTTTCCTCAATCTTTAAGGAATTTGATTAACTTTTTCTAGATTTTGGGGTGATATAATTGTGTGTTGTGCAAAATATTGTTGATATTGGGTTTGTCATTATTGTATTGTGGTATTGAGTGTTTGGGAATATTGTTTGAGTGAATTTTTTTATTTTTGGGATAGAGAAAAATTAAGGGGAGGTGCTGCCCAATTTTTTTTTTAGAAAAAAAAAAAGTTTTAGAAAAATATATAAAAAAAAAATCGAAAAACAAAAAAAAAAAGAAAAGAAAAAATGGCACCCAAGAGGACTAGGAATGTAGAGGAGGGTTCGTCTTCAAACCCACCACCAACGGGTTTTAATAGGACCCGCTTTGGAAACATTGAGGCCCAAAATCGCTTCATGAGGCTAAAGAATAGGGCTTATATTGATGATCAGGGTATTGAATTCCCGGAGAATCCCTTGAGGCATCAACCTCGATTTGAAACAATCAGAGCTCAAATTGAAAGAATGAAGTGGGGGAGCTTTGTAGATGCTCGGGGTTGGGCTAATGTTACTATGGCTTGTGAATTTCTTGCGAATTAGCCCGACCGCCGGAATGGGGAAGTGAAGGTGCGTGGAAAGAAAGTTCCCGCTACTGCTGATGCATTTAATGTGATGTTCTCTGTCCAAGATTACACTAGGGAAGAACAACGCCTCCGAATTATTAAGGAGGAAGATCAGTTTGATATGGTGGATGGGATTTCCTGGGTTGAGGTTCCATGACAATGATGGCACCGAGGGGTCGCCAAATATCCTATACCGGTGTGAGCTGAACCCGGTGGCAAAAACATGGCTGTACTTTGTGAGTGCTCAGTTAGTGCCAAATAAGCATTTTTCCGATGTCCAAATGGATTGCCTGAAATATGTGTACGCCATAATGAAGGGGTACAACATTAACATTGGACAAGTCATAAGGCAAAGCATTGAGCAGATCGTGCAAGGAGCCACGGGAGGTGGTTTTGGTTTGGCAGGAGTTATCACAGAACTCTGCGGGGCATATGAAGTTCCCCAATTAGAGTATGACAACACGGTGTTGCCACTTCGCAAGATGGACATCGCCTTTGTCAACAGGCTGAAAGAGCCACATCCCTATGGCCAACCACCACTTGATGCACCGCAAGGGCGTAGGCGGCAACGCGAGCCTAGTGTTGAAGAAGAAGAAGAGCAGCCCCTACAATTGCCTGGGCCTATCGATCCTACAACACAATACACTCATGCACAACTGAGTTATATAATTCAGCAGAACAACCACATGCAACAATACTTGGTGCAGAGGAGTATCTATGATGATGGACAATTTCAGCAACTCAACTCTCTTATCAACAGAATGAACATTGGGATTGATGACCCGAACTATTTAACACAACCTCCTCGGTTCTATCCCTATGACCAGCCGCCACCACCCAACCCTTTCTGAGAGGGTCTCAGGTAAGTCTCTTTTCTCTGCATATTCCTGTATACATTGGGGACAATGTCATATTTAGTTTGGGGGGAGAGACTTAAAAATTTTAAATTCTGCACTTTAATTTCTGCATTTTAATTTTCTGTTTTAGTTTTTTGTTTTAGTTAAGGAATGGCAATAAGCTTGATGATAGTGTATACTGCTGATTAGTGCGATGTGATCTGAAATTGTAAAATAACTGTGTGCTCGATTCTGTTAACTCTTTGGATTAGTTTGGATGCTTAGAAACCTGTGAACAATTGTAATTACTCAATCTGTGGAAATTGTTATAACTGTTTTACTACGGTTTGTGGTAAGATTGACAGGATAGCTTAGAACTTGCATGTTTATTCTTTTGAGACGAAATCCTTGATAGTGTTCAATTAGAATATGACTTAGGCATTTGTTGGATAGTTTGAGCCTTTCAAGCCTACCATAATAATGTGTATCCCTAGTGAACCTTTTGAACCTAAACCTGTTTTGTTTTTCACCCGTTGATTTGAAAATTTTTGCAACCACACTATTAATTTTTTCTTCACCATGTTATCCATGATATCATAAGCTACATAATTAGTTTGGGGGAGAGGAAACACTTAGTGAGAGAAATTAGTGAGAGGGAGAAAAACTTATAAGATTGAGAAGAGGAAAAATTGTACTTCAATGTCACTGATGAAAAAAATAAAAAAAAGAAGAACAATAAAAAGAAAAAAAATATGTTTGAAAAAAAAAGAGACTCAGTGATGTTGGGAAAATAATAGAGATATCTTCTATCAATCTTGGTAAATTTGGGGAACATTATGGGATTCTAAAAAAAAACAAAGTGAAAAGCTTGTGGGTTCTATTTGTGTGCTTATGATATGTTGAGCCAAAAAGATTGTCTTTTGCCTATCCCTGAATATCTGAGCCATTATACTTAAGCCTTTAAAAGACCTAATGATTCCAAAGAATACTGTCAACATTAGTGGAGAAAGGTAAGCATGCAAGCTTATGAGTTATCGGATTGTGGAATTAATGGAAAGAGTAAAACTTTTATAACAATGTTTCACATTTGAGTAAATTGTTACAGTTGTACATAGTGTTATTAATGGAGCATCCAAGTTAATTGTTAGAGTTAGTAGGATCAAAATTCTAGATTATGCAAGTAAGAAAACAGAGCATGAGTCAGCAGCATAGTAATTATCTGATAGCGTAGTTAGTTTTTTTTATCTTACTCGGGGGCGAGTAAGAATTTAGTTTGGGGGATTTTGTTAGGTTATAATTAGCCTATGTTTCGGGTCTTTAAAGTTAGCATTATCTCGTCTATTGGTGTCTTTTGGAGCAGTTCTACGCTTGATTTTCATTATTTCAGGATCCCGGAGTGTTAAAGTTCAAATTCAGTCAAATGGCAAAAAACTGGGATAAATTGGAAAAAATTGGAAAATTCGGCTCCAGAAGCTACAGTAGTCGCGACTTCATGAGAGCCAGGTCGCGACCCCTTTTCCAGGTCGCGACTCTGTTCGCGACTTCGAGATTTGGCAGAACCTCTGATTTTTGAGGTTTGCCTATAGTCGCGACCAGCTTAAGGGCTAGTCGCGACTTGGTACGGACGTCGTGGTTTTGACCTAATTTTGATTTTTCTCTCAATTGGAGGCACACTACTCATCCCTATATAAGGAATACGACGCTGAAGGTCAGAATCAAGCAAAAACAGACCTAATAGTGGATGCTAGTGGAGAGGAAGCTATCTTGAAGACCCGGAGCGATATCACCTTCTAGTTTCTTTCTTTTACCCTTTGAATTCTTCTTTATGTTTGTTTTTATTTCTGAATTAATCATGGATGTTTTTAGAGTTATTATGAACTAAATTTCCCAATAAGGGAGGATGATGATTGTTGTTTAAGTTTATGCATAGTTAATAAACAATTGCCATTCCTTCATCTTATGTGTGAATACTATCTTTATTTGTGTTTAATTCCATGTGCAAGCTTGATCACCTTTTACATGTTTAATGATCTCAATTCGAAATCTGAAAAGTGAGAATTGAGAATGCTAAAATTTGGATAGTCTAGGTTTTGATGCAAAACGAAAGTATATTTACATAGCCTCAGTGACTAATAGATTATTGCTTAATGCTGATTTGTGTTGATTTAATTAAGAAGTTAATTAGAGAATACATTATTTAGAACCTAAAAGATCTGAAAAGAGTTAGGTTAATTTATAATCTGTGATTCACATTGAGATAAGGATAGCAATTAGGTATTAACATTGGTAGCTTAACAACAGGATTCACCTCCCTAATCTCTCATCTTGATTAATCTTCGTTTATTTTCTCTTTAATTTTCTGAGTTATTTACTTTCAAATTGCAAAATTATTATTTTACTAAATAGAATCATAAGTATAGTTTAGTAGTACTTAATCCAATTCCCTGTGGTTCGACCTCACTTGCGTGAGATACTACTTGATTGCGTACACTTGCGTAATAAACATAAAATTCGTAACAGTAATTCAGAAAACATAAAATACAGTTAAAGTTTAAGCAAGATGAGATGATAGGGAGGAGAATCCTGTTGTTGTCTACCCAGATTGTTAATGCTTAATTTTCAGATCTTCTAGATTCTAAATCACATGTTATCTAATTTATTCGTTAATTAAACTAAAATGAAATCAGCATTAGGTAATAATCTACTCGTCACATAAGTCATGTAAATACTCTCGTTTCACATAGAACATCGATTATCCAAATTTTAGCATTCTCAATTCTCACTTTTTACATTTCGAATTGAGATCATAAAGCATGCACAAGGTGATCAATCTTAAACATGAAATTAAACGCAAATTAAGATAATTTCACAAACAAGAATGGAGGAATGGTAATTAAACATTAACTAGGCAAAACATTAAACAACAATCATCATCCTCCCTAAATGGGAAATTTAGTTCAGAAACAAATCCATAACCATTCCTATAGCAATATTCAACATAAAGAAATTAAAGAGGAATAAAGAAAGAAACTGTTGGTGGATGAATTCTGGATCGTCACTTCAATCTCTGTGCTCTTCCTGTCGCTCTCTGCTGTATTTTAGGGTTCCAAATTGCTTCCTCTGACTTCCAATCGCAGTTTTCTATTTATAACTAATTTTTAGGGTTCGATGGACGAAAATGCCCCTGGGCCGTACGGGATCTCGCCGCGACTAGATATGGGCTCGCCGCGGCCAGATAAATGCTGAAAATCCCTGGTTCTGTAACGAGTATTTAGCCGCAGCCACACATACCCTCGCCGCGGCGACTGGAGCACCCAAAATCTCTCATTCGTTTCGTGTTCTAGCCGCGGCCAAGCTGTGCCTAGCCGCGGCCAGATGTGCCTTATTCTTCAAACATTGTGTTTTTTTCTTGGCTCAGCTCGTCTTTTACTGAATATTTGCATCGAGACCTCTATTATTCCACAGAACCTGAAAACATAGAAAACAAGCGTAATTCCGTCCCAACACAGCGAAAAACGCACATAAAATAGATCCAAAACATAGGCTAAAAATAGCCTAACAAACTCACCCAAACTGAATCTTTACTCGCCCCCGAGTAAAACTAAGACTCAAACTAAAAACAAACAAACATAGATAACTAAACTTTCCGACGATTGAACTGCTACCACCACCTGCACAACTTCAAGCCATCAATAACCAGAATTTCTACTTGCCAACTCTAAGGACTAATTTAGATGTACAATTTAAAAGTAAGCAATTCATACAAACACAAAACATCGCAATTGCCGTCCATATCACAATCGTTCTAAACTTCCCGACATTCACTAACACATGATCAATAAGTTTGAATGACATCGAGGTATGTTCATCTTCATCGTTCGCTCTGTACAGCTGAAGGCTTAGTGCATGTGGTATTTTTGTAAATATTTTTATGTGGACTGTATAAATGTTTAATGGGCCGGCCCATAGTATTTTTGTAATTTTTTTTTCTTTTTTGTATTTTTTTGTTTTTTTCCCTATATTTTTTAAATATATAAATATTAACTTATGTATTATATATTTAATTTTATGTGCTGTTTTTACAAAATCAATTAAAAATAATCAATATGTTAAATTTATAAATATATATATATATATTTGTTGGGATATGATTTTTTCCTGTTATTGTACTTTCACGGATTGTAATCCGTGATGTACGACAGCCGTCAGATGATGGAATTATTTGATCTGACGGGTGAGATTGATCTAGGGGTAATTAGAGTTAAAAAGTAGAAACGTACCTTGACACTCATTTAATGTACCCTGAGACACATTTAATGTACCACGGAATATATTGCGTGAAAGTACATCACGGGACAAAATCATATCCCTATATTTATTAATAAATATTTATAAGAGTATATAAAATTATATATTTCTTTTTTTTTTTCTACATTTTTATAATATATTTATTGGTTCACCCCACCGACAGTCATGATGAGGTTGATGCAACAAAATATTATATGTTAATAAAATGAATATTAAACTATATTAGTTGAAAGAGACATTATTATATTTAATATATAGACTAATTATTTAATCGAAATGAGAATCGACATGAAATCTTATCTTTATGCATATATTTAAGGGGGTTTTTCATAAATATACAACAAAAACAAAATAATTACAAAAAATATGCAAAAAAAATTATTTTAAAAATTTATACATTTTGAAAACTTATTACATGAAACCATACATTTTTAATATGTTTATTAAACCTCAAAATAAACAATTTCGTAAAATTAATTAAACAGATTTATAAAAATAAACAAGTTAAATATTTTTTTATTAAAAGATAAATGTTTATTATCTATTTTAGTATGAATTATTATAATTTAATAAGATTTTTTTTAATAAAATACAATATCAAAATTATAAACATTAATGTATATAAATATAAATCAATACTTAAAATTACTAAAAATAAACATGACACGTAGAGTGATATAATAAACATATGTAAATATTAATATTTTGTTTATTAAAGTAGTATGTTTAATAAATAGAAAACAAAATAAACATATATATATATATATACACAAAGTATTTTATATTATTAGTATGTTTATTATAATTGTAAACATAAAAATAGACATAGTCAATTTATACTATACTAAAATAAGTATATTTTCTTTCTATTGTTTCTTTATATTGATTATTTTCTAATGAGTTAGTGAACGAGTTTTCTATTGAAGTATAATTCTTACATCAAAAAATAAATAAACAAACATAACTTTATAAATTCTAAAAATTATTTAATTAAAAAAAATAAACACGACACAATTAATAAACAAAGAAAAAGATAAAGATAAACAATTTTTTATATATATTATTTATTTTCTAAAAAAATTACTAAAAAAATAAACATAACACACGTAGAGTGATATAATAAACTTATGTAAATATTATTATTTTGTTTATTAAATTAGTATGTTTAATTAATAGAAAATAAAATAAACACGTATATCAAATATTTTATATTATTAGTATGTTTATTATAATTGTAAACATAAAAATAAACATAGCCAATAAACACATATATAAAATGTTTTATATTATTAGTATGTTTATTATAATTGTAAATATATAAAAAAAAAACATAACCAATATTACCATATATATACTAATCAATAATTATTACCATATATATATTATAAAAAAAATTGAAAAAAAGTTTTTAATTATATATAAAAGTGTACACTACAACAGATAACATTATTACCGGCGGAAGAAACCGCCGGTATTAAATGCCCAGACCGCCGGTAATTATAAATACCGGCGGAATCCGCCGGTAATTATCCGCCGGCATTAATTGGTCGCTATTAATGGTTATTAGCGACGAAAATGGGAATCCGCCGGTAATAATATTAATACCGGCGGATTAATAGCGGTGGGGTCCGCCGGTATTAATATTTTTAAATATATAAAAAAAAATATTTTAATGATTAATACCGGCGGACCCATCCGCCGGCAATAATACTTTTAAATATTTTAAAAAAATATTATTCTGATTATTTAATATAATTAAATTAATTATAATAATTATTTTATTTATAATAATTATTTCATAAATAAATATATTAATTAGAAATAAAATATCAAAATTAAAAAATTAAGCATTAAACATTAAAATTAAGAAATTAAGTATTAAAATTAATTTGTCCATTACAATAAAAAATATATTAGCTTAAATAAAATTAGAAATTGTCTTTAAATAAACCTTAAAACATAACACATAATTAAAAAAAACCTAACTATCATTGTTCAAATCAGTAAACTCTAAAAATTCATCTGCATTTGCACTAAGTCTTGAACCATCAATATTTTCACGGGATTGAGCCGGCGGGGCAGGGTAATAAGGTTGTCCAGTCTGCGGCGTAGGAAAGATCTCCACATATGGTCGAGGGTGCGGGCGAACCAAAATTGGTTGTTGCTGTTGTTGCTGACTCTGAGCACTGAAAAAGCCTCCATACATAGGCTGTTGTGGAGATCCTCCCATTTGACCATACACTGGTTGTTGCTGCAACAATGACCCAAATTGACCGTACACAGGGTATGGTTGTTGGGATGAGCCTCCAATATTACCAACCATAGGTTGTGTCTGAGATCCTCCAGCCGCTTCCGAAAAGAATATAGGAGGAGACTGTGAGGGAAGCCCGAACATGTAATGCAACTGAGGCGATTGTGAAGAGCCAGCAGACATGTTGGGAGAATGTTGTTGTTGTTGTTGAAAAAACTGGGGCTGCTGAGGCGATCGTGGTTGTTGTTGTTGTTGTTGTGGCATTGACGTTGGAGGGGGGGCTGAACTGGACGCGCTACCTTGCGCTTCTTCAGGCAAATGAAGGACCAAATGAATCATTATGTCAAAAAATGCAGGAGGAAATATGGACTCCATTTTACACAAGATTAAAATAAGATCTTGTTGAGCAACCTCCATGTCTTTAACATTTATAGTCCTTGAACAAATTTGTCTGAAAAAGTTACACAGTTCAGAGATGGTGGTCGATATAGCGTTCGGGAGAAACTTGCGAACACCAACAGACAGTAATCGTTGCATTATTACATGACAGTCGTGTGACTTTAATCCGATGACATTTGTTAAATTTTCATTTACTTTTTTTTTCAAATTCGAACAAAAGCCATCGGGAAATTTCACATCCTTAATAAATTTACAAAATCGGATCCTGTCATCAGGTTTAAGCACGTAAGGTGCATGAGGTTTCAACAACTTTCCCCTCTCGTCTTCATAAATCCACAACGATTCTCTGACGCCTAGCTTCTTTAAGTCATGTCTTGCATTGGTAGTGTCCTTGGATTTCTCATTGTCCAATATTGTGCCCAATAAACTATCACAAACATTCTTCTCAACATGCATGACATCAATATTGTGTTTAAGAATATTTGAACACCAATAGTCAAGCTCGTAGAAGATGCTTTTTTTCCGCCAATTATGATTTTCTGCAACTCGCCTACGTTTCACACCACCAAAGAGCTCATGATTTCCAGGGAGGTGGGGTGGGAGTTTGTTTACTTGTTCTAATACTTCTTCACAAGTAAAACGTCTTGGAGGAGGTCTTCTCTCAATTTGTCCGTCAAATTGAGTATCCCTTCTCATTCGATGGTTATTTGGCAGAAATCTTCTATGACCCACGTAAGATGTCTTACCAATTACTCGAATAGAAGATGTATCTTCATTGCAAGTAGGACACGCTTTATATCCCTGACCACTCCAACCAGACAAATAACTACGAGCAGGAAAATCATTCACTGTCCACAAAAGAGCTGCACGCAACTTGAAGACAGTGTTGGTTCGACAATCTCTGGTATCTACTCCGTTAACCCACAACTCCTTCAACTCATCCACCAAGGGTCTTAAAAATATGTCTATGTCCATTCCGGGTGATTTATCTCCAGGAATTAGAATGGTCAACATAAAATTATTATCTTTCATACATAACCAAGGTGGAATATTATAGTTCGCCAAAACTACAGGCCACATACTGTAAGCTTGGCTCATATTGCCAAATGGATTAAAGCCATCGGCAGCTAAACCGAGACGAACATTTCGAGGTTCACTAGCAAAATCAGGATGTTTGGCATCAAAGTCTTTCCACGCTGCACCATCCACAGGGTGTCGCATCACACCCTCATCTTTTGATTTACCACTGTGGTGCCATACCATGTATTTCGCCGTATGTCTTGAAGTATACAGTCTTTTCAGTCGCGGAATTAACGGAAAATAACGCATCACCTTATGAGGCACCTTTTTTGCTCCTAAATTTTCTGAAGTTATCCATCTACTAGTGCCACAGACTGGACATGAATCTTCATTTGCATGTTCATTATAAAATAAACAGCAATTGTGCTTGCACACATGAATTGACTCATACCCCAATCCTAATTTTTTCAATCTTTTCTTGGCATCATAATAGTTTGATGGAATTTTATTTTCCTTTGGAAAAGCAAATTTTAGTAACTTCAGTAATTCATCAAATATGTTGTTAGGAATTTTTCCCCTAACTTTCAAATGCAATAATTTTGCCAAAAAGTTAAGAGAAGATATCCAATCACAACCAGGATACAACTCGGCCTCAATTTCTTCAAATAATTCGTCGCGCCATTGATTTGCATCAGGATTATCATCCATTTCGAATGACGGCTGAAGGAAGTCATCCACTATTGGAATCATCTCGTCAATTTCAGGATCATCATCAGCGGCATCATGGTCGTTCATTGCATTAGTGGCACTAGATTCTGCTTCCCCGTGGTATGTCCACTTTTCGTAACCAGTAAAAAAACCCCAATCGAATATGTGTGCTTTCACAACAGGTAAAGTTTGAAGCCTATTGTTCACACATCTTACACAAGGGCATCTAATCCTACCATCACAATCTTTACATTTCGAGGCCATCTCTAAAAATGCATTTAGACCATCCCAATATTGTGGACATCTACGATTTCGCAAAGTGGTCCAAGACTTGTCGATTGTCATCTAAAATTTTATGAAGACATAAGATTTAAAAGTATAACGAAAAATTGAATCATCAAATTTTATGCTATTTTATGATATTTTATGATATCTTATGATACTTTATTAAAAAAATTTACATTATTAATTTATATTAACTTACACAATTATTTATGTATTATTATAATAACTACAGTTCATTATTAATTATCTTTTCTATTGTTAATTTTTAAAGGATTATTATTTTAAAATATTTTCCTATATTGACACTTTTTTTTTCAATAAAGTTATCATTAAAATCGTAAAAAATATAATTTTTTCCTTTTATATTTATTTTTAAAGTAAATATTACACTAAAATTTTCATTTATTAAAATTTTTTTAATTTTAAAAAAATACATTATTATTATTAATATTTATTTTTCTCATATTTCAATGTTAAAATTTAATTATGTAATTACTTTCATTAAAAAATTTTGGAACTTAAATTTTTATTATTTAAAAAACTACAAAATCTTATTTAATAATTTATGTAAAAAAGTTTTATGATATTTTATGCTATTTTATGATATCTTATGACTTTTTATTAAGAAAATTTACATTATTATTTTAAAAAAAATAAATTATTATATTTAATAATACGTATTTAATAATTTAAAAATTATTTTACTATTAATTAATTAAATTAATTTTTCATATTTATACTTCTAAGTAAGTATTACTTTATATATATATATATATTACATTTTATTATTTAAAAAATTTATAACTAATTTAATTTATTTTTATTTTATTTTTAAAAATTTATTATTTCAAATTTTTTATATTTATTATTTATGATTTTTTATATTACTCTACTTAGTTATATTTTTGTATATTTATTTGTCAAAGTACTTTTAATTTATAATTTTTTTCATGTTAAATCTTTATTATTTATATACTACAATATTACATAATTATTTTAAAATATTATTTTATTATAATAAACTTTTTAAGTAATTAATATATTCTTATTCTAATTTTTTTTAAAAAAATAAAAAACATTACAAAATTAATTATTTAACAAGCTTATAATTTTTTAACTATTCAAAATTCTAAATGTTAAACAAAAATACACATTTACTATTATAAAATACATTTATTACTATATAAACTTAAAATCTAAAATTTTACAAATTTACACATTTAAAACTTTTAAGCATATATATAATATATAATATATTTATTATTATATAAAAATTTACATATGTAAAATTTTTAAACAATACATTATATATATTACTATATATACACACTAAATTCTAAACTTTTATAAATTTACATATTCATAATTTTTAACAATATATTATATATACATATAATATAATATATACACTGTTTAAAAATTATATATGTATATACATATATACATGTCATATATATAATATAATATATTGTTTAAAAATTATGCATTTTCATATAACACATATATCAGACATACACAACATTATATATTTACTCATACACAAAAAAATTACTAAACAGTTGCATAAAAATTACTAAACACAAAATTATATATTTACACATACATTTGCATAAAAATTTACACATACACAGATATATAAATGTAATATACTAATTACTAAACATTCAAAGATTGAAAAAATAAAAAAAAAACAAACCTGTAAATTTTTCTGCCAAGCTTTTTCTTCACTTTCCGTTTTCACTTTCAGTTTCGAGCAAAATATCTCCCCCAAAACTTCAAACATGGAGAAAAAACTAATAACTATCAAAGAAAAATAAGATGAAAAAAATGAAAAAACCATAATGAAAAAAACATTACCTGTGAAAAAAAATAATGGTGCAATGGCGCTTCACGGTGGCAAATGGGCGGACTATGGCGGAGAAGACTCCGAGAAGGGGACTATGGCAGAGGAGGGAGGAGGAGGAGGAGGAGGAGAAGTCGGAGTGGGGTGGTGTTTTCTGAGTTATCTGTAAATAATGGGGAAAATGGAAAAGGTTGGGGAAAATGGAAAATGTTTTCTGAGTGATGGGGGGGGATTATATAGATATTTATTACCGGCGGGACCCGCCGGTATTAATAGGGGTTCCGCCGGTATTAATAAAACGGTCAGAATACCCTGACTAATACCGGCGGGACCCGCCGGCAATAATCCGCCGGTATTAGTCTTTTCAAAAATTTAGGCGGTCAAAATCCCGCCCAAACTATTAGAGGCGGATTTTCCGCCGGTAATACTAAAGTTCCGCCGGGAATACTAAATTTAAATAAATATTTAATAAATTTTTAATTATTCAAAAGTAATACCGGCGGAATGCCTTTTCCGCCGGTAATAATCCCATTAATACCGGCGGTTTGGCTCCGCCGGTATTACTTCCGCCGGTACTAAGTAAAAATGTTGTAGTGGTATGAGAAAATGATAATAAGTTTTTTTGCACATATTTTGTAATTAATTAAAATAATGTATACAAAATTGTAAAATGCCCTATATTTAAATCATTGAACGTGAGAGTTTATTTGATGCTGGCTTATCTCAATTATTATTTTTTTTAAGTAGTACTTTTTTATATACAATTAATCAAGGTTTTATTGAGTGATTTGGATATGGAAATATCAAAATCTACAATGAAGAATAATGAGGAAGATAATGATGAAATTCTTGCAAAGCTTGAAAAGGCTAAAGATCCACTACGTGGTAACTCTTACTATTGTCTTATATCAAGGATTTTGGACCTATGACATTTTCTTAAAAGGTATAATATCTTTTCAAACTCAATTTGTAGTGAGAAATGATGATATTGTGTTAGCCTCTTGCCCTAAATCAGGTACTACTTGGTTAAAATCTCTTGTTTTTTTATTGTCAAACGTAATAATAATGAAATTAATAATAACAATAACCCTAATTTATTTACATCCAATTCACACGATCTTATCCCGTTGCTTGAGTCTGAGTCTACGTTACATGTGGTTGAAACCCTAATAAAGCCTAGAATTTTAAACACACACATTCCTTAATTACCCTTCTTTACCACTTTCTATCTAACTTCTCTAATTGTAAAATTATATATATTTCCATTAGATGTATTTGTTTCTAATTGGCATTTTAATCATAAATTTTTGGAGGATAATGTTGGACTAAGTCATTTAGAAGAGACTTTTGATTTGTTCTGTAATGGAATTCATATAGCTGGACCATTTTGGGATCATATTTTAGGATTTTGGAAAGCAAGTTTAGAATTCCTTAAAAAATATTATTTTTAAATACGAAAACCTTAAGAAGGATATAATGTGTTTTTTTTATTAAAAAGATGGGGAGTTTTTGGGATTTCCGTTTTCAACTGAAGAAGAAAATAATCGAGTCGTTCCACAAGAAATACAAGAATTATGTAGCTTTGATAATTTAAAAAATTTGGAGTAAATAAGAGAGGAAGGCATTATGTTGGGTTGCATGAGTTGTCGAATATTCATTCTTTAGGAAGGGTGAAGTTGGAGATATTGGATCAACTATTTAACACCTCAAATGGAGCGTGGAAAGAAACTCATTCAAGAAAAGTTTGGACAATATGATTTAACTAGGTAACCTAACCGCGCGTTGCGCGGTCCTTTCAATAATTGACAAAAAAATATATATAATTTTATTAATTTATAATTAATTTTATATAAGTTTAAAGTATAAAACTTATACCATAAATAGCAAGACTAATTACTCCAAAATACACAGCAACAAAAACTATTAAATTAGTATACACTAAATTACTCCAAAATATTTGTGGGATAGTCTTGCTAAAATAACCAATGAATAGAAATCAATAAAAAATCATACAAAACATATCCATAGAAAGAGAAGAAACAAATGAGAAAAACACATAATTGAAAAATACTATATATTTGTGTTAATCTAAAACAACACTTTGTCTTGCATTGTAGTCTTAATATGACTCAAAATTTACTTCTAGGCCTATTTGGAGATATGTCTTATAGTAATTTGAAATATATTATGTTAGATCATAAAAAGTACAATTTAATTTATCACCTCTTGAGTATGAAAAATATAATAAAGACAGTAAAGAAAATGTAATATAAAATAAATGGAGATCGCGTATAAAAATATTTTAAAAAAAATCTGTTTATGTAATTATTAACACGTAAATTACTTGAATAGAGAAAAAAAATACCATGACAAATATACTATTATTAACTGCTATAGAATTAGAATATATATCAATAATTTTCTCTTATTATTTAAAAATCAGTATCAATAACAGAATAAAAGAAATAAATTAACTTGAGATAGAGAGGTTACCATAATAAAAATGAACCTGAGGCAATAGAGTTTTTTTTTTTTTTTTTTTGAAATCAAGGCAATAAAGTATTTGAGACACTTCATTGTAGAAACAAATATATTAAGCTGAAAATTTCCATATTTTGAAATTAGAAAAATCTTTCCCTGCTCATTAAAAGTAACATAATATCCAAACTTTATATTAATACATAAACAAAAGGAAAAAGAAGAATCATAAACACAGAATATACATATTTGCTAATCAAAATCTGTAGACAGTGAGAAAGTCTTTGGCGTTGACAAAATT
Organism: Cannabis sativa; assembly: GCF_029168945.1. Classification (NCBI taxonomy): domain Eukaryota; kingdom Viridiplantae; phylum Streptophyta; class Magnoliopsida; order Rosales; family Cannabaceae; genus Cannabis; species Cannabis sativa. Next base: position 45,223,716 of record NC_083610.1, on the reverse strand, counting down.
GTATTTACTCTAAAAGAAATGCCACCATCTACTATTTGAAATTAAAATAATACGAATAAAATGAAATATAACAATACTCATACATATAACTTCCAACACCCCATTGTGGCGTATATATTGTTGCATGAAGAGAAAATAATTGTACAAAAAGTGAGTCTCAAACAATTGATAAAGTTAAGAAAGACATAAATTAGATAAAATAAATTATATCTTATATAATTTATATAAAACAACAACAAATTGAGAATATGAAACAATAAATTGACTTACCTGGTCTCCATGAGTGCATTGGAGTGAGTGGGAGGAAGAGATCAAGACAAAGTTGAAATGTTTTTTTTTTTGGTAATATATGTAAGGTTATACAATTTTGTAACCGGACTATTGGTGTATTAATAAATATTAATTAATAATTAATATTAATATTGACTAATATAAAAAAGAAAAATGGTAGGATAGATAAGAATAATTATAATCAGTTACTTAAATTTATGCTTTCTAAGGAAAATAAATTAGGAGGAATAACCGGTACAGTATGGCTTTTAAGAAGCAAAAAATAATTATTTAATGACCTTAAATAATATTAATTAAAATAATCTAAAAATTGAAGAAAAATCTAAAAAATTCACAAAATAGAAAATTTTGAATTCTCAATAGTTAGGCTGCCACATCATCAAGCTTAACAACAGAATTATAGATATATATAGATGTTTGATTTTTAGCTAGCTAGCGAATTGTAATCTTTAATTTTATTTTTCAAATGTCTTCAAGTACAGTAATAATATTTAGAAAAATTTACACGGAGGGTCGCAATATTGTAAATAATATCATATTTAACACTAACTATTTAATTATAGAAAATACCGCTAATTTATTAATTTTCTTTTAACATGTATGTACGTTGTAATTACACCATACTTACTTCTCTCTTCTTATATGTTATGTATGGCATTATTATTTTTTTTCATTTTTGTAAACATCAATATATCTTTCTGTTTGTTCTTTTTATTTACTTGACTGATCAAAACCCTTCAAGCTATTTTTTTTTTTGTTTTTCTAATATATAAATACATACATACATACATATATATATATATATATATACTAGATGAAAGTTACGTGGCATGCCACGTAAATATTAGTTTTATTTAAGTTTTAGTAATTTTTTTTTTAAGAATTCGGTAATTTATTATAAATTATTTTTTAAACGATTTGTTTTATAAATGTAAATTTGTCAGGAAAGCCATAATTGTATATATAAACTTATGATGTACACATTGTTATTAATAATACTAAAAAATTGGTAATATTAGAAATTATAATAAATAACCTATATAAAATTAAAAAATAGTAAAAAAAAAAGAATGACTAACATGTTAAATTAGAAGAAAAATTATTTTTAAAGAAGAATATAAAATTTGCATAAAATAATAAATAAAAAATATTCTGAAAAAGAAATTTTACAAAAATAATAAATAAATATTGTAGGAATGAAAAGTAAAATTATAAATATATAAAACATGAGAAATAATTAAAATTAAATAATTAATAAATATAAATTAAAATGTTGAATTATAAGAATAAATAATTGACTATTATTATTAATAATAATAATAATAAATACTTCCAGTTACCAAATTAACAGAGCACCAATTGGAGTAGTGAGTGGCTCCATGTTTTCTCACAGAAGCAATCCATCATATATAGCGTAGAAGTACCCATCTTCCATGTCAAATTAATAGATGATCTATGTTTTCGAACACTTATTGGATATGGGAAATTTGAAAAAATATGCATAAAATATTTTAAAATTTTTTCCCTAATCTAATACATTTTAAAATTTAAAAAATATGACCACTTTACAATAAACCCAAAAATACCCCTCTCATTTTCAAACCTCAACTCTCTCTCTTCCTCTATCTCTCTCGGTTGTTCTCTCACCATCTCACCCTCACCAACCCTCTTTTTTTTTTTCGTCGGATTTGGGCAAAATCTGGATTTGGGGTTTGATTTCGTCAGGCCCGATGCAGGCCCGATGTCGGTCCGATGGTAACACAAAAAATTAAGGGAGACAAAGGCCCGATAGTGGGCCCGATGGTGGGCCCGATACATGTGTAAAAAAAATAGAATTTGATATGGCTCGATGGGTCCGATGGGCCCGATGGTGGGCCCGATAGAGCCCGATTGCATGTGTAAAAAATAGAATTTAATATGGCCCGATGGGTCCGATGGGCACGATGGGCCCGATGGTGGGCCCGATAGTGGGCCCGATGGTTGGCCCGATAGTGGGCCCGATGGGGCCCGATGGTCTACAGTGTAGTGAAAGAGAGAAGAAAAGAGAGGGGGTAATGTAAATGGGGGTATTTTAGGAATATTATAAAATGTGTCATATCCCACAAATATCAAATATTATGAGTTTAAGGGAAAAATTTCAAGAATATGTAAGCATAAAAAATCAAATTTCCCTTGGATATCCACATCCAAATACATCATCTTCCTTTACTCCTCAAACTATATATATATACATATTAGAACATGAAAAAGAAGTAGTAATTAACCATAAGTATATATAGACATGATATATAATATATGTTTATGTTATATACTTACATTCCAAATATGGCAAACTCATGAATCTGATTTTCAGGTGGATAGATGGGTTCAATCTCACGAACTATGCAACCCTAAGACTTCAAAATGTGACTAATTAATCTTTCTCAAAATTTTTGCGAATGAGAAGCTTCTTAATTAATCGTTGGAGTTGACTAATTAAACTCTTATTTTTCACTGGATCCCATGATTTTAGTAAATCGGTTAGGGCTGAAAATAGGGTCTAACTAACCCCCACACAAAAGCTCTGAAGATGAGCAGCAAAGCCTGAAGAAGAATCATTCCCATTTGTCCTAATTCCATTGTTCATATCGGTGGAGCTACGTTTATTACTGGAACTTGAACTTTCACAATTATAAGATGCATAGGACGTCGAAGATGTCGTTGAGGTTTCGCAGTAGGAAGTACTATTACTTGATCCAAATGCATCACTGTTCCCTTGAAACATATCTTCAAATAGTTGCTGCAATTCTTCAAAGGTTTCTTCCCCACTTTCCTGCTAAATTTTCAACAATCAAAATGATGTACTTTCTCTTCTCTTGTGTATATTTTTCAATGATTTTTCATTACATAACTAAGCAGATGAACAACCAAATTTGTATGACAGAAAGGCAAATTGATGCAACATATTCATGGGCCCACACTTTGCCTTTGCTACAAAAATTTTCATACGCACTAATAAAAGTGAAACTTACAAAATTTTCTATAAAGAAAATCAAGAATTATTATTATTTTCCCTTTTAAAATGGGGGACCTCCAGAAGCAGAATTTGCTACTCCTAGTATCTGAACACCGAAGACCATAACAACAAAGAAGAATAAAAAAATAGAGGCGTATCATAATAATATCTGATTAAAAAAATGTAATTTGCAGACCCTAAAGTTGCCCATCCAGAATTCCTTATAGGATACATACAGCCAGCCATTATTAATATCTCCTTTCTCAAAGTGCCTCGCTTTTAGTGAGGCACAGAGACCTAAAATGCAAAGCAAAAGTCTACATCATAGGACTTGCCAAAAAGCGAGACCCAATTCTTCCTTAATTTGATCCAGCTCCAAAAACATTAGCAGAACCAAGATTCAATTTTGGAGATATTACAAACACTGGAAAATGTACCAATTTTTTTTTTATTTATTTATATGCATAGACAAATGTATAAATAAATAAATAAATAATAAAAAAAAGTGTTTGGTAACTCACATTAGGCTTTGTTTGACTCATCATTACAGCCATCTCGCTCAAAAAATCACCCATACCCTGCATCAACCAGTTAAAAATTACAATCAGTACCATACCATAATCATCATCATTAATTCATAAAAACTGGTTTTGAGAATATTTTAAAGACGCCCACTTAATATAAAAAGGAAAAATAAATGGTTCATGGAATAGGGAGTAATAATTGAGTAGGGCATGGTCCATTATAACCTTACAGAGCAAGCTCTGGTTTGGTTTGCTAAGGCTGAGAAAGGTCAGAAGGAAAGCGAAAAGTCAACATGTCTTGAACCAATGAGATTACAGACTTGATTCTTTTGTACTTACACTTTCGTCATCATCGCTATCGTAGACTCCGACGTCGTACATGAACCTCTTATTCTCGTCTGATAAAACTGTGAATACAAAATATAATAGTAAAAAAATACATAAAGTTAACATAAAAGACTTCGTCAATCCAATAATTAAACTTTAATTTTTCAAAAGTGAAATTACCAGAATAGGCTTGTTGAATGGCCTGGAATTTCTTTTTGGCTTCCTCCACCAAGAGGACTTCCTGCGAAGTTTCAAAATAAAGGAATCGTTACAAATTTATAATTATTGAAATTATGTTTTCTTAATTTTGTTTTTCAAAATTAATGACTATTTTTACATTGTTTAAAATTTTAAGAAACCTAGCAGACTTGATTAGTTTAATTTAAATATATATATATTGAAAAGATATCTTTATACACGTATGCTATGTTAGTTTAATTGTAGAATTTGTTGGAGAGATATGTGGGTAAGATATTTTTTTTAATTTAAAAAAAAAATTGTTTAATTTTTGGGTTTATTTATTTGTTAACGTTTAACGTTAACAGTCTGTTAAGTTAATCGTTAAGGCTAAATAAAAAAAAGAATCGTTAAACCAAGAATTGCCACACTTTTAATATATAAAGATATATTAGAATAAAGTTTTATTGCAACTATGAAACAACTACTTTGAAACACAATCTTAATAAATTAATAACATAAAAAAGCAACATACTTTAATTTTTTTCAATAGCCTTCAAACCAGCCAAAACAACTTAATATTCATCAATATCAAGCTAGCTTAAGGCCCCGTTTGGGATAGCTTTTAGAAAAGTTAAAAGTGCTTTTTGAGAAAGCTATTGCTTAAAAAGTGTTTGGCAAAATAAAAAAAATAGCTTTTTTAAAAATTTAAGTTAAAATTATAGCTTTTAGCTAAAGTTGGCCCACACCAACTTCTAGATTTTAGCTTTTACGGGAAGTTGAAATTTGAGTTTAATGAATTTTTAGTTGACCCAATTACCCTCATTCAAATTAAAAAATTGTCCTTTTACTTAGGGTTTTTTTCTCATTCGTAAAAATCAACCTAGAGGCAGCAGAGACATCGTAGTACCGTACGGCTCCTCACCTTCGCAGGAGTCTTCTCCATCACCGATCATCCACGCCATTGTTCGCCAACACCGTCGTCAATAGTTCCTGCACAATCAAGGTTTATCTCTTAACTCTTCTTTTGAATGCCATGAAAATATTTTTTTGATTTTTTTTTCCACTTATGTTGATCGCAGGTCTTCTTTTAATTTTTTTTTTATTATTTTCTTTTGATTTGCAAAAGAGAGACAGTATATAGTGGAGTAGTGATTAAATTGTGTTCGTTCATAGATTAGGCTTAGGGGTTGTGTTCATAGGTTAATCTTTTCTCGTGGAATAGCATCATTTCTGCATATTGATGCGAAAGATGTTTAATCGCGAGTCTCTTGGAATGCACTTACTGAAACTGTTTGTTCACTCATAGCTAATGGTTGTCTTACTGACTCCTCTATATGCTCTCCCACTATTAACCAACTTGTACCAATTTAATGATTTGAATATATATATAAATATATATATATATATATATATGAAATAGCTAGCTAGGTTCGAATTCAAGATAAATTCAAAATATGGATGATGTGGCCAATATTATCATGGTTGGTTAATTGCTTTATGGGGTGAAATGCATGTGGAGAACTTTCTGCAGCTATTTGATCACTGTTATTTGTCTCAATTGCATGCCATTCAAAGGAGATCCATACATGGGCGGATTGGTATGCAAAGGTTTATAATTTGATGTTATGTGATCAAACTGCCAGCTGTTTGAATCGTATTACTTTCTCTACGATTCTTATGGCTGCATCAATTAAGGGTTGTGTTGTCTTATAAAAAAAAGTATGGGTTGTGTTTACTTGGGTAGGCAGGTTCATGGGCAAATAGTGAAATATGAGTTCCAGTTATACTTATTTCTTGGCAGTCCTTTGATGGATATGTACTCCATAGCGGGTTTGATATAGGATGCAAATCCCAAAGTATTAGCCAATTGTCTCTCCTCTTCCTTGTGGTTGCTTGAGTCATTAGTAATTAGTACTCATCTATGCATTATTTCTCCAACATAGTAAGGTTTTTTTTTAGGAAGGTAATGCAGGAAGTGTCATGTGCTCTTAAAAGTGAATCGTTCCTTATTTAAGATAAAAATTTTTAGGTACCTAAGTAGAATAAGATGATGATGATGCTTTCATCATAGTTATTATGTGCTTTTTGTGTTGGATTAGTCTTTAGCTTTATAACTCATTATTATATTTTTATTTTTTGATAAAATTTATTATTTTAATTTAATTAGATGGAGAAAGAAAAAAATATTTGTACTAAAAGTGATGTAGCAGTACCACGAGGTAAAGCAATATGGAATTCTGAGAGTGTGAATTTTTTCTTGGAATTCTGTATCAAAGAGGTTGATGATGGGCATCGTCCTACTACTTATTTAGATAAAATTGGGTATCAAAACTTGATTACAAATATGAAAAAAGCAACTGAAAGAGATTACACTAGAGCCCAGCTGAAAAATAAGTGGGATGGATTGAAAAATGAATGGAAGCTTTGGAAGCAACTCAAGGGAAAAGAAACTGGTTTAGGATGGAGTATGCAAAAAAATACAATTGATGCAACTGAAGATTGGTGGAATAGTAAATTACAGGTACATTATAATCTTGTTAAATATTTATATAAAACTAAAAGACTTTTTTTATGAATGGTACATTTAATTAACAAAATTCCTTTTGTAGACTCATCCTGATGCTGCAAAGTTTCGCATTCGGGGAATTGAACCAGAAGTAGAGGAAAAATTAGATAAGATTTTTATGAACACTGTTGCTACAGGAGAGCATGCTTGGACACCTTCATCTGGAATAATTCCACACAGTGCGAAAAGCCTTTTAATGATACTGAAACCTTACATGAACAACTTGAGAGTAGTGATGATGATCTAGAGACACCTAATATTGATAGATTTTCTAAAGAGAAAATTAGCAAGAGATCAACCGAGCCACTTGAGAAACAAAATAAAAAGGTGAAAAATGAAAAAGGGAAAATGAAGAAGACGGGGCCTGTAATGATATTTGAACAAATTGGTCGCCTTGCTGATGCCGTGGAGACAAGAAGTAGAAATATTGAAATAGCTAGAAAGGAGAATAGTATTGCCGAAGTTATGAAAATGTTAAATTCTTTGCCTGAAATCGAAAAAGGGAGCAACTTGTATTTATTTGCAACTCGCTTGTTTATCATGAAAGAGAAGAGAGAGATGTTTGCTTCATTGGAAGAAACTGAGTTGATGCTTACTTGGCTCAAGAATGAGTATACTTTAGAATACTTATAATGCTTAAATCGCTTAGAATAGTAGTATTTATTTTTTAAACTTTGTGTTATGACTTTAATATATGTTTGTTATGTTATTTTTTGAATTGTATTTGCTCTCAAGACTTAGTGTTATCACTATTTAAAATAAATATGCTTTATTATTTTTTTACTTGTATTAGCTATGAAGACTCTATGGCTATTTGATATCTATTTCATATATGTTTTTTAATATTTACAGGTTTATTTTAAATAAAAATAATGGCAGACACCGATGACGAGATTGAGTTACAATCGGTGTATGTAGCTACATACCTTGTTCAACATTATTATACAACATACATTGAAAAGACTCCTTGTATGAATTCTTCTCAAACTGGTCATATGTGGTTGATGGAAATATTACAAGGAAATGAAAGTAGATGTTATAGAATGTTTAGGATGGAAAAATATGTTTTTATTAAATTATGCAATGAATTGGAAGCTAATTATGGATTTGAGGGTTCAAAAAGGATGGGTACTCTTGAAATTTTAGGCATGTTTTTATTTACATTAGGTCACGGCGCTGGAAATCGATTAACACAAGAGCGATTCCAGCACTCAGGAGAGACAGTTAGTCGATATTTCAACAAGGTTTTAGATGTTTTATGTCATATGAGTATAGATGTATTAAAACCACTAGACCCAAAATTTAGAGATGTTCCTGAAGAGATATTGAAAGATTCTAGATATATGCCTCATTTTAAGGTAAGTCATATTGTAAAATTATATATTTTTTTATTAATTTTTTGTCAAGCTAGCGTATAATTTTATAATCGGGTATTCTTTTTCTAGAACTGTATTGGTGCAATAGACGGTGTACATGTAAATGCCGTAATTCCACCTGAAGATCAAGTACCATTTGTTGGTAGAAAAGGGGTACCAACTCAGAATGTTATGGCAATATGTAATTTTGATATGCAATTTATATATGCATATGCTGGGTGGGAAGGTTCTGCTCATGATACAAGAATTTTCTATTCAGCTTTACGTGATTCAACTTCAAATTTTCCAAAACCACCCCAAGGTTGCCATCTAAACACATTTATAATTTATTAAAGTCTTTATAATTTTTTAATTATGTTTTTATATTTTATTTGACAGGAAAATATTATTTAGTGGATGCGGGATACCCACAAATTACAGGTTTTTTAGGACCATATAAAGGCCAAAGATACCATCTTCCACAATTTCAACGAGGTAGCAGACCTACTGGTTATAAAGAGGTATTCAACCAGGCACATTCTTCTCTTCGAAGTGTTATTGAAAGAACTTTTGGAGTATGGAAGAAAAGATGGAAAATATTAAGAGATATGCCTAGCTATCCATACCAAAAGCAAGTAAAAATAGTGATTGCATCAATGACCTTGCATAATTACATTCGAAGGCATGCACAACGTGATCGACATTTTGAGAAAATTAGAGACAATCCCAATTATTGTGCAAGTGATCAAACTAATATTGAAGATGAAGATGAGACAACTAGAGCTTCAAATTTAAATGAAATTGACAATATCAGAGATTTGATTGCTGCAAGTTTAATAGGACATAATTAAATATATTCATGTTTTTTTTTATTTTATTTGATTAAATTTGAATTATTTGTTATGATGAAAATTTATAATAATTCAAAAATATTTAATAGATAATATTTATGTAGATTTTATTATTATTTTTATTATTAGTAAAAGTCTAACTAATTGTATTATTATATATATTTAAAAAAAATTAAATATTTTAAGAAAATAATTATGATAATTTGTAATAAAATAAAAAATAATTATAAATATATTAATATGTATGAATTTATTTAAATAAATTAGATAACAAATATCATACCCATTTTAGTAATTGTACATTTAACAGCTATTCAATCATTTAGCTTACCAAACACTTATATACAACTTTTCTAACTCACAGCTGTTTTAAAAATATATTTACCAAACACTTAGCAGTTTTTTTTCACAGCACAGCTACAGCTGCTTTTTCTCATGACATTCTATTTGCTTTTTCCACAAAGATTGTACCAAAGCAGTCCTAAGTCCTTGAAAAAATCATCTCCCTTTAAATTAACTTCTTTGCCCTTGATATTGCCAACGTCCATAGACTAATTATCTTCTTCACTTGCTGCAGCACCCTCACTTTTTGTTCACCAACATTTGAAGCATCAACACCCCTCCTTATCGCCAACCACATCATCATTGTTATTATCTTCACCATCAACACTACTATGATGTTCACGAGAACCATCACCGTCAGAATCAACAACATTATCAAAATCGTCATCATTCTTCTCCGAATCTAGACCTATATTTTCTTCTTCGTCATCATCAGATTTTGACTCTTCGCTATTTTTAGCTAAATTAACTTGTAGAAATCATAAAATACCCCATTAACAACTAATAACATAAACAAAATATGATTTAAAATAATTAAAATAATACCAACTTAAAATGACATATTAAACATACTAAAACATGAGACATGTCACAAAAATTAGTGACCTTTGTTTTCAATTCACCAATTACATCCAACACATGCATCCTTGAAATTAAGCTTAACAAAATCTCTCAAAAGAGCAAATTAATTATCAGTCAACCTATTCAGAGAACAAATAATTGCATTGACTTTGTCTGTCAAAAACTTTATATCACGAGAAACGTTCTCCCCCGATGAAAAACCAACATCAGCTGTAGATTTAACTGGTACACGATCATCAATAAAAACATCCTTAAAAAAACTATCCAGTAGTAACTACTTAAACTCTTCAGAAGTGGGCCTCAAATTCTTCACTTGGATCTATACACAATAACATCACATACAAACAAATGTAAAAAATAAATTTAACAGCAAAAAAAAGGTAACAACTATAAAACAATTGTAAACTAACTGAACACTTACCAAAGAGGCAAATAAAAAATCTTCAATGTCAGATCTTGCAAAGTTGAAGTACCCTAGTCAGGACAATCACCATTGCTCCAATTCAAAATTCTCAGAATATGAGAATGAAGTCATTTGCCAAAATCTCCTATCTTCCTCACACAACACTTGTAAAACCACACCTAAAAAACCCAAAGGTAACCCACTACAAAATTAGGTTTTCCCAACGGTTAATAAGAGGGTCAATTATGAAAACCGTTGGAAAAAGTAAGTGGAGATTTTTCCCAACGGTTTAAAACTGAAGCAAAAAAATCGTTGGGAAAAACCAATGCCAACGGTGAACAACCGTGGGCAATACGAAATGAATTTTTTTAAAAGAAAACAGCGAATGCCAACATTAATTTATAACTGTTGGGAATACTTAGTATTCCCAACAGTTTACAAGTGTTGGGAATACTAAGTATTCCCAACAGTTATAAATTGTTGGGAAATCTTCTTTTTAGTTTTAAAATAATTCAAATTAAAAAAAAAAAAAAGATTTTCTTTGCTTAATAAAAAAATTTTATATTTAATAAAAGAAAATACTAAAAAAAAGTTTCAGATTTTTCTAAAAAAAAAAAAAAGAATTTGTACTTTTTTTTTTTTGCATAATAAAAGAAATTAGTATTTAACAATATAAATATAATGGGAGTTCTATTTACACCTCCATACAATGATAAATACACTCTGTTATTTAAAGAAATAAACTTAAATAATTTTTAAAAATTACTCTTAATATTTTTTTGTAAATTTTTTTCCACACATTATTTTATGTTAATTTCAATACTTATTTTGATTTTATTTTCATAATTTTTTGTAAATCATGTATTTTTTTTTTATTTTTTTCTAAGAAAATTTCATAAAATTTTTTATTTTTATTTTTTATCATAATATTTAAAATTAATTTATTTTTAATTGATAAGTATATTTTTTAGGAATATGAAATGGAAGAAAAAAGTTAAAAAACTTAGTACAATTAATGATATAAATTTTATATAAAATAAAAATTATTAAAATAGGGTGTCCTCAGAAATTGTTGGGGTGTAAATAAATTTTACCTTAAATAAAATACCAAAAAAAAAAAGTTTCAGATTTAAAAATGAAAAAAGAATTATTTTTTTTTTGCTTATTAAATTTATAATTTGAGAATTTATAAAATTGGGAAATTTGAAATTTATAGACTTTCAATTAGAGAATAATTTTAAAATGTTGTATTTAAAAATTTATTGTAAAAGTTATTCAAAAAAAATTATCTAAAAGAGAAAAATTATTACAGGACTAAAATACTATTAGACAATCATTTTTAATTAAAATGTCATTGGAGAATTAATTTGTGTCTTTAATTAAAAATTATGGCATTTTATTTTTATATAAGGTTTGGGATTTTTAATTTGGGGTATTTAATTATATCAAATTTTTATTTATTAAAATGAAATAAATAAAATAACTTTTGTAAGGAAAATTGAAAGGTATAAATAGAAAATGATAAAAAAAAAAAATCCTAAGCGAAAACCTAATCCCTTCTCTGTTTCATTCTCCCGATCCCCTCTCTCTACCTTCTCTTTGTGCGGCGCGATGGTGGAAGAGCTGGAACCCGATGTTGGGTTTTATGCCCTAAATAAAACCCATTACAATCTGATTAGTTATCAATTTAGAATTTTGAAGTGAATTATGATTACATGTATGTTACATGTTTATGGTTTAATATATATACTTGATATATGCACAAAATCAGTAAAATCCAAAACATATAGTTATTCACAATTACAGTATTGTCAATACAGTGGAATGTGATTGTGATTATATGATTCAAAAGATTTGGTCCCTGTTCATCAGTGTTTTGGATTTACACTGATGTGATAATCAGCGATGAAGTATACTTACACTTGGAGTAAGTGTTATGTTCTTTCCAGAACATTGGCAAAGTATACTAGTTTCGAATGTATGGAGTATGCATTGGACTGGACCGATATTGAACTTGGTCAAAGATATTGTAAACTTACCGTTGTATCTTTCCAAGTCAATGTCAGAAGTTGATCTTAGATTAAGAGAATCTAAATCCTGATATGCTTGGGCTCAATCTCAGGAGTGCTATTCTTGTTCTTTGATTTATTAGTTAAGCCTACCTTTGGGTCAGGATAATACATATATTTTGGGAACATGATAGCATAACTGAGTGGGAGTGCTGAACATAAATATGGAAATCTATAGCTTCTACTGGTGCATAGAAGTAAAGTGATGATTCCTTTTGAGCTTAGTTAAATAGAAGTAAATGGATGAGCTCTTGTTTCAGTGACTGTATATCAGATCACTAAAACATCATTTACAGGTAACTAAGTGTTCAAAGGGGCAAAATACATTGAGGGGTGTAAACGGTAAATTGGTCCCATCTCGATGTAAATCATCTATATAGAGGATCTCTAAATCACATTAAGATTATAACAATGGTTAAATGAGATAGCATATTGATATCGTGAAACATATGATATGCTCTATATAAGTCTGAGAGTGCAATTCCAAGTTCTAAGAGTGGATTCAACGAGGAATTAATAAGTTAGGGATTTACTTGGTAAATCGGTTCAACTTATTGGAAGCTCAGTATATAGATCCATGGTTGAGACTATACTGTTTGTAAGACTCTATAATTGATTTATGATTAATCAATTATAATTCTAAAAGTTAGACTATGTCTAATTTGTGAATTCTCACAGTTTAAGGATGAAATTGTAAATAAAAGGGTTTCTAGGTTTAATTATTAATTATGAGACTTTGCATGTCTAAATTAATAATTATTTTAAATGGCAATATTATTTAATAATCTATTTTAGTTATTAAATAATTAGTTTTGGCATTTAAATGATTAGAATTGGAAAAATGGCATTTTTGGAGAAATAGAAAATAAAATTGAGGAAACTGCAAAATCCATGTGAGGCCCATACAGACCATGGCCGGCCACATGCTTGCATGTTTCCCAATTATTATTTTTAATTTAAATTGCCATATAATTGCTAATCAAAGCCTAGCCTAAATAGGAAAGTGGTGGATCACACTAAATAAGGCAGTTATTCAATTACACAGTAAAAGAGGAAACTGTTTATTTGGAAAGTTGTGCTCTTCCCTTTTCCTATTTATAGCCGCCCCACTCTACTCTTGGAATGCTTGGGAAAGCTTTGCTTTGCATTGTGTCACACGAAATCAAGAGAGAAATTTCGAAATTCCTAGTGAGAGAGAAGTGCCCACACACATCACTCAGTACCTCATTATAGTTTGGAAGACTGTGAAGGATCACATCCAACTGAAGAACTTTCGGGCTCAGATCTTGATTATACTCTGCTACAGACAGGAATCAAGGGTTAGAGATCTGAGTGGAAGGAGACATTATGTAAAGCCCGCTTAGTTAATTTGGAAATTAGCAGTTATTTATGATTAATCAGGAAATTATTTATAGCTATTTAAATAATTTATCATTGTTATTTATGGAATTCAGATATGCATAATTATGTCATCAGCAGTTTTTATATTTCGCATTTCCGGTGTCCGGTATTTTGGAACTCGGCGTTTGGCTCAGTAGAAATCACAACTTAGTATGTTAGTATTTTGGGGACGGGTTTTAGACATTGGGAATGTCGGGAATGGCCGGGAATTTAGAATGTCCCAAAAATACCCCTTTAGTATGATTTTAGTGATTTTATGGTGGAGGGGCAAAATGGTCTTTTTGCCCCATTAGTGTTTTGTCTTTTAGTGACTTTTAATTGGAATTGGATGTTTATTTGTTTAATTGCTTTGGCTGAAAAAGGATTTAATAAATGGTATATTATGGCTTTAAATTTGTTAATTTCCTTCATCTTCCAAACTTAGTCAAAAATTAGAAAAAATCAAAAATGATGCTCTTTTCCTCTCTCTCTCTATTCGGCCATTAGAGGCAGCCCCTTGGATGATTTTTCTTCTTCAAATTCTTGTGGATTTTAGCTTGTTGTGTGTCTCTAAATCAAGGTAATTCTTGTCTTACTCTTCTAGTTAGTTTTCTTGAGTTTTTGGTGAAATTGGATGAAATGCATGTTGGATTTTATGTTGTTGTTGCTGCTGTAATCTAGTGATTATTTTGAGTATAAGCATGTTAGTTTAGGGTTGTTTTGATGCTTGATTACTAGGTTGAGCATGCTAGAGGTTTCTATGTGAAATTATGAAATTTTGAGAGAAAATGCCATGTTTTGTTTCTGTATATTTGCTGGATGTTTTTGTTAGTTTGCAGAGGTGTTTTAATGCTTAGTTAAGTAGAATTAACTAGGCTAGGGTGCATGCTAGTGGGTTTAACCAAGTTTGAGTTCTTGAACTCAAAGCTTGGTCTTCAATGGTGAAATTTGTTTGTGAGGTTTCTGGGTAGGTTTGAGGCCTTGGAATGGTCATTTGGGACCTATAGAGCAGGTCTGGAAAGTTTGGGATCAATTGGGTTCGAATTGGTCAAGATATGTGAATTTTTGGTTGCTGCCTGCGAGGAACCGGAATTCCGGTTGAGCATCCGGAATTCCGGATGGGGGTTCAGATTTTTCCAGAACCGGAATTCCGGTTGGGCAACCGGTCTTCCGGTTGGGGATTTTTCAGAACCCTAGTTTTCCTCGTTTTTGGGTTTTTAGGGGTATTGCCATGCTTTTTATCGATAGGGCAACTTTTAGTTTCAAGTTTTAGTCCCCGGGAAGTGATTTAGCGTGTCACTTATAGCGTTGTGATTTTTATGGTTTAGGAGCCAGTAATCCGCCGTTCAGCTTCAGTTCCAGTCAGGTTGGCGGCACACTGAAATCGGAATCCATGTAAGATTAGTATAACAGTATGCATATGTAGATTACATGTTTAGCGTGCATGTAGGAAGCCTGTTAGTTTACATTAGATATGTATTTAGGCTTCGAACCACCCAACCCTGTCACGTCGGTACGAGTGGAGTATGACCGGAGCCGGAGTATGACCGGTTCGGCCGTCAGTGACCGGGTTGGTGGTTCGGTGCTATTGACCTATCCGTCGGTACGGGCTGGAGTATGACCAGCGGCGGAGTATGACCGGTTCGACCGATCAGGAGGATACTTGTCAATAGTACCGTCCCCTGAACGTTCAAAACTCAGTACCATGTTGGACATGGCAGTAGTGCTCAGTACCATGTTGGACATGGCAGTAGCGGGACTCAGTATCGTGTTGGACACGGCAGTCAGTTTTATGTATGATATTAGTATGCTTTTCTTGCTGAGTCTGTCGACTCACAGTTTACGTTCATGTGTAGGTAAAGGCAAGGCAGTTGCTGATGGACCGTGAGCGAGCTTATGGGGTTGTACATGTCGGGGCGGTTAGGCCTGGAGCGTACGATCCTCGGGACAGCAGGGCTGAGATTTTTGTAACGGTCATTAGATGACCTTATTTTGATGTAAAAGTTGAATAGTAAAAACGTTTGTAAATATTTTTATAAATCGGGATCCCGAGACTTTTTGTTAAAATGGTTTATAAGTTAATGAAAAAGCAAAATTTTAATTAATCACGTTTTTCCATAAACCTCGTTGATTAGCAACGAGCTGCACAGTACGTTTAAAAATCACGTAATACGCCTAAAATAGTTAGGGTGTTACAACTTGGTATCAGAGCCGCCAGGTTGTCTTCCGAAGATCGTCACGACATGTACAATCATCATCAGCAGTTAGCTCGGTTCACGGTTCAGTAAGCCTTTATTGCTTTAGTAGTTTATTTTATTCAGTTATGAAAAAGAAAAGCCTGTTAGGAAGCATGTTAGTAGCCTGATAGTAGAATAGGCGCATGTTTCATTTCTAATTTCCAAATTAAGCGGCATTAGTAAGCTCGCCTTGAATACGACCTGATATGCCAACTCTTGGTTTCGCAGGCGGTTCTAACTAGATGGACGCCAGGCGGACTACCAGGAGTCGAGGCAACTCCGTGGGGTCGAATCAGGGAGAGGGAGCTCGGTTTCCCCCACCTGCTAGGGGCCGAGGTAGAGGTCCCCGAGGCAGGGCTCGTGGTCGGGGTGATGAGAACCCGCCACAGGCTGCCCAGGCTCCCCCAGCCGATCAGGGAGCCCCGAACTGGGAGTTGCGGTTTGCGGAAATGCAAGCCCGGATCGAAGAGCAAGACCTCGAGATTCAGAGGTTGAGACAGCAGGGTGCTCCTGCAGTTCCGGTGCCAGTAGTTCCAGCGGCACCGGCCCCTGCGCCTGTGCCGAGATGGTAGTGGCGGCCCACAGATTGGAACCTTTATATGAGCGGTTCCGGAAGCAAGCACCTCCGGTATTCCTGGGAGGTCCAGATGTGTCGAAAGCCGAACAGGGGCTTACGGTGATCACCAGAATCTTGAACTTTATGGGTGTCACCGGCAACGACAGAGTGGTGTGCGCCACATTTCAGTTCCAGGACGACGCCCTGGTATGGTGGGACATGGTGTCTCAGATCCATGACGTCACCACCATGACTTGGGAGAGGTTCCAAGAACTCTTCAACGCGAAGTACTACAATGAGGCGGTTAGAAGCGCCAAGAGGAAAGAGTTCGTTCACCTGACCCAGCGGGAGAACATGAGCGTCACTGAGTATACTACTCAGTTTGACCGGTTGGCGAGGTTAGCCTCGGGAATTGTGCCAACCGACTTCAGCAGAAAGGAGAAGTATCTGGACGGGTTGAATCCCAAGATCAGGCATGACCTGATGATTACCACTGACGACAGCACCACCTACGCTCAGATGGTGGAGAAGGCACTGCGAGCTGAGGGCGCAGTGGGATGTATGTCAGATTCAGCCAGTACTCCGGTTGGTGGCGGAGCTCCTACCCCTCCTGCATCAGGATTTAGCAGGGGGAGTAGTGGTTCGGCCATTGATCAGAGGAAGAGGGCACCCACTGCTTCCGGCGGCTCGAGTCAGAACAAGAGGTTCCGGGGGAACCAGAACAGAGGGAGTCGTCCTGGTGGTAATGAGACTCGCTTCTCCTATCCAGAGTGCCCTAGCTGCAAGAGGCACCATCTGTTGGAATTTATTTTACCAGGATCTTAGATCTACTCACAAGTATGTTTATTAACATCCTAAATATGAACTTTCTAAAACGATAAATTAAACACATATAAAGTTTAGGAAACCTTACATTGGGTGCAGCGGAATATAATGACTCCTTCCGTTCAGATATCTAGCCCTTGATTCCTTTCTGTAGCAGAGCATTATCAATATCCGAACACGGATCTCTTTCTCTCGAATCTTTGATCTTTGAATCTCCTTTGCTGATGATCTTTCTTCACGATCT
Organism: Cannabis sativa; assembly: GCF_029168945.1. Lineage (NCBI taxonomy): Eukaryota > Viridiplantae > Streptophyta > Magnoliopsida > Rosales > Cannabaceae > Cannabis > Cannabis sativa. Next base: position 45,205,989 of record NC_083610.1, on the reverse strand, counting down.
TCCTCACTATGATTGAGGTATCACTTGATGTGTGTGGGCACTACTCTAATCACTAAGAGAGGTTCGAAATATTGAGGAAGAAAAGAGAGAGAGAGTGGCGGCTAGAGAAGAGAGTGGAGGCTCAGGTTTTTCTGATTCAGAAAGTGTAATTTTCCTGAAGCCTTCACTATCTATTTATAGCATTCCTCTAGGGCTTGATTTGAATTATATGGCATTAAAATAATGAAAAAAATCATTTAAAAAAGATGACATAAGTGGCCTACCTAGGCTAGGTGGGGCCTTATTTTTGCAATTTTGCAATTTTACCACTTTTTGTATCTGATTTTCTCAAAAATGCCAATTTCCTAATTCAATCATTTAAATGCCAATTCTAACTATTTAATAACTATAAATAATTATTAAATAATATTGTCATTTATCATATTTATTAATTGAACCATACAAAGTATCATAATTAACAAATATGCCCCTATAAACTCTTTCTTTACAATTTCGCCCTTACTTAGTGAAAATTTCACAAATAGACATAGTCTAATTTGTGAATTATAATTGATTAATCAAAATCAATTACATGAGTCTTACAAGCAACATTATCTCAACTAGTGGGGGGACCATGGGTCTATATAACCGAGCTTCCAATAAGTAGATCAAGAATTTAACACTAAAATTCACTAACTTATTAATTCTTCGTTGAATCCACGCATAGAACTTAGAATTGCACTCTCGCATATAGAATGCTCTATATGTTCCACCATATAGACACATCATTAGTTATCCATTGTTATAATCCTAATGTGATCAATGATCCTCTATATGAATGATCTACACCGTAAAGTGGATTAAATTACCGTTACACCCTACAATGTATTTATTCCTTGAAAACACTTGACCCCGTATAAATGATATTTCAGCTAATGTGAAATGAGTACTCCACCATTTATGTTCGTTTGGTCAAGCTCGAAGGAGATCATCCTTTGCTTACTATTCGCCAGATAGAAGCTATAGATTCCATGTTTATGATAGCGCTCCCACTCAATTGCACTACCGTGTTCCCAAAATGTACGTATCACCACGACCTAAAAGTAGGCTTACTAACAAATCAAAGAACACGAATAGCCTTTCAAGATTGAGCCTAATCATATCAGGATTAAGATCATTTGATCTAGGATCAACTAGGCGATATTGACTTGAATAGATATTACGGTAAGTTTAATAAATCTAAGTCAAAGTTCAATATCGGTCCCTTCCGATGCATACTCCATGCATCCAACCTGAGCTTTACTTTAACCAATGTTCTGGAAAGAACATAGTATTTCTCCAAATACAAGTAAACTCTTGTTGTAGATTATCATATCAGTAAAACACGGTGTCTGATAAATCTAGGAAACTTTATTCACATAGTCATGTTTACTTTCCAATGTGTTGACGACACAATAAACAGGATCAAGTATGTGAAAAGGATTTCAGATGAATTTATACATTATGTACATATAATCATGAAATAAATCATGTGAACCATGCAACATTAAATGTTATTTCTGATCTATATTAATAAGTAAATCTGATTATATTGAAATGAGTTTTATTTAGGGCATAAAACCCAACAAACTCCCACTTGCACTAATATAAAACAAAAAGTGCGTTTCAAATAATCTCAACACATTGATATACAAATCAAGTGTAGTAGTAGTAAACTCCTCGTAATAGGATCTGAAAGGTTGAATTAACCACAACCTTTTCTCCACCATTACTCTTCCTTTAATCACAAAATCATTGATAATGTGAAATTCCTCTCATATGTGTACTCTCTTGGGATCTTTGGATTCTATACCTTTGGCAACTACTTTTGGTTAATCAGGAAATTAACACTAGTAGTTTAAGGCAATTTGGAATGGTGCCAAAGATGTATAGAACTTTCCTTAGACTGAATAAGTAACTTTCTGACTTTAACATTCGGTCTATCTCTGGTAGACCTAGAGACTTCGTATAGGTTTTTACACTTCTCCAAAATCACTATTCCACCCCAGAGTAATCACCATCTTATCAGAAATATTTACTAGCACATAGGCAAATTTCGAAATCTGATATGGTGTAGTCTAAGAGTTTTAAACACACCCTTATAGACTAACATATAGTTCCTCTTCTCTATCTTAGGATTTACTTGATTGTCTTCCAATGTTCTTCTCCTGGATTAATCTGATACCTACTCATTACTCCCACTCAACAGCAGGTGTCTGGTCCAAGGCATACAAAAGCATATCTAAGACCTCTCACTGTTGATGTAAGAAATTCTTTCATGGCTTTATCTTTTCTGGAATAGTTAAGACTTTTCCTTAGATAAATAAAATCTATACCTAAGAAGTTGTGAAGCTTCTATAGATAGCCATTAGAAAGAAAATGCTTCAAAGACATCTTACTAAAGTAAGTTGCTTGCATTAGAGTAAGTAATTACCGGAGGTATACCACAAGCCATAGGTTTAGATAAACTCAAACCTATAATACTAGGAACAAAGTTTTGTTAAGTCCATTGAATGGACTTATAAACGAAAATTTCCTTTTATGTCCTTATAATAGAAAACTTTAGGTTACTCCATGTGAATGGATTAAACCATAGTTCTATTGGCTTTCTTCTTAGTTTCTTATCTTGACAATCCATTACTTGTTTAAACTCACAATGGATTTTAATCACTAGTGTCTCCCAAGTCATAAGAAGGTGAGTTCCTAGAAACTCTCCCACTACGACAAGGTACCGTGAATTATGTCTAAGAAAACTAAATGGTATTGATCTCTTCGGTTGTGACAAGACAACAGAGGCAGTGGGATCATCATATGTCATATAAGATGATAGAACACTTTTGGAATCAAGAATTAAGTATCTCCTTTATTTGCTACTTGTTTTTCGGACTTAGTCATTTTCTTAGAAAAGTAGTATTTGTTTGAACAAACACTTTCTTATCTATTGACAATGGGATGGTCCACCCCTAATCACTTAGAATAGCTAAGAAACCATGGTTAACAATTCTAGCTTTTCTTAAGATTTTGATTAGGTCATCCATGAATCTAGTAATGATTTACATTAAGTATACAACCATTACATCATTCTGAAATTGTATTACCATAGAAGGATTTAGGCAACGACTAGTAACTAATCATCAACATGCAACTCGAAATTTCTGGGGAGGTAAGTTTGGATATAATTCAAAAATCAATTTAATGATCTTTGAACTGCATATCTACTAACTATTTCTCCACCCCTATCAGTTCGCAAGATCTTTAACCACTTACCTTAATGGTGTTTAACCATTGCTAGAAATTAATGAAATTTTTCAAACATTTCAAATTTCTTTGCATAAGGTATAATCTAGAGTTATCGTTTTAAGAATACAACGAAAAACTCATATCCACCCTTTGAATGTACATTCATCTGCGAATGAGATGAACTACTTTCAGTGGATATAGGCATATTAACTCTTTGCAGAGATTGATCTTGTCAAATCCACTATGAACAAGATACAAATGCCATAGATTAAGAAAATGTGGTAGTGTCTATGATGACATAGGTTTAGTTACATCAAAGAGTTCTTAGAATACTTCAAGTGGATCCTGGTCACAGAATACCTAACTCACATTCCATACAGTTTTAATCCATTAAAAGATGGATATTAAACACTTGAGAAAGTGTAACTGTATTGTATTCTGGAATTAGAAATTTAAGAAAATTTCTATTTGGAATCTAAAATTAAAGTCAAAGACTTAAATTCAACCAAATTTAATGAGTAATTCTTTCTTGGACCACCACTACTAATACAAACTCTAAGTCGATTTGCCCATTACAAGTAGGAGATTTCTAAGATTGAGGATTTATATCAATTGGGAATAGAATTTCGGGGTTATAATCATATGCGTCATTTAATTTCTTAAGAGAAAATATAATGACATGAAATGATTCATAGACCATTCATCCAATGATATATTTGAAAGCTAATTCGAAATGAATAAGCTAAGAGGAATTAGGATAATTTCGTTTAAAATAAGAATCCAACGATGCTTCGATTAGCGAAAGTCAAAGTAATCTTATTTATATAATCTTCTTGTTTCATATCGTAAAAATACTAGTCTAAGGTGTCATCAATTGATGAACAGCTAGATGTCGCATATACAATATTTATCTTTCGAGATCTAACACTATTATGTATGTCTAATGGTGAAAATCCACTAGGGATTTATCTCATTAGATAAACAAGCCAAGTTAGACCAACAATGAAGATTCGAAATTAAACTACAACTTAATAACGAGAAAATAACATGGTTCAATATAAATTCATACACAATTCGAAATTATAAACATATAGCAAGTAGGTGAATGACAAGTGAAAATACTAAAACTTACAATCCTAAATAATTTCCAAGGTTTTTCAACAAACTGATACAGTGTCCCGTTTAGGCGAGAGTCAAAGCATCATCCATTGAATAGAGTTGTCAGCTCGTCTAAAATGTTAAACATTCTAGCAACCTTTTTATTCGATCAAGATTGGAATTCGCCGTTGTCCCGTTTGGCGAGAGTCAAGGCAATTCTATCTTATGAGTTTCCACCATTGTTTCATAATTTGCAAGTCAAGTATGGTCGCCACCATTAGGGTGATCCATACCATACAAAACACTTACAAACTACTTATCATGCGAGGTTAAACGGTGCGAAATTGCTAATGAACGTTCCTCCATTAGGGAGGATTACTCACTAAAACAAACGCGGTGTAAAACCCACAATGGAGATCGAATGTCTCTATAATAAAGCTCATTATTTGAAAAGAGTTGTATTTTCTATTGATTCTCCTTATTTATTCTATTTATTTTAAATATATATTTATTTAATTAAAATTTCCAATTTAGAATGAAAAATTCTAAATATAAATTTTAATTTAATATTTATAAATTTTACTTAGATGGATATGAAAATAACATGAATTATTTCCATCTTAGTAATAATTTCAATAAATATTTAGAAAAAAAATATTTAAGTTGTTACAAAATTAATTTAAATTAATTTACAACTCAAATTTAATTTTCTATAAATATATATTGCATTTCGAAAAAAAATTAAAGTATATAAGAATACAATTTTCGAAAAATGCATATTAAAATAAAAAATAAATCCTGGAAAAATTATTCTAATTTAATGTTGGCCCAAAATTAATTAATAAAATTAATTTACAACAAAAAATATAATTTTCCTATTTAATTAAATATATAAGAAAAATTACAAATATTTAAGTATGATGATGAAAATCAACTTAAATATTAATTTTCTATTTAATTAAATACACTAGAAAAATACTTCAAGCAAAAATATCACCTATCTAGATTTTCCTTTGACTAATTAATTCTATTTCTAATAATATACTTTAATTCAATTTATTTTAAATTAATCAATAAATGAAAAAATCATTGATTTAAGTTGATCCAAGAATTAATTAAAATAATTAATTTACAACTTAATCTATTTTTCAAGATAAAATTCGAAATTCTAGCATTTAAGAAATGCAATTTCGAAAATTGATTAATAAAATAAAGAAAAAATATATTTTGAAAATTATTTAAATTTAGTTGAAAAAATAAATTTCAACTAAAAATAATTTTCTATTTAATTAAATGTCATGAAAAAGAAATATTTAAGTATGATGATAAAAATCAACTTAGATATTTAATTTTCAAATTAATTAAATGTATTAAATTCAAGAAATAAATAATTAAGTGTAGAAGGCTTAATTATTAATCTCTAGTTTAATACTAGGAAAAAATATACTTAAAATAAATTGTACCAAAATTAATTATTTAAATAATTAATTTCACAATGTATAATATTTTCCTATTTAATATTAGAAATAATAAGTAGTCTAGAAATAACTATCTAGAAAATATCTTATTTGACTAAGTATCTTTTCCACAAAATTTGAAAAAATATCTAATTTAAGTTGTATTAGAAAAAAATCTAGAACTTAAATATTTTTCAAATTTAAATTTAATTAAATATCAAAAATTAAGTTGTAACCACTTAATTTGAAAATATTCCATTTTAAGTTAATATTCGAAAAGATATTAACTTAAAAAATATCTAAAGAATCTTAATAACCAATGCCTAAAATTCCTCAACTTAATTTTGAAATTTTGAATTAAAAGATATTCAGATTTAAGTTGGTTAGTTGAAGATAACTAATTATCAACTTAAATAGGAATATTTAATGAAAAATTTAAATTAAGTTCCGAAAGAATCTAGATGGTTATAATTCTATATTTAATTAAATACAAGAAAATACACACAGTTTAGCTTAGAATAAAAAAAATTCTTTAAACTATGTTTTTCTTAAATTAATTTCAAAATAAATGAAATTAATTATGTTGCTAATCAATTTTTATTAGGTTAAACTAGTGTAATTAACCTAGTACAGTCATTCAAATCAGGCAAATGGGCCTTCACAATTGGGGTGGTTTGTGTGAGGGAGTGCCGGGTTCAAGATGTCGTACCCACTTCTATGGCTCCCAACTCTCACACAAGGCCCAAAAGAGAGGAATTTAACCTTAATAAGAACAACCGTTATTAATTGAATAAGCCCAAATAACTAAATGGGCCTAAATAAATTCTATCAAGAACTATGATAATTTATTTTAGCAACAACAACCTATATGTATCTATAATCAAATTAAACACATAGGCTCACACAGGCACACTTTGGATGGGTCCTATCATGTTGCTAGGTCATACACGAGATGAAAGAAGATTGTAAATATACGCATTTACAAATTATTATCTTGACTAAGAGGAGCCATCGGATATTAGATCGGCAAAAAAGTAACCATGGCTATTTGCAATCAAGTAATAATAGGTTTTGAAAACTTACAAACAAGCTAAAACACATACTCCCGCAAACGACGGGGTTACCGGATAGTTGGAAGTAGGATTTATTTAATTTTAAATAAATAATTTCGAATAAATAAATAATTAAATTAAAAAAAATTTAATATTCGAAAAATAATTTAAAAAAAAATTAATTTCGGAATTTAAAATTAAATTTCGAAAATAAAAAAAATTTAAAATTAAACCTACTTTTTATCTTATATCTATTTAAAATTACATGATTATAAATGTCTATTTTAAATTTAAATAAGGTCTAAATATCTTAAAAAGATTTAAAAAAATCTTAAAAGATAAGATATTTTTAAATATCTTAAAAGATAAGATATTTTAAAATATCTTAAAAGATTTTATAAATATCTTAAAAGATATTTTTAAAATATCTTAAATATCTTAAAAGATATTATAAATATCTTAAAAGATATTATAAATATCTAAAAAATCTGACCTTAAATTTAAAAAATATAATCAAATTTAAAAATAAGATAGATTTTTAAACGAAAGAAAATACGAATTTATTCGAATTCAAATTACACTAATATCTTGAATTAATTTAAAAAAAATTAAATTAATTCAAAATGATAATTAGAATTGAATTAGGAATAGTAATAGTATATATACAAAACCATACAAAAAATTGGAAGTTAATTCCATGAAAAAGTATGAAAAATTGAAGAAAATTGAAAAAATTCGAAACTGTACGGACAGTTGCGATCATCGCAAACTATCAATACAAATTTGATTTTGTCAAATCTTCAAAAAATCATAACTAATTCAAATAAAATCCAAATTGAGTTCTGTAAAAGGCTAACTTGCTTAATTTTTTCCATACTATCCAATAAAAATAATGCCAGAACCGAAATAACAATTATTTTTCACGAAAATTTCACAATCATCAATCAATCATCAAATAACACTCAATACAACATGATACCATCCAAAGAACATACAAACAATCGTTTTAAAGTCCAAATTACATGTAAGTAAATCAATTACCATGGCTCTGAGGCCAGTTGTTGGAATTTATTTTACCAGGATCTTAGATCTACTCACAAGTATGTTTATTAACATCCTAAATATGAACTTTCTAAAACGATAAATTAAACACATATAAAGTTTAGGAAACCTTACATTGGGTGCAGCGGAATATAATGACTCCTTCCGTTCAGATATCTAGCCCTTGATTCCTTTACGTATGCGAGCATTATCAATATCCGAACTTTGGATCTCTTTCTCCGAATCTTTGATGCCGAATCTCCTCGATGATCTTTCTTCACGATCTTCCTCACTATGATTGAGGTATCACTTGATGTGTGTGGGCACTACTCTAATCACTAAGAGAGGTTCGAAATATTGAGGAAGAAAAGAGAGAGAGAGTGGCGGCTAGAGAAGAGAGTGGAGGCTCAGGTTTTTCTGATTCAGAAAGTGTAATTTTCCTGAAGCCTTCACTATCTATTTATAGCATTCCTCACAGGGCTTGATTTGAATTATATGGCATTAAAATAATGAAAAAATCATTTAAAAAAGATGACATAAGTGGTAGGCCCCTAGGCTAGGTGGACTGGGCCTTATTTTTGCAATTTTGCAATTTTACCACTTTTTGTATCGATTTTCTCAAAATGCCAATTTCCTAATTCAATCATTTAAATGCCAATTCTAACTATTTAATAACTATAAATAATTATTAAATAATATTGTCATTTATCATATTTATTAATTGAACCATACAAAGTATCATAATTAACAAATATGCCCCTATAAACTCTTTCTTTACAATTTCGCCCTTACTTAGTGAAAATTTCACAAATAGACATAGTCTAATTTGTGAATTATAATTGATTAATCAAAATCAATTACATGAGTCTTACAAGCAACATTATCTCAACTAGTGGGGGGACCATGGGTCTATATAACCGAGCTTCCAATAAGTAGATCAAGAATTTAACACTAAAATTCACTAACTTATTAATTCTTCGTTGAATCCACGCATAGAACTTAGAATTGCACTCTCAGTATATAGAATGCTCTATATGTTCCACCATATAGACACATCATTAGTTATCCATTGTTATAATCCTAATGTGATCAATGATCTTCTATATGAATGATCTACACTGTTAAAGGGATTAAATTACCGTTACACCCTACAATGTATTTATTCCTTAAAACACTTGACCCCGTATAAATGATATTTCAGCTAATGTGAAATGAGTACTCCACCATTTATGTTCGTTTGGTCAAGCTCGAAGGAGATCATCCTTTGCTTACTATTCGCCAGATAGAAGCTATAGATTCCATGTTTATGATAGCGCTCCCACTCAATTGCACTACCGTGTTCCCAAAATGTACGTATCACCCTGACCTAAAAGTAGGCTTAACTAACAAATCAAAGAACACGAATAGCCTTTCAAGATTGAGCCTAATCATATCAGGATTAAGATCATTTGATCTAGGATCAACTAGGCGATATTGACTTGAATAGATATTACGGTAAGTTTAATAAATCTAAGTCAAAGTTCAATATCGGTCCCTTCCGATGCATACTCCATGCATCCAACCTGAGCTTTACTTTAACCAATGTTCTGGAAAGAACATAGTATTTCTCCAAATACAAGTAAACTCTTGTTGTAGATTATCATATCGCAAAAACTTGTGTCTGATAAATCTAGGAAACTTTATTCACATAGTCATGTTTACTTTCCAATGTGTTGACGACACAATAAACAGGATCAAGTATGTGAAAAGGATTTCAGATGAATTTATACATTATGTACATATAATCATGAAATAAATCATGTGAACCATGCAACATTAAATGTTATTTCTGATCTATATTAATAAGTAAATCTGATTATATTGAAATGAGTTTTATTTAGGGCATAAAACCCAACACCATCGGGGTGAGTGCAAGGGGCAGGGATGCTTTCATTGTGGCATGCCCGGGCACTTCAAGAGGGAATGTCCCCAGCTCCGGCCAGAAGCACCGAGAGCTCCAGCGATACCCACTCCAGCCAGGGTATTCGCGATCACGCAGGCTGATGCAGATGCCAGCCCATCAGTTGTTACAGGTCAGATTCTTATTAATGACTCGCTATATTCGGTCTTTGTTTGATTCGGGGCTACACGTTCTTATGTGGCGGCCAGAGTCTTTAGTAAGTTGGGTAGACCCTTTGATAGATATGAATCAGGGTTTGGAACCCTGTTACCTGGCGGAGAATTGGTTATCTCCAATAGGTGGATTAGGTCTATGCCGATCAGGATAGATGGTAGAGAGTTGAGCGCTGATCTAATAGAGATGAGCTTAGTCGAATTTGATATTATTTTAGGAATGGATTTCCTATCTAAATATTCGGCGAGCATTGACTGTAAGAGGAAGATGGTGGTCTTCCAACCGGAAAGTGAAGAACCGTTCGTATTTGTGGGTTCGGTTCAGGGATCTCGGATCCCGGTGATCTCGGCTATGTCAGCGAGAGAATTATTGCACGGTGGGTGCTTAGGGTTTCTGGCCGTGGTGGTGGACACCACTCGGCCAGACACCATTCGGCCAGAGGACATCAGTGTGGTTCGGGAATTTTTGGACGTTTTTCCCGAAGAACTTCCAGGGTTACCACCTCAACGGGAGATTGACTTCGTGATTGACTTGGCACCAGGGGTGGATCCGGTTTCTAAAGCCCCGTATAGGATGGCTCCAGCTGAACTTAAGGAATTGAAGATTCAGCTCCAAGGGTTGCTTGACATAGGGTTCATTCGGCCCGAGTGTGTCACCTGGGGAGCCCCGGTTTTGTTCGTGAAGAAGAAGGATGGATCTATGAGGATGTGCATCGACTACAGGGAGTTGAACAAGCTGACGGTGAAGAATAGATATCCATTACCTAGGATCGATGACTTGTTCGATCAGCTTCAGGGGAAGACGGTCTTTTCTAAGATTGATCTCCGTTCGGGTTATCATCAGTTGAGGATCCGAGAGGAGGACATTCCAAAGACGGCTTTCCGCACTAGGTATGGACACTACGAGTTCTGGTTATGTCATTCGGACTAACCAACGCTCCCGCAAAGCATTCATGGACACGATGAATAGAGTATTCAAGGATTTCCTCGATATACGTGTTATTGTGTTTATCGACGACATCCTCGTGTACTCTCGGTCGAAGAGGAGCATGAGTTACATCTTCGGATGGTACGCAACGACTTCGAGAACATAGACTCTACGCCAAGTTCAAGAAATGTGAGTTACGGTTGTCTCGGGTGTCCTTCCTAGGACACATTGTGGGTAAGGACGGGATCAAGGTGGATCCGGGAAGATCGAATCCGTCGGGGATTGGCCGAGACCGAAGACAAGGATCGAGATCGAAGCTTCTTGGGATTAGGCCGGGTATTACCGTAGGTTCGTGGAGGGGTTCTCCAAAATTTCAATGCCCCTAACCGAGCTTACAAAGAAGAATCGGCGATTTATACGGACGGATAAATGCGAAGCTAGTTTTCGGGAGCTAAAACGAGAGATTGATTACCGCTCCGTACTAGCTTTGCCTTCGGACGAGGAGAAGTTCGTGGTTCATCGTGACGCATCCAAACGGGGTTTGGGGTGCGTATTGACGCAAGCCGATCGGGTTATCGCTTATGCCTCCCGTCGGTTAAAGGATTATGAACGGCGATACCCGACTCATGATTTAGAATTGGCCGCGGTGGTTTTTGCACCGAAGATTTGGCGGCATTACTTGTATGGTGAGAAGTGCGAGATCTATCACCGAGCCATAAAAGTCTCAAGTATTTCTTTACTCGTAAAGATTTGAACATGAGACAAAGGCGTTGGTTGGAATTAGTGAAGGACTATGATTGTGAGATCCTTTACCATCCCGGGAAAGCCAATGTGGTGGCCGATGCCCCGAGCGTAAAGGGTCCGGGCAAGTGGCTAGCATGGTTCGGATCTCACCTCGGCTAGCGAGAGGATATGGTTAGATCCGGCATTGAGTTTGTGGTAGGTCGGCTTCACAACTTAACGCTGCAATCCGATACGTTAGAAAGAATAAAGGTTGCTCGGACAACGGTCCGGAGTTAGTGAAGATCCGAGATGAGGTATTGGCTGGTCAAGCCAAAGACTTTTCGATGACGGACGGTGGGATGCTTTTGTATAAAGCCAGGGTTTGTGTCCCGAACAGTGTGGACTTGAGGAACGAGATCTTTGAGGAGGCTCATTCTACTCCATATTCTCTACATCCCGGCACCACCAAGATGTACCAAGATTTGAAACCGTACTTCTGGTGGAGCGGTATGAAGAAGAATTTGGTAGAATTCGTTTCGAGATGCCTCACTTGTCGGCGGATCAAGGGCGAACATCGGAGACCCGGCGGGGTTGTTGCAGCCTCTAACCCTACCAGAGTGGAAATGGGAGGATATTACGATGGATTTTGTGGTCGGGTTACCTAGGACCACGGGTATGTATGATTCCATCTGGGTAGTGGTGGACCGATTTACGAAATCTGCTCATTTTCTGCCGGTTAGAACAACGTTTACAGTGGATCAGTTGGCAGAGTTATACGTCAGGGAAATAGTGAGACTTCACGGGGTACCGAAGTCTATAGTTTCGGACAGGGATCCGAAATTCACCTCTAAATTTTGGCAAAGTTTGCAACGGGCAATGGGTACGAAGCTAAAATTCAGCACAGCATTCCATCCTCAGACAGATGGTCAGTCCGAAAGGACAATTCAGATATTGGAGGATATGCTGAGAGCCTGTGTTATGGACTTTGAGGGTTCATGGAGTAAATACCTACCGTTAGTGGAATTTTCATACAACAACAGTTACCAGAGTACGATAGGGATGGCACCCTACGAACTGTTGTACGGTAGGAAGTGTAGATCCCCTATCCACTGGGATGAGACAGGGGAGAGGAAATACCTTGGTCCAGAATCAGTCCAACGGACCAATGAGGCAGTAGAAAAGATCAAAGCTAGAATGCTTGCCTCCCAGAGCAGACAGAAGAGTTACGCAGATCCGAAACGTAGGGATGTTGAGTTCCGAGTAGGGGACCATGTGTTTTTGCGAGTATCTCCGATGAAGGGGATCAAACGTTTCGGGAAAAGAGGCAAGTTATGCCCTAGATTTACAGGACCTTTCGAGATTCTCGAGAAGATAGGTCAAGTGGCATATCGGTTAGCATTGCCTCCAGCTTTATCAGCAGTGCACAACGTATTTCATGTCTCAATGTTGAGAAAATACGTTTCAGACCCCTCTCATATACTCAGTTATGAGAGCCTTCCGCTTCGATCGGATATGTCTTATGAGGAACGGCCCGGTGCAGATCCTGGATAGAAAGGATAAAGTCCTTCGGAATAAGACCATAGCGTTGGTCAAGGTTCTCTGGAGAAACAGTAAGGTGGAAGAAGCCACCTGGGAGCTAGAATCAGATATGCGAGCTCAATATCCAGAGTTATTCAGGTTAGATTTCGGGGACGAAATCCTTTTAAGGGGGGAATAGTTGTAAAGCCCGCTTAGTTAATTTGGAAATTAGCAGTTATTTATGATTAATCAGGAAATTATTTATAGCTATTTAAATAATTTATCATTGTTATTTATGGAATTCAGATATGCATAATTATGTCATCAGCAGTTTTTATATTTCGCATTTCCGGTGTCCGGTATTTTGGAACTCGGCGTTTGGCTCAGTAGAAATCACAACTTAGTATGTTAGTATTTTGGGGACGGGTTTTAGACATTGGGAATGTCGGGAATGGCCGGGAATTTAGAATGTCCCAAAAATACCCCTTTAGTATGATTTTAGTGATTTTATGGTGGAGGGGCAAAATGGTCTTTTTGCCCCATTAGTGTTTTGTCTTTTAGTGACTTTTAATTGGAATTGGATGTTTATTTGTTTAATTGCTTTGGCTGAAAAAGGATTTAATAAATGGTATATTATGGCTTTAAATTTGTTAATTTCCTTCATCTTCCAAACTTAGTCAAAAATTAGAAAAAATCAAAAATGATGCTCTTTTCCTCTCTCTCTCTCTATTCGGCCATTAGAGGCAGCCCCTTGGATGATTTTTCTTCTTCAAATTCTTGTGGATTTTAGCTTGTTGTGTGTCTCTAAATCAAGGTAATTCTTGTCTTACTCTTCTAGTTAGTTTTCTTGAGTTTTTGGTGAAATTGGATGAAATGCATGTTGGATTTTATGTTGTTGTTGCTGCTGTAATCTAGTGATTATTTTGAGTATAAGCATGTTAGTTTAGGGTTGTTTTGATGCTTGATTACTAGGTTGAGCATGCTAGAGGTTTCTATGTGAAATTATGAAATTTTGAGAGAAAATGCCATGTTTTGTTTCTGTATATTTGCTGGATGTTTTTGTTAGTTTGCAGAGGTGTTTTAATGCTTAGTTAAGTAGAATTAACTAGGCTAGGGTGCATGCTAGTGGGTTTAACCAAGTTTGAGTTCTTGAACTCAAAGCTTGGTCTTCAATGGTGAAATTTGCTTGTGAGGTTTCTGGGTAGGTTTGAGGCCTTGGAATGGTCATTTGGGACCTATAGAGCAGGTCTGGAAAGTTTGGGATCAATTGGGTTCGAATTGGTCAAGATATGTGAATTTTTGGTTGCTGCCTGCGAGGAACCGGAATTCCGGTTGAGCATCCGGAATTCCGGATGGGGGTTCAGATTTTTCCAGAACCGGAATTCCGGTTGGGCAACCGGTCTTCCGGTTGGGGATTTTTCAGAACCCTAGTTTTCCTCGTTTTTGGGTTTTTAGGGGTATTGCCATGCTTTTTATCGATAGGGCAACTTTTAGTTTCAAGTTTTAGTCCCCGGGAAGTGATTTAGCGTGTCACTTATAGCGTTGTGATTTTTATGGTTTAGGAGCCAGTTGTAACACCCTAACTAATTTAGGCGTATTACGTGATTTTTAAACGTACTGTGCAGCTCGTTGCTAATCAACGAGGTTTATGGAAAAACGTGATTAATTAAAATTTTGCTTTTTCATTAAACTTATAACCATTTTACCAAAAAGACTCGGGATCCCGATTTATAAAAATATTTACAAACGTTTTTACTATTCAACTTTTACATCAAAATAAGGTCATCTAACGACCGTTACAAAAATCCCAGCCCTGCTGTCCCGAGGATCGTACGCTCCAGGCCTAACCGCCCCGACATGTACAATCTCATAAGCTCGCTCACGGTCCATCAGCAACTGCCTTGCCTTTACCTACACATGAACGTAAACTGTGAGTCGACAGACTCAGTAAGAAAAGCATACTAATATCATACATAAAACTGACTGCCGTGTCCAACACGATACTGAGTCCCGCTACTGCCATGTCCAACATGGTACTGAGCACTACTGCCATGTCCAACATGGTACTGAGTTTTGAACGTTCAGGGGACGGTACTATTGACAAGTATCCTCCTGATCGGTCGAACCGGTCATACTCCGGCTGCTGGTCATACTCCGGCTGTACCAGACGGGATAGGTCAATAGCACCGAACCACCAACCAGTGTCGGCTGATCGGTCGAGCCGGTCATACTCCGCCGCTGGTCATACTCCACCCTGTACCGACGTGACAGGGTTGGGTGGTTCGAAGCCTAAATACATATCTAATGTAAACTAACGGGCTTCCTACATGCACGCTAAACATGTAATCTACATATGCATACCGTTATACTAATCTTACGGATTCCGATTTCGGTGTGCCTAGGTCAACTTGACCGGAACCGAAGCCGAACGACGGACATCGGCTCCTAAACCATAAAAATCACAACACTATAAGTGACACGCTAAATCACTTCCCGGGGACTAAAACTCGAAACTAAAAGTTTCCCTATCGATAAAAAGCATGGCAATACCCCTAAAAACCTAAAAACGAGGAAAACTAGGGTTCTGAAAAATCCCCAACCGGAAGACCGGTTGCCCAACCGGAATTCCGGTTCTGGGAAAATCTGAACCCCCATCCGGAATTCCGGATGCTCAACCGGAATTCCGGTTCCTCGCAGGCAGCAACCAAAAATTCCCATATCTTGACCAATTCGAACCCAATTGATCCCAAACTTTCCAGACCTCCTCTATAGGTCCCAAATAACAATTCTAGAGCATCACACCTACCCAGAAATCCCACATGCAAAATTCACCATTGAAGCTCAAGCTTTGAGTTCCAAACTCAAGCTTGAGCAAAACCAACTAAACAAGCAATCCACTAGCTTAATTCACCTTAAACTAGCATAATATTACCTCAGAAAACATTTAGAAATAACAGCAATATCACAGAACAGAAACATAACAATTTCCTTCCAAAATTCATACTTTTTCAAAGAAAACTCAAGGCTTTAACAATCTAACCTACATGCTTCTAACATAGCTTAAACAACAACAATAATCATGCTTTAAACAACTTAAATCAACAACAAAACACAGCAGAAACATCTCTCAAAAATCACATGCATTATCATCCATTTTCATCATTTTCTTCAAGGAATTTAAAGAGAAAAGAACTAGAAAGCACATACCCCAACAAGAGATCACTAAAGCTTGCAAACTAGGGCTTGAATCACCAAAGAAAACCAGCCCTTGCACCCCCAAGGTTCAGCCGAAAAGCAAGAGAAAAGAGAGAGAGTTTTCTATGATTTAAACTTTCTAATTTTTTTGGCTAAGTGTAAAATGAAGGAACTAAAGAATAAAGCCATATATTATTATTTAATAAATCCTTTTTCAGCCAAAAGCAATTAATTAAATAAACATTTAATTCCAATTAAAAGTCACATAAGACAAAATATCATTGGGGCAAAAAGACCATTTTGCCCCTCCATACAAAAACCACATAAAACATACTTAAGGGGTATTTTTGGGACATTCTAGATTCCCGGCCATTCCCGACATTCCCAATGTCTAAAACCCGTCCCCATATACTAACATACTAAGTTGTGATTTCTACTGAGCCAAACGCCGCGTTCCAAAATACCGGACACCGGAAATGCGAATCATAAAAACTACTGATGACATAATTATGCATATCTGAATTCCATAAATAACAATGATAAATTATTTAAATAGCTATAAATAATTTCCTGATTAACATAAATAATCGCTAATTTCCAAATTAACTAAGCGGGCTTTACAACTATCCCCCCTTAAAAGGATTTCGTCCCCGAAATCTCACCTCGAACAACTACGGAAATTGAGCTCGCATATCCGATTCTAGCTCCCGTGGTGGCTTCTTCCACCTTACCGTTTCTCCAGAGAACCTTGACCAACGCTATGGTCTTATTCGAAGGACTTTATCCTTTCTATCCAGGATCTGCACTGGCTGTTCCTCGTAAGACATATCTGACTGAAGCTGAAGGCTCTCATAACTGAGTATATGAGAGGGGTCTGAAACGTATTTTCTCAACATTGAGACATGAAATACGTTGTGCACTGCTGATAAAGCTGGAGGCAATGCTAACCGATATGCCACTTGACCTATCTTCTCGAGAATCTCGAAAGGTCCTGTAAATCTAGGGCATAGCTTGCCTCTTTTCCCGAAACGTTTAATCCCCTTCATCGGAGATACTCGCAAAAACACATGGTCCCCTACTCGGAACTCAACATCTCTACGTTTCGGATCTGCGTAACTCTTCTGTCTGCTCTGGGAGGCAAGCATTCTAGCTTTAATCTTCTCTATTGCCTCATTGGTCCGTTGAACTGATTCTGGACCAAGGTATTTCTTCTCCCCTGTCTCATCCCAGTGGATAGGGGACCTACATTTCCTACCGTACAACAGTTCGTAGGGTGCCATCCCTATCGTACTCTGGTAACTGTTGTTATACGAGAACTCCACTAACGGTAGGTATTTACTCCATGAGCCCTCAAAGTCCATAACACAGGCTCTCAGCATATCCTCCAATATCTGAATTGTCCTTTCGGACTGACCATCTGTCTGAGGATGGAATGCTGTACTGAATTTTAGCTTCGTACCCATTGCCCGTTGCAAACTTTGCCAAAATTTGGAGGTGAATTTCGGATCCCTGTCCGAAACTATAGACTTCGGTACCCCGTGAAGTCTCACTATTTCCCTGACGTATAACTCTGCCAACTGATCCACTGTAAACGTTGTTCTAACCGGCAGAAAATGAGCAGATTTCGTAAATCGGTCCACCACTACCCAGATGGAGTCATACATACGCGTGGTCCTAGGTAACCCGACCACAAAATCCATCGTAATATCCTCCCATTTCCATTCTGGTAGGGTTAGAGGCTGCAACAACCCTGCTGGTCTCTGATGTTCAGCCTTGATCTGCTGACATGTGAGGCATCTCGAAACAAATTCTACCAAATTCTTCTTCATACCGCTCCACCAGAAGTACGGTTTCAAATCTTGGTACATCTTGGTGGTGCCGGGATGTAGAGAATATGGAGTAGAATGAGCCTCCTCAAAGATCTCGTTCCTCAAGTCCATACTGTTCGGGACACAAACCCTGGCTTTATACAAAAGCATTCCATTAGCTGACACTGAAAAGTCTTTGGCTTGACCAGCCAATACCTCATCTCGGATCTTCACTAACTCCGGATCTGTCGTCTGAGCAACCTTTATTCTTTCTAACAGATCAGATTGCAGCGTTAAGTTGTGAAGCTGACCTACCACAAACTCAATGCTGGATCTAACCATATCCTCTGCTAGCTGAGGTGAGATCTGAACCATGCTAGCTACTTGCCCGGGACCCTTTCTGCTCAGGGCATCGGCCACTACATTGGCTTTCCCGGGATGGTAAAGGATCTCACAATCATAGTCCTTCACTAACTCCAACCAACGCCTTTGTCTCATGTTCAAATCTTTCTGAGTAAAGAAATACTTGAGACTTTTATGGTCGGTATAGATCTCGCACTTCTCACCATACAAGTAATGCCGCCAAATCTTCAGTGCAAAAACCACTGCGGCCAATTCTAAATCATGAGTCGGGTATCGCTGTTCATAATCCTTTAACTGACGGGAGGCATAAGCGATAACCCGATCGGCTTGCATCAATACGCACCCCAAACCCTATTTGGATGCGTCACAATAGACCACGAACTTCTCCTCGTCCGAAGGCAAAGCTAGTACCGGTGCAGTAATCAATCTCTGTTTCAGTTCCTGAAAACTAGCTTCGCATTTATCTGTCCAGATAAATCGCTGATTCTTCTTTGTAAGCTCGGTTAGGGGCATAGAAATTTTGGAGAACCCCTTCACGAACCTACGGTAATACCCAGCTAATCCCAAAAAGCTTCTGATCTCTGTCACTGTCTTCGGTCTCGGCCAATCCCTGACGGATTCAATCTTCCCGGGATCCACCTTGATCCCGTCCTTACCCACAATGTGTCCTAGGAAGGACACCTGAGACAACGTAACTCACATTTCTTGAACTTGGCGTAGAGTCTATGTTCTCGAAGTCGTTGCGGTACCATCCGGAGATGTAACTCATGCTCCTCTTCCGACCGAGAGTACACGAGGATGTCGTCGATAAACACAATCACACGGATATCGAGGAAATCCTTGAATACTCTATTCATCGTGGTCCATGAATGCCGCGGGAGCGTTGGTTAGTCCGAATGACATAACCGGGGAACTCGTAGTGTCCATACCTAGTGCGGAAAGCCGTCTTTGGAATGTCCTCCTCTCGGATCCTCAACTGATGATAACCCGAACGGAGATCAATCTTAGAAAAGACCGTCTTCCCCTGAAGCTGATCGAACAAGTCATCGATCCTAGGTAATGGATATTTATTCTTCACCGTCAGCTTGTTCAACTCTCTGTAGTCGATGCACATCCTCGTAGATCCATCCTTCTTCTTCACGAACAAACCGGGCTCCCTGTGGTGACACACGTGGCCGAATGAACCCTATGTCAAGCAACCCTTGGAGCCGAATCTTTAACTCCTTAAGTTCAAATCGGAGCCATCCTATACGGGGCTTTAGAAACCGGATCCACCCCTGGTGCCAAGTCAATCACGAAGTCAATCTCCCGTTGAGGTGGTAACCCTGGAAGTTCTTCGGGAAAAACGTCCAAAAATTCCCGAACCACACTGATGTCCTCTGGCCGAATGGTGTCTGGCCGAGTGGTGTCCACCACCACGGCCAGAAACCCTAAGCACCCACCGTGCAATAATTCTCTCGCTGACATAGCCGAGATCACCGGGATCCGAGATCCCCGAACCGAACCCACAAATACGAACGGTTCTTCACTTTCTCGGTTGGAAGACCACCATCTTCCTCTTGCAATCAATGCTCGCCGAATATTTAGATAGGAAATCCATTCCTAAAATAATATCAAATTCGACTAAGCTCATCTCTATCAGATCAGCGCTTAATTCTCTACCATCTCTCCTGATCGGCATAGACCTAATCCACCTATTGGAGATAACCAATTCTCCGCTGTGTAACGGGGTTCCAAACCCCGATTCATATCTATCAAAGGGTCTACCCAACTTACTAAAGACTGCGGCCGCCACATAAGAACGTGTAGCCCCGTAATCAAACAAGACCGAATAAAGCGAGTCGTTAATAAGAATCGACTTGTAACAACCGATGGGCCGGCATCCGCATCGGCTGCGTGATCGCGAATACCCCGGCCGGAGTGGGTATCGCCGGAGCCCTCGGTGCCTCCCGACCGAGCCGGGGACATTCCCTCTTGAAGTGCCGGGCATGCCACAATGAAAGCATCCCTGCCCCTTGCACTCTCCCCGATGGTGCCTCGCGGCCTAGGGCACTCGGGATAGGAGAAGCGAGTCTCATTACCACCAGGACGACTCCCTCCGTTCGGTTCCCCCGAACCTCTTGTTCGACTCGAGCCGCCGAAACAATGGGTGCCCTCTTCCTCCGATCAATGGCCGAACCACTACTCCCCCCGCTAAATCCCGATGCGGGGAGGGGTAGGAGCTCCGCCACCAACCGAGTACCGGGCCGAATCCGACATACATCCCACCGCGCCCTCGCTCTCGCGGTGCCTTCTCCACCATCCGAGCGTAGGTGGTGCCGTCGTCGTGGTAATCATCGGGTCATGTCCGATCTTGGGATTCAACCCGTCCGGATACTTCTCCTTTGGCCGAAGTCGGTTGGCACAATTCCCGAGGCTAACCTCGCCAACCCACAACCGAGTAGTATACTCAGTGACACTCATGTTCTCCCGCTGGGTCAGGTGAACGAACTCTTTCCTCTTGGCGCTTCTAACCGCCTCATTGTAGTACTTCGCGTTGAAGAGTTCTTGGAACCTCTCCCAAGTCATGGTGGTGACGTCGTGAATCTGAGACACCATGTCCCACCATACCGTGGGCATCCTCCCGGAACCGAAATGTGGCGCACACCACTGCGTCGTTGCGGTGACACCCATAAAGTTCAAGATTCGGTGATCACCGTAAGCCCTTTGCTCGGCTTTCGACACATCCGGACCTCCCGGGGAATACGGAGGTGCTTGCTTCGGAACCTCTCATACAACGGTTCCAATCTATGGGCCGCCACTACTATCTCGGCACAGGCGGCAGGGCGGGTGCCACTTTGGAACTACCGGCACCGGAACCGCAGGGAGCACCATGCCGTCTCAACCTCTCGAATCTCGAGGTCTTGTTCTTCGATCCGGCTTGCATCTCCGCAAACCGCAACTCCCGGCCGGGGCTCCCTGATCGGCTGGGGGAGCCTGGGCAGCCTGTGGCGGGTTCTCATCACCCCGACCACGAGCCCTGCCTCGGGGACCTCTACCTCGGCCCCTAGCAGGTGGGGGAAACCGAGCTCCCTCTCCCTGATTCGACCCCACTGAGTTGCCTCGACTCCTGGTAGTCCGCCTGGCGTCCATCAAGTTAGAACCGCCTGCGAAACCAAGAGTTGGCATATCAGGTCGTATTCAAGGCGAGCCTACTAATGCCGCTTAATTTGGAAATTAGAAATGAAACATGCGCCTATTCTACTATCAGGCTACTAACATGCTTCCTAACAGGCTTTTCTTTTTCATAACTGAATAAAATAAACTACTAAAGCAATAAAGGCTTACTGAACCGTGAACCGAGCTAACTCGCCGATGATGATTGTACATGTCGTGACGATCTTCGAAGACAACACAGCGGCTACGATACCAAGTTGTAACACCCTAACTAATTTAGGCGTATTACGTGATTTTTAAACGTACTGTGCAGCTCGTTGCTAATCAACGAGGTTTATGGAAAAACGTGATTAATTAAAATTTTGCTTTTTCATTAAACTTATAACCATTTTACCAAAAAGACTCGGGATCCCGATTTATAAAAATATTTACAAACGTTTTTACTATTCAACTTTTACATCAAAATAAGGTCATCTAACGACCGTTACAAAAATCCCAGCCCTGCTGTCCCGAGGATCGTACGCTCCAGGCCTAACCGCCCCGACATGTACAATCTCATAAGCTCGCTCACGGTCCATCAAGAATCGCCTTGCCTTTACCTACACATGAACGTAAACCGTGAGTCGACGGACTCGCAAGAAAAGCATACTAATATCATACATAAAACTGACTGCCGTGTCCAACACGATACTGAGTCCCGCTACTGCCATGTCCAACATGGTACTGAGCACTACTGCCATGTCCAACATGGTACTGAGTTTTGAACGTTCAGGGGACGGTACTATTGACAAGTATCCTCCTGATCGGTCGAACCGGTCATACTCCGCCGCTGGTCATACTCCGGCTGTACCGACGGGATAGGTCAATAACCGAACCACCAACCGGTGTCGGCTGATCGGTCGAACCGGTCATACTCCGCCGCGGTCATACTCCGGCTCGTACCGACGTGACGGGGTTGGGTGGTTCGAAGCCTAAATACATATCTAATGTAAACTAACGGGCTTCCTACATGCACGCTAAACATGTAATCTACATATGCATACCGTTATACTAATCTTACACGGATTCCGATTTCGTGTGTGCGGTCAACCCGACCGGAACCGAAGCCGAACGACGGACATCGGCTCCTAAACCATAAAAATCACAACACTATAAGTGACACGCTAAATCACTTCCCGGGGACTAAAACTCGAAACTAAAAGTTTCCCTATCGATAAAAAGCATGGCAATACCCCTAAAAACCTAAAAACGAGGAAAACTAGGGTTCTGAAAAATCCCCAACCGGAAGGTTGCCCAACCGAATTCCGGTTACGGGAAAATACGAACCCCCATCCGGAATTCCGGATGCTCAACCGAATTCCGGTTCCTCGCGAGCAAAGAACCGAAAATTCCCATATCTTGACCAATTCGAACCCAATTGATCCCAAACTTTCCAGACCTCCTCTATAGGTCCCAAATAACAATTCTAGAGCATCACACCTACCCAGAAATCCCACATGCAAAATTCACCATTGAAGCTCAAGCTTTGAGTTCCAAACTCAAGCTTGAGCAAAACCAACTAAACAAGCAATCCACTAGCTTAATTCACCTTAAACTAGCATAATATTACCTCAGAAAACATTTAGAAATAACAGCAATATCACAGAACAGAAACATAACAATTTCCTTCCAAAATTCATACTTTTTCAAAGAAAACTCAAGGCTTTAACAATCTAACCTACATGCTTCTAACATAGCTTAAACAACAACAATAATCATGCTTTAAACAACTTAAATCAACAACAAAACACAGCAGAAACATCTCTCAAAAATCACATGCATTATCATCCATTTTCATCATTTTCTTCAAGGAATTTAAAGAGAAAAGAACTAGAAAGCACATACCCCAACAAGAGATCACTAAAGCTTGCAAACTAGGGCTTGAATCACCAAAGAAAACCAGCCCTTGCACCCCCAAGGTTCAGCCGAAAAGCAAGAGAAAAGAGAGAGAGTTTTCTATGATTTAAACTTTCTAATTTTTTTGGCTAAGTGTAAAATGAAGGAACTAAAGAATAAAGCCATATATTATTATTTAATAAATCCTTTTTCAGCCAAAAGCAATTAATTAAATAAACATTTAATTCCAATTAAAAGTCACATAAGACAAAATATCATTGGGGCAAAAAGACCATTTTGCCCCTCCATACAAAAACCACATAAAACATACTTAAGGGGTATTTTTGGGACATTCTAGATTCCCGGCCATTCCCGACATTCCCAATGTCTAAAACCCGTCCCCATATACTAACATACTAAGTTGTGATTTCTACTGAGCCAAACGCCGCGTTCCAAAATACCGGACACCGGAAATGCGAATCATAAAAACTACTGATGACATAATTATGCATATCTGAATTCCATAAATAACAATGATAAATTATTTAAATAGCTATAAATAATTTCCTGATTAACATAAATAACTGCTAATTTCCAAATTAACTAAGCGGGCTTTACACCAGTAATCCGCCGTTCAGCTTCAGTTCCAGTCAGGTTGACCGGCACACCTGAAATCGGAATCCAGGTAAGATTAGTATAACAGTATGCATATGTAGATTACATGTTTAGCGTGCATGTAGGAAGCCTGTTAGTTTACATTAGATATGTATTTAGGCTTCGAACCACCCAACCCTGTCACGTCGGTACAGGCTGGAGTATGACCGAGCCGGAGTATGACCAGGTTCGACCGATCCGGGCCGACACCGGTTGGTGGTTCGGTGCTATTGACCTATCCCGTCGGTACGAGTGGAGTATGACCGGCGGCGGAGTATGACCGGTTCGACCGATCAGGAGGATACTTGTCAATAGTACCGTCCCCTGAACGTTCAAAACTCAGTACCATGTTGGACATGGCAGTAGTGCTCAGTACCATGTTGGACATGGCAGTAGCGGGACTCAGTATCGTGTTGGACACGGCAGTCAGTTTTATGTATGATATTAGTATGCTTTTCTTGCTGAGTCTGTCGACTCACAGTTTACGTTCATGTGTAGGTAAAGGCAAGGCAGTTGCTGATGGACCGTGAGCGAGCTTATGGGGTTGTACATGTCGGGGCGGTTAGGCCTGGAGCGTACGATCCTCGGGACAGCAGGGCTGAGATTTTTGTAACGGTCGTTAGATGACCTTATTTTGATGTAAAAGTTGAATAGTAAAAACGTTTGTAAATATTTTTATAAATCGGGATCCCGAGACTTTTTGTTAAAATGGTTTATAAGTTAATGAAAAAGCAAAATTTTAATTAATCACGTTTTTCCATAAACCTCGTTGATTAGCAACGAGCTGCACAGTACGTTTAAAAATCACGTAATACGCCTAAAATAGTTAGGGTGTTACACATTAATTCCGCTGCTATCACTGTAAGTTATTCTTAACTTTTATGTGTTTAATTCATCGTTTTAGAAGTTCAATATTAGGTTGTTAAATCAACACACTTGTGAGTAGATCTAAGATCCTGGATAAATATAATTCCAACAACTGGTATCAAAGTCATGGTAATTGGTTTGCTTGCAAGAAATTTGGACTTAAAACGATTTGTTTGTGATTTGGATGGTTTCATGATGTGTCATATTGATGTTTGATTGATGTTTGTGAATTCTGGAAAAAATAATTGATTGTCTGTATCTGCAATTATTTTTGGTGGATAGTTTGGAAAATTCTAAGCAATTTAATTTTTTACAGAACTCGATTTCGATTTAATTTGAATCAGTTATGAATTTTTGAAAATCGAGAAAAATCTGGGTGGTGATCACCCTACCCACGCGCGCGGAAGGGCTGCTGGCAGCCTCCTAGCGCCGAGGAAACTCGGTAGATCACCTTCCCTGCGCGCGCGGATGGTATGCAACGCATACCATCCGTACAGTGTGCTATTTTTCTTCGTTTTCTTCGATTTTTCATGCTATTTCATGGAATTAAATTCCGATTTTTTGTGTAGTTTTGTATGTTGATTTTTGTTTTTCAAATTTCAAATCTAATTATCAGAAATAAATTAATTTTATTTTAAAATTAATTTTAGATATTAGTGTAATTTGAATTTGAAAATAGGATAAAATCAAATATTGCTTACCTCTTTTCTTATTTCTTTTAAATTTTGATTATTTTATCTTATTTTTGAATAAAAGGTCAGAAATTTTTTTTAAAATTTCTTTTGGGTAACTTGACCTTAATTAGAATAAGATCAAAATAATCATGATATTTTAAAAGAGGAAATAAGGTGTTTTTGTTAATTTTTTAAATTTTGTTATTTTTACTTAAATTAGATTGTAAAACAAGAAAAGGGTATGTATTTACCATTTTCTATTTTATTATTTAATTTATTAAATAACATGAAATTTAAAAGGAAAGTTAGCAATTTATTTTGAAATGACATTTAGGTTACCCAAAACCTAATTTTTCAAAATGGTAGGTTTAATTTTAAATTTTATTTTTCGAAATATATGTTTAAAAATTAAATAGATCCTACATCCAACTATCCAAATCTGACCTTGTTGCAGGAGTATGTGTTTTAGATTGTTTGAAAGTTTTCTAAAACCTATTATTGCTTGATCTAAATTGCCAGGGTTAACTTGTTGACAGATCAAATGATCTGATTTTAACCCATGGTTCAATTGATGATAGATCAAGTAAATAATTTGTAACAGGTAATTTTCACAAACTTCTTTCATCTGTGTATGACCTAGTAACATGATAGGATCCATCCAAATCTGTGTGCCTGTGTGAACCTATATGTTTAATTTCTGTTATAGACACATATAGGTTGTTGTTGCTAAATAAAATGTCATAACCTGATAGATTTTATTTAGGCTCATTTAGTTAATGGGCCTATTCAATTAATAACAGTTGTTCATTTTAAGGTTAAATTCCTCTCTTTTGGGCCTTGTGTGAGAGTTGGGAGCCTTAGAAGTGGGTGCGACATACTGGACCCAGCCCCCCCTCACATGAACAACCCCAATTGTGAAGGCCCATTTGCCTGATTTGGATAACTGTGCTAGGTTAATTATACTAGTTTGACCTAATAAAAATTGAATAGCAACATAATTAATTTCTTCGAAATTAATTTATGAAAAATATAGTTTTATGAATTTCATTTCTAGATAAACTATTTGTATTTTTCTTGTATTTAATTAAATAAAAAATTTTAACTAACTAGATTCTTTCTGAAACTTATTATTTCATTAAATATTCCTATTTAAGTTATGAATTAGTTATTACTAATTTTCCCTTTTAACTTAAATTTGAATATATTTTGAATTTAATATTAAGTTGAGGAATTCTAGGAATTAGTTATTGAAGATTCTTGAAAGATATTGTTTAAGTTGGTTTTGAACTTAAAAGGGAATATCTTTAAATTAGGTAGTTACCACCTAATTTTGATATTTAATTAAATTTTGTTTGGAAAATTTTAAGTTTGTAAATTATAGATTCTTTCTATAATAACTTAGATAAGATATTTTCCAAATCTTGAAAAAGATACTTAGTAGAATTGAGATATTTTCTAGATAATTATTTCTATACTAATTATTATTTCTAATATAGGAAAATATAATTGATTGTGAAATTAATTGTTTAATAGTTAATTTTGGTACAATTCAATTAAGGATATTTTTCCTTGTATTAAATTGGAAATTAATGATTGAGCTTTCTCTATACTTAATTATTTATTTCCTGAATTTAATACATTTAATTAAATTGAAAATTAAATATCTAAGTTGATTTTCATAATGATACTTAGATATTGTTATTTTCATGATATTTAATTAAATAAGAAAATTATTTTAAGTTGGGTATTTCCATAACAACTTAAATTTGAATAATTTTAAAAATATATTTTATTTATTTTATTAATCATTTTTTCAAAATTGTATTTAATTATGCAAGATGATTTTGAATTTATCTTGAAAGATAGATTGAAGTTGTAAATTAATTATTTTAATTAATTTCAAATCAACTTAAATCAATGATCTTTTCATCTAATGATTAATTTAAAATAAAGGAACTGAAATATATTATTAGAAATTGGATTAATTAGTCAAGAAAATCTAGATAGATAATATTTTTTTGCTTGAAGTATTTTTTCTAAGTAAAGTTTGATTTATTTTAATGTATTTCGAAAATTGTATATTTTTGGAAATACAATATATATATATTTGTAGAAAATTTTAATTTGAGTTGCAAATTAATTTAAATTAATACAACTTAAATTAAGTAATTTTCTTAATATTTGTTGGAAAATTAATACTAAGATGGAAATAATTCATTTCATTTTCTTAACCATCTAAGTTTAATTTTACAGATATTAAATTAAATTTTTATTTAGATTCTATTCAAAATTTAAAATTTAATAAATATATATATGGATTTAAAATAAATAAATAATAGAAGAAAATACTTTTTAAATAATGAGCTTTATTATTTTAAGATATTCGATCTCCATTGTTGGTTTTACATAGCTATTGTTTTAGTGAGTAATCCTCCCTAATGGAGGAACGTTCATTAGCAAGTTAGCGCCGTTTAATCTCGAAAGATAAGTATGTTTGTAAGTGTTTTATATTGGTATTGATCACCCTAATGGTGGCTACTGTATAAGACTTACAAACTTATGAAACAATGGTAGAAGCTCATGAAATAAGAATGACCTTGACTCTCGCCTAAACGGGACAACGTCAGATTCTCTTTTCGATCGAATAAAAGGTTGCTAGAATGTTTGTCATTTTAGATGAGCTGACAACTCTATTCAATGGATGATAGCTTTGACTCTCGCCTAAACGGGACACTGATATCAGTTTGTTGAAAACCTTGGAAATTATTTAGGATTGAATTTTTTTTTGTATTTTCTCTAGTCATTCCTACTTGCTGTGTGCTAATAATTTCTGAATAAGATTTTGTGATAAACCATAATTGATATCTATGTGTTATCTTGTAGTATTCTGAATTGCAATGTCAAATCTCATGTTGTCACTCTTAACTGAAAATAAGCTAAATGGGTCTAACTTCCCAAAGTGGAGAGAGAACATTCATATTGCTCTCATAGGTGAAAGTGCCTCGTTTGTGTTGACTGAGCCGTCCCCTGAGCAGCTAGGTGACAATGCAACCAAAACTGTGAAAGAGAAGTTCGAGCGTTGGTAGAATGCTAACAATAAAGCTCGTTACTTCATGCTTTCCAGCATGGTTGACACCTTGAAAACAAGGTTTGCAAACAACATCACGAGTTGCGAAATCATGATGCAGTTAACTGAGCTATTCGGTATGGCATCTATCCAGTCTCGTTTTGACGCGACTAAGAAATTCATCAACGCACGGATGGAACCCCATCAGAATGTGCGTGATCACCTACTCCAGATGGCTAGTTATTTCCAGGAAGCCCAGAATCATGGTGCTGAAATGGATCAGACTACTCAAGTGAGTCTCATCTTGAATAGTCTGACTCCAGATTTTCTGCCCTACACATCAAATTATGTCATGAATAAGAAGGAACAAGACTTTCATACTTTAGTTAATGACCTTCAGACATATGAAAATTTGATTGGAGGTCCCAAGAAAAGAGGGAATAAACCTCAAAATTCTGGAAATGGTAATAAGACGAGTAATCCTGAGGCACATGTTGCTTCTACTTCCAAATCCAATCATAAGAAGAAGTGGAAAAAGGCCAAGAAGCGAGCTCAAGCTGCGAAAGCAGCTAAGAACAAAAAGGCTGGAGCTTCTGGTGATACACTAAAAGGAAAGTGTTTCTACTGCAATGAGAAAGGCCATTGGAAATCCCAATGTCCTAAGTATCTCGCAAAGAAACAAGGTATTTTCTTTATAAACTGATGAGTTTTTAGTGAATTATTATCCTTTTGGATTATTAATTCTGGACTACTAACCTTGTTTATTATTCTTCTTATAGCTCAAGCTTCTTAAACTCGGATGCTGTCTTAGCGAGTTGGATTAGAAAGCTGGATGGTGGATGGAGATCGTCTACGATAAAGAAGAAGCTCAATTTTTTTTTTTTTGAATTAATTGTTTAGTTTTTCAAACAATTTGGATTTCAAGTTTTGGGATTTTATTCCCTGTTTGGTTCTCATAAAATTGCAAACAATTTTTTGGTTTATAATAAAGTATCTTTTTCAAATAAATTGCAATTTATGAGTTGAGCTTAAGTACTTTATCTTATCTATTACCAATTGTTATATTTATTATGTTTGCATGTGTATGTGTTTTTATTATTGATACAAATTCTAAAGGTATTTAAACTCCTTACAGAGTTACTACTACATAAACACTAGAAATTATTTCTAAGTTTATGAATAATTGTTAGTTCTAAAACAATTATTTGAGAATTTGTTTAATAAAAAGATCTTTTGATCTGATAGGGGTGGAGAAAAGTTAAGAATAATATGCAGTTCAAACGATCTTTTATATCTAATGAACTCTGGATTATATTCAACTCCACAGACTCTCTATCACACTTAGAGATTTACAACCTTTAGGGGTGGACTTTATTCTACAGTACCCTTTGTGACACATAATTTTAAACATGGAAATAATATAATAAATTAGCTATTATCAGAATAAATCCTTGATCTTGATTATATGTTCCAGTTTAGATTTACTGTTGTAATAGTTATTGATACCATTAAAGTTCTTTGATAATGTATCACATTACCTTGGTTGAGTGGGAGAATATTAAAATTCTTTACCCATCTTCGCTTGGTTGATAATTGTGATAGGAACTTAAGAACACCTCTGATAAAAACAAGTCTAACCATTCACATGGATAGAAATAACTTATCAGAATTATGAGAGTAAGATAGAAGAATTCTTGCATAGTCTATTTGAAAGACTTGATTCAAGATGTCTATTCCTCATAACATTGTATGGTATCTTGTTTTGATTGCTTAAATCTCTAGCAAGTATTTTACACTTCAAATACTAGACTGCTATGTTGTTGACCTAATCTTAGTGAAACTTACAGTTTCAGTTTAAGATAATAAGTCACAATGAGATGTTCCCAGAAACAATAGTAAAAGGTTAAAAGTTTCTAACCAGACATCTGCTATTGAGTGGGAGCCATCTGAGATGTAATCAAATGGGAAACATTAGGGGACAATCAAGAAAGATTTATAAAAGTGACCTATATGTTATTAAGGAACTATGCATCCACACCGACTCATTAAGAATTGTGAGATGGTGGTTACTCTGGGGGTGGAGGAATCATTATAGAAGAGTGTTAAAACCCATCTATAATAATTCAAGCTTCATCAGAGAAGATATAACTTTGTAAATTCAAAATTACCATAAAGTTATTTTACTGAAGAAAATTCTACACTGCATTATCTCAATTCCAAATTTTAAAATTTGAGAGATATGTCTTCTGGTTGTTCAGATGTACTTAATGGGCAGTAAGGATTTCAGTATCCCTTGATGAGTAAAGCATAAGTTAAGGAGGTTTCATAAGTTTTATGAACCTGGTTCCAGATATATGGGTGGATTCAAATATACTACACTTGATCAGAGGATCAAGGCAAAAGCTTGATTGTAATGCACAACTTGTTTTATGTTAGTGCAAGTGGGAGTTTGTTGGATTTTATGCCCTAAATAAAACCCATTACAATCTGATTAGTTATCAATTTAGAATTTTGAAGTGAATTATGATTACATGTATGTTACATGTTTATGGTTTAATATATATACTTGATATATGCACAAAATCAGTTAAATCCAGAACATATAGTTATTCACAATTGCAGTATTGTCAATACAGTGGAATGTGATTGTGATTATATGATTCAAAAGATTTGGTCCCCATTCATCAGTGTTTTGGATTTACACTAATGTGATAATCAGCGATGAAGTATACTTACACTTGGAGTAAGTGTTATGTTCTTTCCAGAACATTGGCAAAGTATACTAGTTTCGAATGTATGGAGTATGCATTGGACTGGACCGATATTGAACTTGGTCAAAGATATTGTAAACTTACCGTTGTATCTTTCCAAGTCAATGTCAGAAGTTGATCTTAGATTAAGAGAATCTAAATCCTGATATGCTTGGGCTCAATCTCAGGAGTGCTATTCTTGTTCTTTGATTTATTAGTTAAGCCTACCTTTGGGTCAGGATAATACATATATTTTGGGAACATGATAGCATAACTGAGTGGGAGTGCTGAACATAAATATGGAAATCTATAGCTTCTACTGGTGTATAGAAGTAAAGTGATGATTCCTTTTGAGCTTAGTTAAATAGAAATAAATGGATGAGCTCTTGTTTCAGTGACTGTATATCAGATCACTAAAACATCATTTACAGGTAACTAAGTGTTCAAAGGGGCAAAATACATTGAGGGGTGTAAACGGTAAATTGGTCCCATCTCGATGTGAATCATCTATATAGAGGATCTCTAAATCACATTAAGATTATAACAATGGTTAAATGAGATAGCATATTGATATCGTGAAACATATAATATGCTCTATATAAGTCTGAGAGTGCAATTCTAAGTTCTAAGAGTGGATTCAACGAGGAATTAATAAGTTAGGGATTTACTTGGTAAATAGGTTCAACTTATTGGAAGCTCAGTATATAGATCCATGGTCCCCATTCTAGTTGAGACTATACTGTTTGTAAGACTCTATAATTGATTTATGATTAATCAATTATAATTCTAAAAGTTAGACTATGTCTAATTTGTGAATTCTCACAGTTTAAGGATGAAATTGTAAATAAAAGGGTTTGTAGGTTTAATTATTAATTATGAGACTTTGCATGTCTAAATTAATAATTATTTTAAATGGCAATATTATTTAATAATCTATTTTAGTTATGTAATAATTAGTTTTGGCATTTAAATGATTATAATTGGAAAAATGGCATTTTTGGAGAAATAGAAAATAAAATTGAGGAAACTGCAAAATCCATGTGAGGCCCATACACACCATGGTCGGCCACATGCTTGCATGTTTCCCAATTATTATTTTCAATTTAAATTGCTATATAATTGCTAATCAAAGCCTAGCCTAAATAGGAAAGTGGTGGATCACACTAAATAAGGCAGTTATTCAATTACACAGTAAAAGAGGAAACTGTTTATTTGGAAAGTTGTGCTCTTCCCTTTTCCTATTTATAGCCGCCCCTCTCTCTACTCTTGGAATGCTTGGAAAAGCTTTGCTTTGCATTGTGTCACACGAAATCTAGAGAGAAAACAAGAGAGAAATTTCGAAATTCCTAGTGAGAGAGAAGTGCCCACACACATCACTCAGTACCTCATTATAGTTTGGAAGACAGTGAATGATCACATCCAACTGAAGAACTTTCGGGCTCAGATCTTGATTATACTCTGCTACATACAGGAATCAAGGGTTAGAGATCTGAGTGGAAGGAGACATTAATTCCGTTGCACTCACTGTAAGTTATTCTTAACTTTTATGTGTTTAATTCATCGTTTTAGAAGTTCAATATTAGGTTGTTAAATCAACATACTTGTGAGTAGATCTAAGATCCTGGATAAATATAATTCCAACACCCGAAGCTCTGGAACAGGCCGAGCTGAACTCCGAAGAACAGGCCCATTCAAACACCGAGCACGATGCACCTGATGGCGATGCATCCGAAGAAACAGAGCCGAAGCGGCCTCGGCTTGATGACAAACCTGAAGTTTCAGGTATCGTTCTCTCTGGCTCCCGTTCTCTCTCTCTCTCTGCATTTTCTCTCTCACTACTCGTTCCAATGAACCAGAAAACCCCAACCCCTCTCCCTCATCCTTGTCTCTCTCTTGCTCCCGTTCTCTCTCTCTCTCTCTCTGCATTTTCTCTCTCGCTAGTGGTTCCATTTTACTATGTTTTTTTTTTGAGTAGATTCGAACGATTGAACTTCAGCTTTTGATTTTTTAATGCGTTTTGTAAATTTTTTTTTTCTCAAATTTGAAGGAGATTTGTGCGAGTTGTTTGCCTGACCATGGATCGGAGGTGCACAACTCGTTGGAATTATGATGGCTACAACATCGATCTGGTCTGCGGCGGCTATAGCCTATAATCTGATCTAGTTTCTCTATTGTTTTATCTTTATTTGTTTTTTCAGAATTGTATCATATGTATTTTTTGTAATAATCATTGATTTTGGTATAGTTTTAATGAATTTTGATATATTTTTTTTAATAAATTCTGTAATGGATTATGATATTTAAATTTAAAAATATATTAATTTTATTTATTTTAATTAATATTATATTTTTTTAATAAAAATTAATACTATTATATATATTTAATAATTTAAAAATATATATTAAAAAATTAAATTAAATTTAGATAATACTTTTTCCAACAGTTGTAAATCGTCATTTAAATTGACTTTTCCCAACAGTTATAAACTGTCTTTTAAAGTTCCGCATTTTTATGACACCCACATAGCCAACGGTTTTAGGAACCGTTGGGAAATAGTATAAATGACAGTTATAAACTGTTGGGAAAAGCCAATTTTGTAGTAGTACCAACCTTGTAATAAGTATTTACATCTACATGTTCATTCTTTTTCTTAACATTGTGAGCAACATTACCCTTAAAAGAGCGCAATGTCAACTTAAAAGACTCTCTACCCCAACAGTACTCGTCCCATCTACCACTGTTAATAATATCAATTTCATCCCTACTAATCTCTTTCTCCTTTGTGTTACTAAGAAAAAAATAGTGCACAAAATACAAGACAACATGCTAAAGCATTGTCATCACCCCACATACAACTCAAAATGACATCTTCAATAGATTTTTCAGTAATCTCTTTTAACACCATGGAAGCATGAGTCAATAATATGGTTTGATTCCTGAACAAACTCGGATTTGTTAACATCTGTTAATTTCATTTTTGGCATATTTAATTGACAAAAATATTTTATTATTTAATGTATATTTCGGCTGGCATATATTGATATGGTTTCCCTATTTGTGTAAATCTAAACTTAGAAGGAAAGTTGACTAGCTTTCCTATTTATGGAAATTGAGGTAAAAATGGTAAGTTTTGATTACACATTGATTCTTTGCTAACCAGCTGTTATTCTGATCTTGTGTTGAGCTTTCCATTTTCTAAGATCAGGTTTCTTGAAGAGAAAACCGGAGCTAAACTTTCCTTTTCTATAAAAGGAAAGTTGTAGTTACTGCCCACGAT
The DNA here is from genome assembly GCF_029168945.1 of Cannabis sativa. Taxonomy (NCBI): domain Eukaryota; kingdom Viridiplantae; phylum Streptophyta; class Magnoliopsida; order Rosales; family Cannabaceae; genus Cannabis; species Cannabis sativa. Next base: position 45,171,115 of record NC_083610.1, on the reverse strand, counting down.
TCTGTAGGTACAGAAACGGAAATTCCTGGACTGATTGAAGAATTATTTTAGGGAAGTTTCTAGTGGGTTGAGGTCTTGTTCAGACCGAATGTAAGCTGTCTATGAGATGTATATTCATTATAAATACATCTTATAGCTGCTAGGTTTTGCATCTCTTTCATACACTTAGAATTATATTCATATCTTAAGGAAAGAGTGTCTTTGTTATGTTAACTCTTTTATTGACTTTCATATCATAAGAAAAGAGTGTCTTTGTTTTGTAGAGAAGAGTTGTTCTACTCTTACTCTGTTTATTTGTTGTTTGTATTGTCTTGAGTCTGTATTCAAGTCTACAACGAAGAAGAACATCAGTGCATCTTCGGGAGAAGGGTATTTACAAGCTTTCGGGAGATTGCTTTTGAAGTCTTGCATCGGGAGGATACAAGCACACAACCTTCGGGAGATGGTTGTATAGGCTTTCGGGAGATAGCCTTTAAGCCTTGAATCGGGAGGATTCAAGCACTCTTCAAGGTGATCGAAGGGAGTTCGAGCTCTTGGAGTTTTATCAAGATTCGGTTAGTAGGTGGAATACATCAAGCTTGCGGCATACAATAAGAGGGAGTCTATTTATGCATAAGTCAATTACTTTGTATTTTTGATACCGATCTAATGAATCTTATCTCTGGGCGTGGCCCCGTGGACTAGTAACAATCTGAAAGGATTGTTGAAACCACGTACAAAAATCTTGTGTGTTTTTACTTTTATGCACTGTTTGTTTTTCTGGGTTTCTCTGGAGTTACAAAGTTGTATTCTGTAACTACGGAAAAACTGTTTTCAGTACCAGTTTCATTATTCCGCATTTAATTAATCACTTAATTAAATAATTAAACTGGGAACATTAAAATACGGAATTTCAACTGGTATCAGAGCAAGTCACTAAATTCTTAGTGAGATCTTGAGGTTATTCCGTTTAACTTGTTTTGTGTGAGATGTCTTTGTTTGCAGAAGGAAGTTCTATCTCTAGACCTCCTCTATTGAATGAGTCGAACTATCCTTATTGGAAGGTCAGAATGAGAGCATTCTTCAAATCGCAAGATGAGAAGGCATGGAGAGCTATTCTTACAGGTTGGTCTCAACCTACTGAAAATGATGAAAAAGGTAATACTCAGGTAAAATCTGAACTCAGTTGGACCACTGAAGATGAAAAATTGTCTGGTTATAATAATAAGGCTTTATTAAATTAATCTCATCTTGTGAATCTGCAAAGGAAGCATGGGAAATCCTTCAAATTCAATTTGAAGGTACTCCTGATGTAAAGAGATCACGATTTACCATGTTGCAAACTAGATTTGATGAATTGAGAATGTCAGATACTGAAACTTTAAATGATTTTTATGAAAGATTATCTGATATTTCTAATGAGTTCTTTGCCTTGGGAGAAAAATTAGATGAATCTGTCTTGGTTCGAAAAATTGTTCGAGTTCTTCCTGACAGGTTTGATACAAAATTGCTTGCAATGGAAGAGGCAAAAGACTTTGGCAAAATGAAGGTTGAGGAACTCATGGGATCTTTAAGAACTTTTGAGTTGAATCAACAGATCAAGAAAAAGAGTAAGCAAAGTCTCTCGAATGAGAAAATCAATGGTAATGCTTTCAATGATTCTGAAATTATTGTTTCTGATGATGAAAATGATGATGAAATGACCTTGTTAGCAAAAAATTTCCAAAGATACATGAAATCTGTTGGAAATAAAATGAACTTTTCAAAGAACTCAAATGGTAACATTTCAAGTAACAATCCCTCTAAACCTTTTTCATCTAACAAAAGTATTCGTTGCAGAGAGTGTGAAGGGTATGGTCATATTCAATCTGAATGTGCCAATACCTTAAAGAAAAATAAAAAGGGATTGAATGTTACCTGGAGTGATGATTCTGAAAGTAGTGAAGATGAAAAAGAAAAATTTGCTCTAACAAGTGTTTTGTCAAGAAATTTGCAGGAAAAAGGAAAGAGCATTTGCTTGAACAATATCCTAATCAATGACAACAAGGAAGAATCCAGATCCGAATCAGATGAGTCAAAAATTGATGAGGATTCCATGGTTGAATCCTACAAGGTAATGTTTGGTAAGTGGTTGGAAACTTGTGCTGAAAATCGCTCCCTGGTTAAAGATAATAAAATTTTGTGTAACAACATTAATGAGTTGGAAGATAAACTCAAATGTTGTGAATCTGAATTGTCTTTAAAAGAGTCAAAGATTATTTCTTAAACCAAGGAAATTGATAACATTAAAAAGAATGTTAAAATGCTAAATCCAGGTTCCACCATCTTTGAAAAAATTCAATAATCTGGCCAAACCAATCATGATGGGCTGGGTTATGTTCCAAATCAACTTGTTTCTAATACGACTAATAGTTTTGTTTCTGGAAGAACTGTTTCTACCTCGCAGGTTTCTTTCTCTACAGCAAAGCTCTCTGCTGTTACAGAAAAGAAGCCGCACGGTAAGTTTGACAATTTCAAAGGGACTGGAAGACGTTTCATTCCTATTTGCCATTTTTGTGGAGTAAAAGGTCACATTCGACCTAAATGCATAACCATGCATAACATGTTTAAATCTAATTACGTTGGAAATAAACATGTTTTACAAAAACAAAAATGGGTTGTCAAAAACAAATGCTTGGTAGGTTCTACTTGTTTTAAAACTACTGCTTCTAACATGTGGTATTTTGATAGTGGTTGTTCTAGACACATGACAGGTGAAAAAGAATTTCTTGAGAACATCCGACCAATGCAGTGTGAAGAAGTTACTTTTGGTAACGGTCTTGTTGGAAAAGTCATAGGGATAGGAACCCTCAATTTCGAAGGGCTTCCTAGACTGAAGAATGTCATGTTGGTTGATGGACTAAAAGCTAATCTTCTTAGCATTAGTCAAATTTGTGATCAGGATTATACTGTGAGCTTTGATAGTAATCATTGTTATGTGTATAATATTCTTGATGAAATTGTCTTGCAAGGGTTCAGATCTAATGATAACTGTTACACCATCACTACCTATGCTACTTGTCATTCGGTTATTGATAACACCACCGATTTATGGCATGAAAAACTTGGTCATATTCATTTTAAAAATCTGAGGAGATTGTCTAATGCAGGAATTGTTCGAGGATTACCTAAATTAGGTAAGGAGTCTTTGGGAAAATGTGGACCATGTCAGCTTGGTAAGCAACTGAAAATTTCTCATAAGAGTGTTTCTGATGTGAATACTTCCAGAGTTCTCGAACTCCTACATATGGACTTAATGGGTCCAATCCAGGTTGAAAGCTTGAATGGTAAGAGGTATATTTTTATGTGTGTTGATGATTTCTCTTGGTTTTCATGGGTAGAATTTTTTAGAGAAAACATTGATACTTTTGATGTTCTTAAGTATCTTTGCTTGAAATTAAAAGTTCAAAAAGATTGCAACATTGGTAAGATAGTTCGTGGTAAGAGTAATCATGGAAAAGATTTTGAAAATACTGTGTATGGTAAATTCTGTAAATCTTATGGTATTTTTCATAATCTTTCTGCTCCTAAAATCCCACAACAAAATGGAGCGATTAAGGATTCCCACCTTCTTGATCATGTTTTAGACAAGGCTTTGTATGGCATGAAACAAGCACCCCGTGCTTGGTATGAGCGTCTATCTGAGTTTTTACACTCTCATGGTTATAGAAAAGGAAATGTTATTAAAACACAGTTCATCACACACATTCAATTTGATATTATTTTTTCATATGTTGATGATCTTGTTTTTGGAACTACTTCTAACTCTGAAGTGCAGGTTTTTGTTTCCCAAATGCAAAAGGAGTTCGAAATGAGTATGGTAGGTGAACTCACTTATTTTCTCGGTCTTCAAGTGAAGCAATCAGATGAGGGAACTTTTGTCACTCAAAGCAAGTATGCAAAGAATTTGGTGAAAAAGTTTGGTCTTGAGAAAGCCAAACATACCAACACTCCCATGAGCACAACTTTGAAATTAAGCAAAGATGAACAAGGAGTAAAGGTAGATCAAACTTTGTATCGAAGTATGATAAGTAGTTTGCTTTATCTTACTGCTAGTCGTCTTGAAATTTGTTATAGTGTTGGTGTTTGTGCACGATATCAGGCGAATCCCATGGAATCCCATCTTTCTGCTGTGAAAAGAATCATTCGCTATGTAAATAGCACTATTGATTTTGGGATTTGGTTTTCAAAAGACACTAATTCTAACCTTGTTTGCTTTAGTGATGCTGATTGGGCAGGTAATGCAGATGATAGAAAAAGTACTAGTGGTGGATGTTTCTATCTTGGAAACAATCTGGTTTCATGGCATAGCAAGAAGCAAAACTCAATCTCTCTGTCCACAGCTGAGGCTGAGTACATTGCGGCGGGTAGTTGTTGTACCCAATTGTTATGGATGAAACAAATGATGGCTGATTATGGGTTTGATTTGAAAACTTTAACCATATTCTGTGATAACACTAGTGCTATAAACATTTTTAAGAATCCTGTTCAACACTCTCGCACAAAGCACATAGACATTCGTCATCACTTTATTAGAGAGCTTGTGGAAAATAAAATTCTTGTCTTAGAATATGTTGAAACTAGCAAACAAATTACAGATATTTTTACTAAAGCTCTTGACTCGATCCGATTTATTTCTCTAAGGAAATCCTTAGGGGTTTGTACTGTTTAATGCTTTTGTTTTTCATAATCCTTGATATTTGAGTTGTCTTAGAGTTCATAATGTCTTGTCTTTGTCCTAGAAGAAAATTTCAACCTTATAAGAATTTCAGTCATTATTTCATTGCTAATGTTGTAATGTTATGATGTCATACAGGTTTGTCAGGAAAATTGTTCACTCCTCACAAGAATATTCAGGTTCATCAAACAGTGTTATGTAAGCTACCATTTTCGAATAATGTTGTTCAAAAACTGTGTGTTCAAGCTCCATTGGATGAATAGAGCTACCTATCTCAATGTGTGAAAGCCATCTCTGAGTAAGTTGGAACTATGTAATTAGGAGTTATGTAGAAGATACACTACCATTGAAAAGGGCTACCATTGAGGTAGTGTGACAGTGTCTCCTATGGGTACAATTTATCAGAAAAAGTCTTTTTGACAAATTGGGCAATGTTCCCTGCTTACACTTTCACACACTAATGCTTGACACAGTTTGTGGTAAAAATTGTTTATTCTCGAAAATGGTGTTATAAAGCTGTTACATACTGTTTGATTTGCTTTAATATTCTTGGTGACTGAGTCAATTTTTCCTGTGAACCGGTATGACATCATTCTATTACTTCATTAGCTTGATAAAATAATTTCTGATTATTCTTATGAGTTTGATTTTTTCATCAGGGACAAAGACAAATGGACATTGTGAATTCTAGTTGCAAAAATATCAAGGTTATTTTATTTTCCTGTCTTTTAATCAAAAACTAAACAAAAAATATATATATATATAAAAAAAGGGTTCGTGATCGAGTTGTCAAGTGAGCTTTGTTAAAAATTCTTGTTATTTTTTGTTATGTTTCATTATGTTCTTAGACACAATTTCTTGCTCTTAAGTGGTGATTAGTGCTTTTTGTGTCTTGGTGTGTTCTCTTGTTCATTATTTGCAATTTTTCTTTGGGGGGCATTTTTTGAAAAAATAAAAGAAAAAGGGGGGCATATTTTTATCTTTTCGAATTTTTTTCGAATCCTTGTAATTTTTTTCTTTTATTTTTTCATTTTATGGAAACATGTTTTAATTGTATACTCTATTTTGTGTTTCCTTTATTTGTGGAGATTTGGTGCTTTTAGGAAACTTGTACTTAAATAATTAATTATTTTTGGTTTCCTTTTTGGTGGCAATTTCGGATTTGGTGGGGTTTATATTTCTTAGATTTTGTGGGGATATTTGGTTTCCTTTTTCCATTTAAGGAAACATTGACCATTTTTTGAAAAACCTTTTTTAGTTTCCTTTTTTCTCTCCACACGTGATTCAAAGGTAAGGAAGTTACTTTCCTTTTCAGTTATTTTTCTGATTTTGGGTAAGTAAAATCAAATGTTATATATGCTCAACTACCCCCTCACCCACGATCACCACTCACTCTTCTCCGTCTATTTTTTTCTCTCAAAGGTCTATTATTTTTCAAAGTGTAAGAGTGTTTGTGTTCCAGGGTTTCAAAGAGATGGCCAAAACTAAGAATGCCCAACCGTCCAAGAAGCCCTCTCGTGGCTCTGTCTCTGCATCTCCAATCTCCCCTCCTGCGCCGCCTGCACCAGCAACCGGAGTTCCTAGTTCGTCATCTGTTCCGATGAAAACTGCCAGAAAGTCGAAGACCATAGCTTGATAGTCGACTTCTCAGGAAGATGGACAGCATCATGAAATACTTCCGACCCAATGATGATGAATAAGTGGTTCAATTCTCTATCTCTTGTTTTTTATTTGTGAATGCTTAAACTATTATGACCTTGTTCATGGTTTTTGCTATCTTTGGCTCCTTGATAGACAAAAAGGGGGAGTAGTTCTTATGTTTTTTTTTTTGGATTATGTGTTACAACTCTGGAACCTTGTTTTTAGGGGGAGTTGTCTTGTTTGTGGTTTTGCACTTTTCCGTTTAAAAAGTTGCTGTGTTTTCGGTTTGTAAGCTTTTCCGTCCAAAAAAAGTTCTTTGTTTTATGTGTTAGAGAGCTTTCATGCAGGGGGAGTATTTTCCATACTCTTGTATCTTTAAAAAGCTATTTGCTTTGGTTTCTAACACTTGATGCAGGTTTTCTCATAATAAAATATTTTGTCAATCAAAGTGCCAAAGGGGGAGATTGTTAATTCCATTTTTGGCATATTTAATTGACAAAAATATTTTATTATTTAATGTATATTTCGGCTGGCATATATTGATATGGTTTCCCTATTTGTGTAAATCTAAACTTGGAAGGAAAGTTGACTAGCTTTCCTATTTATGGAAATTGAGGTAAAAATGGTAAGTTTTGATTACACATTGATTCTTTGCTAACCAGCTGTTATTCTGACCTTGTGTTGAGTTTTCTATTTTCTAAGATCAGGTTTCTTGAAGAGAAAACCGGAGCTAAACTTTCCTTTTCTATAAAAGGAAAGTTGTAGTTACTGCCCACGATTTTGTAGGTACAGAAACGGAAATTCCTGGACTGATTGAAGAATTATTTTAGGGAAGTTTCTAGTGGGTTGAGGTCTTGTTCAGACCGAATGTAAGCTGTCTATGAGATGTATATTCATTATAAATACATCTTATAGCTGCTAGGTTTTGCATCTCTTTCATACACTTAGAATTATATTCATATCTTAAGGAAAGAGTGTCTTTGTTATGTTAACTCTTTTATTCACTTTCATATCATAAGAAAAGAGTGTCTTTGTTTTGTAGAGAAGAGTTGTTCTACTCTTACTCTGTTTATTTGTTGTTTGTATTGTCTTGAGTCTGTATTCAAGTCTACAACGAAGAAGAACATCAGTGCACCTTCAGGAGAAGGGTATTTACAAGCTTTCGGGAGATTGCTTTTGAAGTCTTGCATCGGGAGGATACAAGCACACAACCTTCGGGAGATGGTTGTATAGGCTTTCGGGAGATAGCCTTTAAGCCTTGAATCGGGAGGATTCAAGCACTCTTCAAGGTGATCGAAGGGAGTTCGAGCTCTTGGAGTTTTATCAAGATTCGGTTAGTAGGTGGAATACATCAAGCTTGCGGCATACAATAAGAGGGAGTCTATTTATGCATAAGTCAATTACTTTGTATTTTTGATACCGATCTAATGAATCTTATCTCTGGGCGTGGCCCCGTGGACTAGTAACAATCTGAAAGGATTGTTGAAACCACGTACAAAAATCTTGTGTGTTTTTACTTTTATGCACTGTTTGTTTTTCTGGGTTTCTCTGGAGTTACAGAGTTGTATTCTGTAACTACGGAAAAACTGTTTTCAGTACCAGTTTCATTATTCCGCATTTAATTAATCACTTAATTAAATAATTAAACTGGGAACATTAAAATACGGAATTTCAACAACATCTCCCTTACAATCCATACCCGTAATGAGTGTGACCTCCTCTACACTAAATTGCACACACCGACCACAAATATTTATCCAAAATTCCTTGGCATTTGAGTGTTGGACCTCTCTCAACAGAATTCCTTGTACAGTTTGAGGGTAAAATTTAAATGACAGAGTGTCTAAAAATTTACCAAACTGTGTAGAACGGGACACCTTCATATTTGGGAAAAGATTCTCATTGAGCTTCCTAATCACTTTATCATTACAAGTAGACGCAACTTTCGACTCGTAATGATCAAAAATAGGGAATTTGCATTCCCATTCCTGAAAACAAACAAAAAAATTGTAATGATAACAGGGAAATGCAAAAATATATCCAAACAACAATAGGAATACAACTACTACGAAACTATAAATAAACCACTCAGTATCAAACCATAAAATTTGTTAGAAATTAGGCCTAGTACCAATGACGAACATAAAAATAAAAAAAAAAAATAAAAAACAAAACTAAATAACAACAAAAAATATGAAATGTGAACAATTAACATACATAACACCATAAATCCAAAATTACAACAAACTACTCAAAATACAAATTAATTACATGTATGGAAATATTTACATATATAAAAACCCATAAAATAAAAGTAACAAAAACATGAAAAATAACAACAAAAACTAAACCCTAAAGTAAAATTAGAACAATAAAACCAACCAAAAACAAAAATAAATAAAATTTCAGAGCTTGAGAAAAACTAAAACGAAACTACAAACAGACCTTAGGAAAGTCATCTGGTTCCTTCTTTCCCTTCTGACAGTTGGAATTTTTTTCAGGCAAATAAACTTTCGACTTCTTCTTCACTGGTGGACAATCACCTTTAGCCATGAGGGGAGCAAAATCAGAGTTATCATCTTCAACGTTTCTTTTTTGATTTGTTAGCAACTCATTTAAGCATTTTGGAAGCTTTTTTTTTTTTTTGGCAATGGAGATGGAGAAGCAGAGAAATGGGTGATCGCCATTATATAGATGAAATAAAAGATATAAAAAAATCGAATGAGAATATTGACAGTTAGATGAAGAAGTTGGAGATGGTTATGGCTGGAAGTGAATTTTGATCGTGTATATATTTCGTGGTGGGTTTTGATCGTGGGGGAAGAATGTAGTTTTTAAATGTAAAACTGAAAATGAAATGGAAAGAGAAACTGAAGTATAAATTCGAAACTGAAAATAAAAGAGAAATAATAAAAAAAAAAAAACGAAAAATTGATGGAATTTGAGTTGACATGCATGCAGCGTGTGTAAGTGGAATTTTGTTAAATAAAAGCTCATTAAAAACAAAATTGTTGCCCCGCCTTATGGAGGTATTTTTGTAAATAAAATATCAATTTGTATTTTTCATGTAAAAATTTGTTTGATTATTGAAATATCTTTTCTTTCATAAAAAAAAATTAAAAATTAAAAATAGTAATTAAAATAGACAAAAAATTTACTTAGGAAGAAATTAGCTTTATAAAGCTAGGTAGAATGGTAACCACTTGAGGTTAGCACAATTGAGGTTAGTACAAGTGACCATAGAAGAGTGTGAGCGTGTTGGAGGTACTGAATTTGAGTTCTAAATTATGTATTGTAATATATAAACGCTTAAATAAAAAAAAAAAAGACTAAGTAAAATGAAGGTATCCTTAAATAAAAAATTAAATAAAAAGAAAAAGGTGAATAGGTTATATTGATTATAACACTATTGTCATTAAAAATAATGTAAAACTTTATCAACATAGATTACTCATAATACACTGTTATACTATAATAGATAATGGGGTGGGATAAATTTATAATTTTTTTTTTACCAATAATGATTGAAGGAAAAAAAAAAAAAAAGAATAATTTTATTTTAAAAGAAAATAGCCAATATAAAATAGGGAAAGAAAAAAAAAATGAAAAATTTGAAAATATTATTTTCAATAGAGGGTAAAATAGTCTAAAAATATTACACAATTATGTCACTTTTATAATAGTAAGACATTTTTTTTTTGAAATAATCTCTTGTTTTATTGTTTGTTTTTGTGAAAAAAATGATGGGACACATCAAATATAGTCTCTCTTTTTTCCTATAGTTTTAAAAATCTTTTTCAATGATCAACTACATTATTAATTATTTGCTCTCAAGTGTTTTACCATTAGGATTATTGTAATTATTTTAATATGTGGAAAGTATATATATTTTCACTGGCATTAAAAAAAAGATAATTCATGAATCAAAAGTAATTTTTTAATTTCTTTTAATTTAATTAATAAAAAAAAATTAAGCTTAAACAAAATAAAAACACTAATCAATTTCATTAGTTATAAAAAAATATTTTATTATTTCATAAGTAATTAAAGTTACTAATTGTATGTTATCTAGTTATTTTATGAAGCAATGTTGATATATTTTTTAAAACATGTTTTCACTACATTAACAAAGTTTTGTGCTAAAGAATTGTACCATTATAATCTACTTTTAAATATTATTATTTTGATAAGTGGGAAGAATTGTACTCATATACTAGTGGCTCTTTAGATATTGCGTACACCTTTTTTTTTTTTTGGTAATTACCTTTATTTTGACGTGACTCAATTATATATATAGTAAATTTGATAAACTTGTTAAATATTTACTTTTTTTTTATTAAATATTTTATTTATATATTAATAAATAAATAAACAGTATTTAAATTTTAATAAAATTTAATATATCGAACAACTTAATAAATTATTATTTTTTTTTTTATTTTTAAATATAAACACTACAAGATTAAATAAAAATAAACTTATTTTTATAAACCATTTTAATAAGTTTATAAAATAATTAGTAAATAAATTAAAGAGTACCTTAAACATCATGAGTTACATTTAAAAAAAAATAATAATAATTTCGTATCTTAAACAATAAAATAACATAATATTGTCTAAAAATATATATAAAAAATTCTTTTAATATTAGTCGTCTTTTTTTTTAGAGACGGAATAATATATTTTTCTCACATATCAAAATAATTATTTTATTATTTATAAATGTGTAAAATTTTGAAATTTTAATAGAAAAGTAATTAATTGATATCTTATTCATATCAAAAGCAACTAAATGATTGTTTTTTTCGAAACTCTCAAAAAAAGAAAATTTCTAAAAACGAGATTATTTATTATTTAATATATTGGCATTAAATGTAAATGTAAAAATTTATTATATAATATATTTTTAATTAACATCAATTATGATAGGATTTATATTTATATGTATTCTTTTATGTAAATTTATATATATATATGTATTGAAATACAATTATAAATTTTGAATTTTTTATACTAAATATAATATAATATTTGTGTCATCAAAGCAACAACCATTTAAAATTTAAGAGAGAATATGTTTATTGGTCATATAATAATAGTATATAATTTGTGTTAAATAATCGGATAAAATCTTGATATAAGATCATATCTGCATATTTCACTAGTGAAGACAATATATTAGGTGCAATAATAAAATTACACTACAAAAAATCTTAATTACTTGTAGTCACAAATTTGTAGTCATAACAAAACTTGTGACTAAAAGTAAAAAAGTTGTGACTAATTATAAATTATTATTCTTATATTGTGATTAAAAGGTCCGTGGCAAAAAGTATTAGTCACAAAAATTACAATTTGTTGTGAGACTAAATGTATTTTTAGTCAATACTTGTTGTAACTAAAACTAAATTAGTGACAACTTGTATCCAAAGACTATGTTTTTGTCACAAGTAACATTTTGTTGTGACTAAAAGTCACAATTAATCACAGAAAAATTGTGTTGTGACTAAAATGTTTTTTTTTGCTGGAGAACCAATCTCTATTGCAGAAAAAACCAGAGGCAAAACAAAGTTCACAAACAGAAAAACCAGAAAAAAAGAAGAAAAAAAACCAGAAAAAAGAAAAAAAAACAGCAAATGTTCACATGGCAACAAGAGGGACCAAGTCCTCTGCAGAAAATAAACCAGAAACCGAATGTAAAATCGCCCACTTTGCAAGCTTGTGAGCAGCTAGAACACCAGCACGGGGTGTCCATTCAATCTTCACGTCAGGGAGAGCATCAAGCATCTCCACCAGCTGCCAGAAAACACCAGCCAGCCGCCAATCCAGAGCCCTCCGAGCATGTAAACCATGCACCAGCAGTTGACAATCTGAGGCAATAACCATCCGTTTCCAGCCCCTCATAGTGCACCACTTCACCGCATGAACTAACGCCACCAATTCAGCCTCCAGTGGCTGATTTGCCTCATAACACACAGCCATAGCCTCCGACAAATTGTCACTAAAAGTAGCAGTTTTTTGTAGTGTTATTATTTTATTAGAAGTAGTATATTAGTATTGCTGTTATATTTATTTAAAGGATTGAAGAAGTGTATTGTTGAGTCATCTCTAGCAATTTTAATAAAATTGTGTTGGGAGAATAATTTTCTATATAATGGAGAGGGATGAGAATATTGATGAAATTTTGGCAAAACTTGAAAAAATTGAAGATCCAGTTGGTGATATCTATTGTTACAATTATTAAGGATTTTGGGTTCAAGAATTTGCATTAAAGGGTATAATGTCCTTTCAAACACAATTTGAAGCAAGAGATGATGATATTATATTAGCTTCTTGTCCAAAATCAGGTACTACTTGGTTAAAATCACTTATTTTTTCTATTGTCAACCGTAATAATATTAATCCTTTGTTTACTACCAATCCACATGACCTTATTCTCATGCTTGAATTATCATTACCTATGGAAACCATGATTAAGCCAAGACTTTTGAATACACATGTTCATCCTTCATTACCACCATCCATAAAGTACTCTCATTGTAAAATTGTATATACATTTGTAGAAATCCATTAGATGTGTTTGTTTCTCATTGGCACTTTGCTCATAGAATTTTTGGAGAGGATGACAATGAACCATGTCATTTGGAAGAGTGCTTTGATATATGTTTTGTAAAGGAATCCATGCATTTGGGCCATTTTGGGACCATATTTTAGGGTTTTGGAAAGCAAGTTTAGAGATGCCTTACAAGATCTTATTTTTGAAATACGAAGAGCTTAAGAAAGACGATGTCTTTTTCATTAAAAAGATAGCTGATTCTTTAGGATTTCCATTTTCGAAAGAGGAAGAACATTGCGGAGTTCCACAACGAATAGTGCAACTATGTAGCTTTGAGAATTTGAAAAATATGGATGTAAATAAGACTGGGAAACGTCCTACCTATTGGGATGTCTAATAGTTCATTCTTTAGGAAAGGTGAGATAGGAGGTTGGGTAAACTATTTGACACCTTGTTAAAGTTTCTAGACATGAAGAACTGAGCTAAAGAAAGAAAGGAAGCAAAGGAAAGTAAAGAGGAAGAAACAGAGGACAAAGGTTGAAGAAAGAGTTCTATTGAAAGGGCTTAACACAGCCATTATATACAGTATGAACCAGTAGCAATCTCTAATAAGAAACGAAAATACAGCTGTAAAAACAGATAACAGAATGCTAACAAAACAACTAATCAATAACAAACAATAACAGAATGCTAACCAACTTCCAACTGATTACTTGCTTTAACATCCTCCCTCAATCTTAGAATTGAAGCATCTTCAATGGTAAGATTGGTTCTGAAGTTGGCAAATCTGTTGCTTGAGATTGCTTTAGTGAGACCATCTGCTAGTTGATCCACTGCTGGAACATGATTGACTGAAATCAGACCTTGTTGAACCTTTTCTCTTACAAAGTAAAGGTCCAATTCAATGTGCTTAGTCCTAGCATGAGGGACAGGGTTCTGTGTGAGCAGAATGGTGCTTAAATTGTCACACCAAACAACTGGTTTTCGAGGCAAATGAATTTTTAACTCAGAGAAGAGTGACTGCAGCCATGTGATTTCAGCAACAACACTAGCAAGACTCATATACTCTGCCTCTGTACTCGATCGAGAGATGGTGTGTTGTTTCTTTGATTGCCAAGTGATTAGATTTGGACCGAGAAACACAGCAAAGCCTGAAGTTGATCTGCGATCATCGGGGTCAGTTGCCCAGTCTGCATCACAGTAGGCCTGAAGCTCAAGAAAGTTGGACCTTTTGAGATGCAAACCATGATTCAATGAGCCACTGACATATCGGAGAATCCTTTTAACAGCGAGCCAATGGACCTGAAGAGGATTGTGCATAAATTGGCACACTTTGTTGACACTGAAAGCAATTTCAGGTCTTGTAATGGTAAGATACTGCAAAGCTCCCACAATAGATCTATAAAGTTGAATATCTTCAACTGGATCACTTCCAAAAGCAGACAGCCGCAAGCCACTTGTCATGGGGGTCGAGTTTGGCTTGGCTCCTTGCATTTTTGCTTTGCACAGTAGGTCCTTTTTGTACTTAGTTTGAGTGAGAATAATGCCTTCTGGTGTGTCATTCACTTCAATTCCTTGGAAATAGCTCAATTTGCCGAGATCTTTGAGTGAAAATTCTTGATTGAGCTTGGAAACAATTGAAGTGATGACATTAGGATCACTACCAGTGATCAAAATATCATCAACATACACAAGAATTATGGTTGAGTGATGAGATGTATGTTGAAAGAACATAGATGATCTGCCTTGGAAGAGGAGAAACCAAGATCGAGAAGACATTGTTGGAGCTTCTCAAACCAAGCTCGAGGAGCCTGCTTAAGACCATAAATTGCTTTATGCAATTTGCAAACCATATTGCTTCCAAGGTTGATCTCAAACCCAGGGGGTTGTTGCATGTACACTTCCTCATGCAACAAGCCATTTAAAAAGGCATTGTTCACATCCAATTGCTTAACACACCATCCATTAGACAAAGCTAATGTAAGAACAACACGGATTGTTACAGGTTTCACAACAGGACTAAAAGTCTCTGTGAAATCAAATCCAGGTTGTTGATGAAAGCCTTTGGCAACAAGCCTGGCTTTGAGTCTACTAACAGAGCCATCAGGATTCTCCTTAATTCGATATACCCATTTGCACCCTATAGCTTTCTTCCCTGGAGGAAGAGGAATAACAGTCCATGTAGCATTTCTAGCTAGAGCAAGAACTTCTTCTGCCATGGCTTGATTCCATTTGATATTCTGCAAAGCTTTTGCAAGAGTATCAGGAATACTAGAAATAGAGTAAGTCTTTGGTTTGTGAATACCAGACCTTGACCTTGTCTGCATTTTGTGAGTGGATTGAGTTGGTGGTGCAGCAGTTGATGTAGGTGTAGATCGAGCAATGGCAGAAGAGTCAACTGGAGCTGATGGTGCAGCAGCTGTTATAGACTCAGTTCCAGCAAGAGCAGAGGGGTTAAGTTCAGAATGTTGCAGGCTCGAGGATGGTATGTTCTCACTGGTGCCAGGTAAAGAACCATGTGTTTGAGCCTGAGAAACAGCAAGGTGCTCTTGCTCAATGTGTCTGCTTGGGCCATGATTAGAAACCTGCAGATTGTGAGATCTGTTACAAAAATTTTCAAAACCTGGAGGAGGGCCAGGTGTGGGAGCCTGCACTGAAACAGATCTGTTAGAAACACTTTCAAAACCAGGGGGAGGGCCTATAGTTGAAGGACCAGTGCTATTGGTGCTGGAACATGGTTGAGTAATAGGTGAAACAGTGGGAATGTGACAACTAGGATAGTAAACAGACTCAGAAATTAAAGGAGAGACTTGAGGTTGGTTGGATGAGGAGTAAGGGAAGGAGTGTTCATCAAAGATGACATCCCTTGAGATGTAGAGTCTCCCTGTGGCATCAAGACATTTGTACCCTTTGTGGTTTAAGCTATAGCCAAGGAAAGTACAAGGTGCAGACCTAAACTATAGCTTATGTCTATTGTAAGGTCTTATATTTGGGTAACAAGTGCACCCAAAAGTCCTAAAGTAAGTGTAATCAGGTTTGGTGTTGAATAGGACTTCTAGAGGAGACTTGTGACCAAGAAGTGGGGTAGGGAGCCTATTGTGTAGATAAACAGTGGTTCTAAAAGCCTCATCCCAAAACTTTAGAGGTAAATTGGCTTGAGACAGAAGAGCAAGACCATGTTCAACAATGTGTCTGTGTTTTCTTTTTGCAAGACCATTTTGTTCATGGGTGGTAGGACAAGAATTCCTATGAATAACTCCCATTTGTTCTAAATGTGGTGTGAATGACCTGTATTCACCTCCCCAGTCAGTTTGGAGGCATTTTAATTTGACTCCTAATTGCAACTCTGCTTCGGCTTTAAAGTTTAGAAAAACTTTGACAGCATCAAACTTGTTCTTTAACATGTAAATCCAAGTAAACCTAGAGTAAACGTCAATGAAATGCACATAATATTTGTATCCATTGAAAGATAAATTGTGTGCAGGACCCCATAAATCTGAGACAACTAACTGAAGTGGTGCTGTGTAAATGGTTAGAGATGCTTTTGGAAAAGGCAACTTACGAATTTTGCCAAGACAACAAGCAGCACAAACAGTATGAGAAGTTTTATTAATGGACAGATTACAGGCATTGAGAACCTGTTTTACAACTTGTTCAGATGGGTGTCCTAATCTATTGTGCTAGATATCAAAGTCAGATAGCTTGGCATTATTACAGTTGGTACAGTAGGTATTATTTGGATCTACATGTGTAGAAGACTGTGAAGACACTAAATTGGTAGACTTTTGATGCTGAAATGAAGTGGAATGAGATGACTGGTTTAATTGTTGAGGTGATGACAGTAGCTGGAGATCATTGGAGTCAAATGAATATAGGCCATTCTTGTATCTCCCCATAAGCAAAGTTGCTCGACTCACCTGGTCCTTAACAAAACAAAGGTCAGGGTGAAATTCAAAAAACACACAGTTATCTCTAGCAAACTTTGAAACACTGACCAAATTTTTGGTTAGTTCAGGAACATGAAGTAAGTTTTTGAGCAGTAATGGTTTAGAAGGGAAAGTGTTTGATGAAATGTAAGTATGACCAATGTGTGCAATAGGCAAACCTGTTCCATCACCAATATACATGCGGTCTGACCCCTCATAATCACTGCTGTTGAGAACATTCTGAGCTTCTGGTGTGCAATGATTAGTGGCACCCGAATCTGGAGACCAGTTTGGGTCATGTGCACGATCTGAGGCAGTGAGAGGGTTTGAGCATTGGGAATAGAAGTGGAGGTTGATGCAGACCCAGTTTGTTGTGGGGAAAAGGTTTTATCAAACCTGTAATAGCAATCCTGAGCTATATGGCCAATGCGAAAGCATATTTGGCATTGAGGTTTGTTTGAGGAAGCAGGAAATTTTCCACCTCAAACTGAGTTGGAATTTGAACCTCCTCTAAAGTTGGTATTGCCTCGGCCATAAGAAGGTACTTGATTTTGAGATTGTCCTCTGTTGAAGACACTATTGGATCCACCACTGAAGTTGCTTCTCGAGCCAAAATTACCATAACTATTACCAGGATTGTTATAGTAATTTTGGTTAGAGTTTCCCTGCATTGGTTGCCTAAAATTTCTGTTGTTGTTGGCATAGTGAGCTTCAAGTACAGGATCAGATTCGTTCATTGAGACATAAGCTGAGAGATCAAGATCTGATTTCTCGATTCGTGATTCAGAAGCAAGAAACAAAGATTCAATCTCTGCAACTGAGTAACCTTCAAGATGAGTGTTAGTAGAGATCACAAATGTGTCATATTCACTTGGAAGGCCTTTGAATATGGCAGCTATGTGATCTCGATCAGTTAATACTTCACCAACTGAAGCTAACAGATCAACTGTTTGTTTCACTCTGAGAAGGTACTCATTCAAAGAAAGATGGCCTTTCTTGAGATTTTGAAGTTTAGTTATGAATTCAAGAATTTTAGCAGATACCTTAAGTGTGAAGTACTTTTCGAGTGTTTTCCAGATCTGCCTTGAGGTTTCACATCCAACCATTCTTGTTAGAAGACTTTCGGACATGGATGATAGAAGCCAGGAGACAAGAAGCTGGTCTTGAACATCCCACTCGACAAAGGCAGGGTTCAGATTTTTCGAAGCTTGATCCAGATCAGAGAGGAACTTAAGTGGTGGAGTAGTGTCTTGAATGAATTGCAGGAGTCGATTTCCACGAATTGCTACAAGGACTTGCTGCTTCCAAAGTAGATAGTTGTGATCATTTAGTCTGACAGAGAGGTTGTTGCTGAACATTATTGGTGAAGAGTCACTCGAGTCTCTGTTTTTGGCCTTTAACGCAGCTCCATTGCCGGAGTTTGGATTTCCAGTGACAACGTTCGCCATTAACGGCGGAAAATACTCTGATACCATGTTAAAGTTTCTAGACATGAAGAACTGAGCTAAAGAAAGAAAGGAAGCAAAGGAAAGTAAAGAGGAAGAAACAGAGGACAAAGGTTGAAAAAAGAGTTGTATTGAAAGGGCTGAACACAGCCATTATATACAGTATGAACCAGTAGCAATCTCTAATAAGAAACGAAAATACAGCTGTAAAAACGATAACAGAATGCTAACTGAAACAACTAATCAATAACAAACAATAACAGAATGCTAACCAACTTCCAGCTGATTACTTGCTTTAACACACCTCAAATGGCAGAACGTGGAAAGAAACTCATTCAAGAAAAGTTTGGAGAGTCCGGTTTAATGTTTGATTATCTAGATTAATTGTTATAATAATCTTTGTTTGTTTCCATTGTTGTTGGTGTGTATCTTCTTATGAATAGATGTTTGTTGTATAAATCCTAAATGTATTGTCAATATGCATATGGCTTCATGTATATGTATCCATAATTCAAATGTTTTTTAATGGAAACATATATTGGTTTATTGCAATATGAATCAACTTCTTGATTTGCTTTTTGTTAAGTCATTTCGTTTTAAGTGATATTATGTTCATTTAACTTCTGTTCGATGAAAAAATTCTTCCCTATAAAAAAAGTGTTTGATGTAAATGAAATAATTGATTACATTGTTTTATTATCATCGCTTATTAGTGGAGTATGAAGAGGTCCCAATTAATAAATATCATAAATCTTAATGTAGACTTAGCTACTTCATTTTATTTTATTTTATTTTTTTTGTAAGGTTAACCTAATTAGGTTAGATCAAAGAAAAGTCATCTCCTAAAAGGTAGAGTTTCACCATTCTTCACCATCATCAAAAAAAAAAAAAAATGATTAAATCAAAAGTAATCTTTTAATTTCTTTTAATTTAATAATCAAAAAAGAAAATCAAAATTTGAGTTTAAACAAAATAAAATACATTAATCAATTTCATTAGTTATCAAAAAAAAATATTTTATTATTTAATAAGTAAAAGTTACTAATGGTATGTTATATAGTTATTTTATGAACCACTGTTGATAAATTTTTAAAATATTTTTTCAGCTACAGCAATAAAGTTTTGTGCTAATGAATTGTACTATTATAATCTACTTTTAAAAATTATTATTTTGATAAGTGGGAAATTGTACTCATACTAGTGGATCTCTAGGTAGGCACTGAAGCTTACATCTTTTTTTTTTTTTTCTTTCTTTCTTTTTAGTAATTACTTTTTTTTTTCTGTTTTGTTTTTAGGTGATTCAACCATATATACTAAATTTGTTTTTTAAAATAATGATAAAAAACTTGTCAAACATTTACTTTCTTCTTCTTCTTTTTTATTAAATATTTTATTTATGTATATTTTAATAAATAAATAAACATTATTTAAATTTTTAATAAAATCTAATGTATCGAACAACTTAATGAGTTACTATTTTTTTTTTATTTTTATATTTAGATATTACAAGATTAAATAAAAATAAACTTATTTTTATAAACTATTTTAATAGGTTTATAAAATAATTAGTAAATAAATTAAATAGTACGTACCTTAAACATCATATGAGTTACATTAAAAAAAAAGTAACTGTAAGAATTTGTTACCCTTTTTGCCCTACACACAACAACAAAACAATCAATATTACCAAGGTCAAAACAGACCTTTCACCCTGAGTCAAACCGCGGTTGACTCCCAAGAGTTATAAGCCAAACGACAATCTTATTCCAAAGACGACAAGTGTTTTAAGGCGCCTAACCCTAATAACCCAAGAACATTTGCGAATCGCCTCATTTCACTCACACACACAAAACACAATCGAAACCCTAGCTTCGAGTTTCTTCTCCAGAAACTTGAAGACTGCCTTCTACCTAGAAACCCAACAATCAACCCTTCCCATATCATATTAAACCCTAAGAACACACACAAACACATAACCACAGTAATAAAAGCAGAAAGAAAAATAAGAAAGAGTGCACCAGGATTTTTTAGACGTTCCCCAATAATTTTTGGGTACATCCTCTTCGAGCTCGCCTCAGAAAAGCTCTTTCCACCATTGGATCTTCAAGATCAAAGAGTTACAAAGCTAGATTCCTATCACACACTGGTACGATTGGTAATCCTTATTGTTTTACAGTGTTTATTTCTCTCTGAATATTGTACTAATCTTCCCCTTCTTCTTTCTTTGTGTATGTCCTTCTTTTGGTTTGGATCTCCGAGCCCTAAATTTTGGGCTCCAAGACTTAACCTCTGTAAGTCTCTTATTCCTCTCAAAATTTTTCTGATCTGTTCCATTTGTTCTGAGTTGATTTGCATGCATACATAGCTTGTAGATTAGCAGAGAGAGCTGAGAGTTAGTTGCAACAGTTTTAACAAACTTTGCAACTAACTTTTGTTCTGTCTGTAGGTTGTTAGAGGCCGAAGGCCACTTAGGTTTTTACTGCTTTGTATTTCTTGGAAATTGCGATCTAGACAGTGTATGTGGGGATTTATTTCAACAATTTCCACCTAAATCTCCATATGCACTGCGTATTGTTATCTTTGATGTTTTCTGAGGGTCTTAGCTCGAACCCACTAAGGGTTTTACCAACTTGTGTCAATCCCCAATAAGCTTAAGCAAAGCTTAAACTTATTGAGGGACACAACCTTTTTACCCATGTCTGATGGATTCACTTCAGTAGGCACTTTGTCTATTTCAATCTGCCCCTGTGTAACCTTGTCCCTGATAAAGTGATACTAAATTTATCTCAATGTGTTTAGTTCTGTCATGGAACATTTTTCTTCACTTGTGTTGTATCTAGAAAAATCATTGATGAGACATTTTCTCGGATGAATTTCAAAGGCTGGCTGAGTGACTTTAAAGGCTGGTACAATTGGATCAACTTGACAGGTTAATCGTGGATTCAAATGATCAACATATCCATCTAGGCTGCTGTTATTTATAACAATTGGCTTAACAAGAACATATTGTTGTGATATTTGTCACACGCAGGTGCACGTATCGTTTACAAGTAATAGGCTTATCACTAAGAGTGAGGTCGATCCCACGAGGATTGTAGTTGAGCACATTAAAATTAAACTTTTACTTCTATTTGGTTAAAAAAAAATTAAAAATAAGTTAAAACTAGAAAATAATAAAGACAGTGAAAGGAGAAAAAATTTAAGGAAATTAACAGTTAATAAAAACTAGGGCTTCGATTTCAATTGTATTTATTGAATATGGCTTAATATGATTATCTTTCTATTATCAATTTCTATGCAATAACAAGTTTACTAAGGTAATTTATAATCTTCTCAGATATATAAATCTCAATCACATGTAAACTTTCTACTCTCGTGATAAATTTAACATGCAACAAGCATTGAACACAGAAACCCTATAAGCTATCTAAACCATACAAGTACTCTCATCCTATGTCAAAATTCAGTTCTATTTCACTATAGCATAATCGACACTCACTTCTCAAATCTCGCATCGAAATCATAAAACAGTTAATTGATGGCCAGACAATTAAAAGTAATTAAGCATGAATGAAATAGAATACATAGAAATTAGGAGGAAAATAAATCATATTAAAACCATAAAGTAATGTCAAACAACATCCATCTAAATCCTAATAAGGTATTTAGCTACACATGTTCATGGAAGTAAAATCACACATATTAACTTTGGAAAGGAGAAGATGATAGAGAATAAAATAATGCTGAAAACCCTCTACAAAATGCCTAGTATTGACTTCTGTCTCTGAAATTCGTATCCTTTTTCCCTTCTAAATTGCCTCCCCAAAACTATTGAAGTCCACTACTTTTATAGCTAAAAAATGATAAAATAAAATAAAAATCGATAAAAAAGAAAACCTATTCTACTTAGGATTCGAAAACTTATTCTGCTTAGGATTAGATGGGGTGGTGAGTTTTATGCTGCGTCGATTGATAGTATTTTGGCCATAACTCTCTCGATATTGCTCAAAATTGGACGATTCAAGAAGTTTTGTAAAGATAAAATAGGGATCTAGAACTTTAATATTTTGACTTTCTCCAAAATATCATCAGATCCTAGTCAAATTTAGAGTTGAAGTTTCAGTTTTATTTCATGCACAATTTTCTCTATTTTATATATCATCTTTTTGTGAGATTCTTTTACATTTTTTTTCATCTTATTCTTTTGATATTTTTTAATCTTCTTCTATTTTAAATCTGTAAAAATAAAAGATAACAAGCGTAAAATTTTTCCAAACACAATTGAAACTAAATTAAAAATATACTAAACTTATTCTAAAAATAATTCTAAAAATAACCTAACTCATATATATTTTTAATGGCTATCCTAGATCCATTAAAGATATATTGTAATGATGTAAAGAGTACCTTAAATTATAGATGGCAAATTATAAATAAAAGGACAATGTCTACACAGAAAAAAGACTACCTGACTAGCTTATGTAACAGGTAGTTGAATCTTTTGTGTGTCTGGTTTCCCCAGGTTGGTTTCTTGAGGTAATAGTTTGTATTTGCTCTTGTTGATTAATGAAGTTTTTCTTTATTGGTAAAAAAAAATAGTTATTTATTATTTATACATGTGTAAAATTTTGAAATAAATTTTTTAATAAAAAAATTACTAATTGATATTTTATTTACATTAAAAGCAATAAATGATTGATTTTTTTTTTTTTTCAAAACTCTTAAAAAGTAAAAATTTCTAAAAACGAGATTCATTATTTATTATTTAATATATTTGCATTAAATGTAAAAATTTATTATTTAATATATTTTTAATTAATATCAATTATGATAGTATGTATATTTATATGTATTCTTTTATGTAAATTTATATATGTATTGAAATACAATTATAAATTTTGAATTTTTTGTACTAAATATAATATAATATTTGTGTCTTTCATTGGAGATACTCTTATATCAAAGCAACAACAATTTAAAATTTAAGAGAGAATTATTGGTCATATAATAATAGTATATAATTTGTGACCTACTCTTAAATAATGGGATAAAATCTTGATATAAGATCATATCTGCATATTTCACTAGTAAAGACAATATATTAGGTGCAATAATAAAATTACTATTTTATTAGTAGTAGTATATTATTATTGCTGTTATTATAATTATTTAAAGGATTGAAGAAGTGTAGTGTAGAGTCATCTCTAGCAATTTCAATAAAATTTTGTGTTGGGAGAATAATTTTCTATACAATATGGAGAGAGATGATGAGAAAATTGATGAAATTTTGACAAAACTTGAAAAAATTAAAGACCCGGTTGGTGATATCTATCGTTACAACTATCAAGGATTTTGGATTCAAGCATTTACATTGAAGGGATTAATACCCTTTCAAACACAATTTGAGGCAAGAGATGATGATATTATATTAGCTTCTTGTCCAAAATCAGGTACTACTTGGTTAAAATCTCTTATTTTTTCTATTGTCAACCGTAATAATAGTAGCAATATTAATTCTTTGTTTACTGCCAATCCACATGACCTTATTCCCATGCTTGAATTATCATTACCTATGGAAAACATGATTAAGCCAAGACTTTTGAATACACACATTCCTTATCCTTCATTACCACCATCCATCAAGGACTCTCATTGTAAAATTGTATACATTTGTAGAAATCCATTGGATGTGTTTGTTTCTCATTGGCACTTTGCTCATAGATTTTCTGGAGAGGATGACATTGAACCATGTCATTTAGAAGAGTGCTTTCATATGTTTTGTAAAGGAATCCATGCATTTGGACCCTTTTGGGATCATATTTTAGGGTTTTGGAAAGCAAGTTTAGAGATGCCTCACAAGATTTTATTTTTGAAATACGAAGAGCTTAAGAAAGATGAAGTCTTTTTTATTAAGAGGATAGCTGACTTTTTGGGGTTTCCTTTTTCGAAAGAAGAAGAACATTGCGGAGTTCCACAACAAATTGAGCAATTATGTAGCTTCCAGAGTTTGAAAAATATGGATGTAAATAAGACTGGGAAACATTCTCTTGGGATGTCTAATAGTTCATTCTTTAGAAAAGGTGAGATAGGAGATTGGGTAAACTATTTGACACCTCAAATGGCAGAACGTGGAAAGAAACTCATTCAAGAAAAGTTTGGAGAGTCCGGTTTAATGTTTGATTATCTAGATTAATTGTTATAATAATCTTTGTTTGTTTCCATTGTCGTTTGTGTGTATCTTCTTATGAAGAGATGTTTGTTGTATAAATCCTAAATTTATTGTCAATATGCATATGGCTTCATGTATATGTATCCATAATTCAAATGTTTTTAATGGAAACATATATTGGTTTATTGCCATATGAATCAACTTCTTGATTTGCTTTTTGTTAAGTCATTTCGTTTTAAGTGATATTATGTTCATTTAACTTCTGTTCGATGAAAATTCTTCCCTATAAAAAAGTGTTTGATTTGATTACATTGTTTGATTATCATCGCCTATTAGTGGAGTATGAAGAGGTCCCAATTAATAAATATCATAAATCTTAATGTAGACTTAGCTACTTCATTTTATTTTATTTTATTTTTTTTGTAAGGTTAACCTGATTAGGTTAGATCAAAGAAAAGTCATCTCCTAAAAGGTAGAGTTTCACCATTCTTCACCATCATCAAAAAAAAAAAAAATGATTAAATCAAAAGTAATCTTTTAATTTCTTTTAATTTAATAATCAAAAAAGAAAATCCAAATTTGAGTTTAAACAAAATAAAATACACTAATCAATTTCATTAGTTATCAAAAAAAATATTTTATTATTTAATAAGTAAAAGTTACTAATGGTATGTTATATAGTTATTTTATGAAGCACTGTTGATAAATTTTTAAAATATTTTTTCAGGTACAGCTATAAAGTTTTGTGCTACAGAATTGTACTATTATAATCTACTTTTAAAAATTATTATTTTGATAAGTGGGAAATTGTACTCATATACTAGTGGATATCTAGGTACTGAAGCTTACACTTTTTTTTTTCTTTCTTTTTAGTAATTACTTTTTTTTTTGTTTTGTTTTTACGTGATTCAACCATATATAGTAAATTTATTTTTTAAAATAATTATAAAAAACTTGTCTAGCATTTACTTTCTTCTTCTTCTTTTTCATTAAATATTTTATTTATATATATTTTAATAAATAAATAAACATTATTTAAATTTTTAATAAAATCTAATGTATCGAACAACTTAATGAGTTACTATTTTTTTTTTTTATTATTTTTATATTTAGACATTACAAGATTAAATAAAAATAAACTTATTTTTATAAGGGAAAAAAACAGAAAAATACAAAAAAGGAAAAAAAATTACAAAAATACTTTGGGCCGGCCCATTAAACATTTATACAGTCCACATACAAATATTTACAAAAATACCACATGCACTAAGCCTTCAGCTGTACAGAGCGAACCATGAAGGTGAAAATACCGCGATTGTTCCAAAACCGCAAAACAACCAAAATAAAACCAAAACGATTAAAATACAACTATTAATTCTGGCGAAATCAACTGGAAAAGAAGACCTGCAATGATCTAAACAGAAAATGACGAAAAAAAATCAGAAAAACTATGAAGAAACTGAAATTACACATTTATTTTCTATTTTATTCGATCAAAATAACTCCCCCTAATATCGAAATCTATATTCATGAAATGTAGATCTGTAACAAACAGATCTGGAGCTCCCACCAAATCCAAAACAATGTATGATGTGAAAAATTTTAAAAAAACCTCATGAATAATACATCTACGTTATATAAAGTTGCATTTTGATTGATTACTGGTTTCCAATATATATATTTTTTTTTTAGAAACACAATAAGAAGAGTAAATTCGAATTAAGTTACAACCAGTTACGTATAAGTCTGTTTATTTTTTTGTTTTGGTTGCCTTATAGTTGCATTATCGTTTTATGTTAGTTTATATATTATGCAGGAATTTAATTTGACGGGGACTAAGAAATAGTAGTTGTACATAGTAAGTTTTGTGCAAAATAGTTGCATATTAGTTTTATAATGAAATAACATATGCAAGTAGCAAAACTATAATAAAACTACAAAACAACTGTATACAAACTAAAATACAGGAAAAACTCTTTGAACATCAACATCCATGGTAAATCTAATTGTTACCCATTGATGATATAAAAATGGACAGGAAATAACTAGACAAAAAACATATTAAAAAAATACATACCAAAGGTGTTTACACTATTAAAAAACTATGAAAAAAACTATTACAAAATGAGAAATAATCAAATAAAGAAATTGAAATAAAAAACAATAAAACATCTGGAAAAATAAAAATAGAAAAAAAAAACAACATAATGAAACAGAAATTAAGACTAAACAAACGAAAATGAAAAACCCATAAAAGAACATATAAATTAAACTAAAAAATAGAAGCCCTAAAAAACCAAACAAAACAAAAAGAAATGTTAAAAGGAAAAACCTAAAATAGTAAAATCGATAAACACAAAACACACTAATGTCAAATACGAAAAAATTTCAAAAAATGGAGAAACCAAAAAGAAACCGAAAAAAAACCTGAGATTGAAGACCACCACCAACTTGATTATTTTTTTGAGAAACATCTTCAGGAATTTTTTCCTGGACAGCCACCTTCGATTTCTTCTTTGGAGGAGGTCGCTTACGTTTAGAAAATGGAGGAGCAAAATCAGAGTCATCCTCCTCAACAACAGGTCGTTTACCATTGTTCTATTAGCTAAAGATTTCAATCCCATTTTAAAGCTTTTCTTTTGAACAAGGGAAGGAGTTGATGAAGAACGAGTTACAACTATATTTATATATGGATTAAGAGAAAAATAAAAGGATAGAAAACGGTTATGGGATTCGGTTAATGGGAGTTGAAAAAAAATTTGAAGAACAAAAAGAAGAGGAAAAATGGAGTTGGGATCATGGAGAAGAAAGAGTTCAACTATGGAGGTTGATATTTTTTTAAAAAAAAAAAAACTAAAAAGAAATAGAAAATAAAAGGAAAAAGAAGAGAAAAAGAGAAGAAAATTATGGATGATTGATTGATAGAGGTCATAGTCTATTGACATGTAGTGATGCATGCATGAAATGTGTGTGTAAGTGGTAAAATTGTAATAAAATAAAGTTGAAGAGTAAAAGTGTAGGCTTAACCGTGTGGTAGTATTTTAGTAATAAAATATGTATTTTGTATTTTTAGTGTAAAAATTTCTTTTTATAAACTATTTTAATAGGTTTATAAAATAATTAGTAAATAAATTAAATAGTACGTACCTTAAACATCATATGAGAGTTACATTTAAAAAAAGTAACTATAGGAATTTGTTACTCTTTTTGCCCTACACACAACAACAAAACAATCAATATTACCAAGGTCAAAACAGACCTTTCACCTTGAGTCAAACCGCGGTTGACTCCCAAGAGTTATAAGCCAAACGACAATCTTATTCCAAAGACGACAAGTTGTTTTAAGGCGCCTAACCCTAATAACCCAAGAACATTTGCGAATCACCTCATTTCACTCACACACACAAAACACAATCAAAACCCTAGCTTCGAGTTTCTACTCCAGAAACTTGAAGACTGCCTTCTACCTAGAAACCCAACAATCAACCCTTCCCATATCATATTAAACCCTAAGAACACACACAAACACATAACCACAGTAATAAAAGCAGAAAGAAAAATAAGAAACAGTGCACCAGGATTTTTTAGACGTTCCCCAACAATTTTTGGGTACATCCTCTTCGAGCTCGCCTCAAAAAATCTCTTTCCACTATTGGATCTTCAAGATCAAAGAGTTACAAAGCTAGATTCCAATCACATACTGGTACGATTGGTAATGCTTATTGTTTTACAGTGTTTATTTCTCTCTCTTTCTCTCTGAATATTGTACTAATCTTCCCCTTCTTCTTTCTTTGTGTATGTCCTTCCTTTGGTTTGGATCTTCGAGCCCTAAATTTTGGGCTCCAAGACTTAACCTCTGGGAGTCTCTTATTCCTCTCCAAATTTTTCTGATCTATCTGTTCCATTTGTTCTGAGTTGATTTGCATGCATATAGCTTGTAGATTAGCAGAGAGAGCTAAGAGTTAGTTGCAACAGTTTTAACAAACTTTGCAACTAACTTTTGTTCTGTCTGTAGGTTGTTAGAGGCCGAAGGCCACTTAGGTTTTTACTGCTTTGTATTTCTTGTAAATTGCCGATCTAGACAGTGTATGTGGGGATTTATTTCAACAATTTTCACCTAAATCTCCATATGCACTGCGTATTGTTATCTTTGATGTTTTCTGAGGGTCTTAGCTCGAACCCACTAGGGGTTTCACCAACTTGTGTCAATCTCCAATAAGCTTAAGCAAAGCTTAAACTTATTGAGGGACACAACCTTTGTACCCATGTCTGCTGGATTCACTTTAGTAGGCACTTTGTCTATTTCAATCTGCCCCTGTGTAACCTTATCCCTGATAAAG